>NC_085011.1:7626329-7691329 GCF_963854185.1 Sardina pilchardus
TGTGACGCAAGGCGCGCGAGCGCGCACCGGCTGAACTCGCTGCACTCTGGTGTCGCCCCCGGTGCGGGTGTGCCGGTGCCAGGGACTGCGGCAGCTCGCTGCCCAGCATCAAACGTTTCCCCTCGGCCTTCTGCCGCCGCGGAGGCTTTCCAAGGTGCCCGCGGAACGCCGGCCAACACGCGCCCGAGCGCCTGTTTCTCTCGCCTTCACCAGCGCTCATAACAAAGAAGGGCAAGACAGGAGCCAGCCTTAATCAACTAATCCCAACAGGGCCGTTTTGGCCCGGGATGCTCTGCCCTTAAAGGAAATTCTGTTAGCTTTGATTTGCGCTTGGCAGTGGTACACCACAGTGAATGTGAGTGCAGACAAGAGAAAGAGAATGAGAGAGAGAGAGACAGCGAGAGACGGAGAGAGAGAGACAGCGAGAGACGGAGAGAGACAGAGAGAGAGACAGAGACAGACAGAGAGAGAGAGAGACAGAGAGAGAGAGAGACAGACAGAGAGAGAGAGACCGAGGGAAACAGCCAGAAATAAAGAGGAAAAAATAAAAAGGGAGACTGAAAAAAAGAAAGAGGCGATTCAGAGGGATTTTCAGAGAGGTAGAGAGAGTTTCAGAGAGGTGGAGAGAGTGAGAGTGAGACTGGAAGTGTTTCTGTCGGAGGGGGGGGGGGGGGGGGGTCTTAATAGGAATGGAGAAACTCTTACGAAGCACTCGGCGGCGTCGTCCATGATGCCCAGCTGGAAGCGCTGCTCGTCCTGGAAGGTCTTGGCCAGGGCGCTGCGCAGGGCGTCCGACGGCAGCACCTTCTCACTGCTGAACTGGAACTGAGCAAAGATGCTCTGGAACACACAACACAAACACACACACACACACACACAAAACACACACGACAGCAGCCGATCAGACACAATGGAGTACAACTCGTGGGGCCAGACACAACAGAATAAAGCACAGTTCACTCAGTCCCATTCAAATGGGTTCAGTGCCGTTCGAATCAATCCAGTTGGGTTCAGGCTAGTTCAGTTCCATACTCTACTACGTGGGGGGGGGGGTTGATTTGGTAACAGAAGTGGCGTTTGGGCATCACTGTTTGTCAGACAGTTGCATAACTAATTCTCACCAGAAAAAATCTCCAATGATGGCGAGCGAAACACAAAGGCGATGAAAAGAGCGAGAAGGAGGCAGCTGGAGGAGAGGCGCGGCGCGGCGCGGCACTCTGACGTTTTCGAGATGAATTCGACAGCGGCGGCGGGGGCTGACGCTGCCAGAACACTGCAGGCTAACACTTGAGATTTTAACGAGACGCCGGCATGTTTACACGGCCCGCTGTTGTTTAAAACACGTCTCGAGCCCAATCAAAACAGCCTCGTCTCGCTCACTCTCTCCATCAATCCGTTATACTTTTGTTATACATTATATTCCCTCTTGTACATCCCACCCCTTCTCCATCCCCCTCCCCCTCCCTCTCCCTCTCTCTCTCTCTCTCTCTCGCTCTCCCTCCCGAGCTCACGCCAGCTGGCCAGATAGTGCTTTGGGCCTTGTCAGCAGTACTGCACACAGACTAGAGCATATTGCATGAGCGCACGCACACTTACAAGTCATCTTCCACCTGCTCGGTTTCTCTGTGCCGCGCTGGACGTACAAGATGCCTTCATGAAATCGTAATGATATCTCTTTCGCGTGCGATGCATTAATCATGACCGAGGATCGGACACGGTTGTCGAGAATCTGGTTGAGTAAAAGCCCCCTTTTTTCCTCTCGATGGGAGTCGGGTCATATACAGGAATGCTGGTGGAGAGACACAAGCGGTGTTTCCTCTAGACGGCTAAAAGGTTAACACTGGGTGACCGCCTCTAACAGCTCAGACTACCAGATAACATGGACTGCTGGACAAACGCGGACAAATTGTCCAGTGCTATTTCTTTGTAGCAAATGAGCAACTGAGAAACATGTAGGCACGTATCAGGAGAGCAGAACACTAGTGTGTGGCAAAGAACTGAAATAAAAAAACAGTCCGCAGAGCAGACACCCACACAGGCAGGCCAGAGCAGAGCAGAGCAGAGCCAGTGACCGCCAGAGAGAACGAGGCACACCACCAGTCTAGACAGACAGCTCGCATGCAGACCTAAAGGGAAACCCCTCCACAAACATATTTGGCTTGGGGTGCTGCAGACAGACAAACACACACACGCTAGCACGCTATAGCACGTGGACAGATACAACCACACGAGCAAACACACACACACACACACACACATACACAGGCATGAACACACCAATACAGACAGGCAGATTGCAGTGACCAATCCCAGCGTGCGGACCCAGAAACGGGTCGTTTGGGCGACCCTCTCTGCCAGGTCAGTCCACCAGCAGACAGGCGGTCCCCGCTGGGTGGGAGTGTGGTGGGGGACAGTGGGGAGGGAGGGACAGACCCACTCCGCTCGTCTCCTGCAGAGTTATTGAGCGGCGGATGGAAAGGCCCGCTGGCGCTCGGGCACATCGGATGGAATGCAATAAAAAAAGGGGGGGGGGGGGGAGAGAGGGAGAAAGCGGGAGAGAGCACGACAGAGAGAGAGAGAGAGAGAGAGAGAGAGAGAGAGAGAAAGAGGGAAAGGGAGAGAGACAGAGAGAGTATAGGCACAGCCAGGGTTGAGAGGATGGGAGGGAAATAAAACTACAGAGGCATGAGGAGGACAGGACAGAGAGAAAGAAAGAAAGGAAGAAAGAAAGAATGGGAAGGAGGGGGGCAGAGACAGACACTATGGGCGTGGACTGGCCTGAGGTCTGCTCTTTTAGGAGCTTTCAGGCTGGAGGAACTTTTTCATAGTTCTCAGAACTGTTGGAGGAAATGTCCCATTTCTTATGTTTCCACACTGCAGGAACTAAGGACCATCACAGTTTTTTAGAACGTGTACGTGTCCGATGCAGCCCAAGCAATAGTCAAACCTGCACAGAATGTTGGCCATGTAAACAAGAGCGACAGAGCGTCCATACACGGGTCATGTTTACACTCGACCTGCATGACATTAAGGGTGCGTGTGTCGATAAAGCCTTTGCCAACACAGACAAGTCAACATCCAACGACGCTGCAATGAATTGCAAGCCACTGTTTACCTTCACTGTCCATTTTGTCTACCATTTACCTCTGAACAGTTGTTGAGAGAGCTCCCTAGTGGGCAGTTCCTAGTAGTCCTTTGAACATTAGGGTTCGGAAGCGCCCATGGTCCGGCCAATGACTAAGAGATGATATCGGTGGAAACTGGCTAACTGGACCCAAGTCAGACCCACCCTGGGTACAGGAAGGGAGTGGACTCAAACCCTGACCCGTCACAGTCGGGATGCTCAATAGTGGAACAACCCAAACTCTCACACAACCTGTTCTCACACTCCACTACACACACACTCCCCATCAACACAGATCCCTTCTGTTCAGCTGAACAGCAACATGTCGTGCGTCCCTGGTAGAGAGTTGCGATCAGAGCCAGTGCGGTGGATCTTGGTCTCAGGAGACAGATTCCGCACGGCTCTGAGTCATCTCCAGCGTCACTTCCTGAGGCATGTCGCCTCCAGTTTCACTCTTGCGGGGTTCGCCCCAGGTTCCCTCTGAGTCACAACAAGACGAGGGGCTTTTTTGTCTTAAAAGGTGAAGAAAAGACCCTCTGAAGCCATTGAGAGCGAGACAGAGAGAGAGAGAGACAGAGAGAGAGAGAGAGACAGAGAGAGAGAGAGAGAGAGAGAGAGAGAGAGAGAGAGGGAGAAGAGGCCTGAAGTCTCCCCTCTGGTGTGCATCTGAAAGGCGCGCGCTCACCTTGAGGGCACAGAAGATGCAGGAGTCCTCCATGCACTTGTGTGTGGTCAGCTGCCGGAAGCTTCTACGGAAGATATCCAAATGCCAGAGCACCTGCAAAACATGAACAAAGGGGGAGAGAGAGAGAGGGAGAGAGGGGGGAAAAGAGGGAGTGAGGAAGGAAGGGAGGTAGAGAATGATAAGAAAATGAGAACAGAGAAAGGAAAACAACATGAGACTTGTGGGGAGGTGCCGTTTTGACAAAAAAAAAAAGCAATCACCACCGGACCCACTGAGCAATGAACATAACACTTTAAAGGGCTTTAAATGCAACTGTGGTTACATATTAAATATGTTTGATTTGATTGATTTACTACAACAATCATGACAACTGAACTAGAGAGGACGTCCAGCCTTCGGGCAAGCCCCGGTGGGGGCGAGAGGAGGTGTGAGTGTGTGTGAGGAGAGGAACGGAAAGGAGAGCGTGCGCGTGTGTGTGTGTGTGTGTGTGTGTGTGTGTGTGTGAGCCTCAGAGAGCCTAGCGCAGCCAACAGCAGGAACATTTCCATCGCTCCGGCGATCAGACACGCAGCAAGCTACAAAAAACATCACCCCCCTCAGCTCCCCAAGGACTCCGCATCACTGCCTCTCATCCTCCAGCACCTACTTCTACAGACAGCTTCTGAACACACACACACACACACACACACACACACTGAGGATTCTGCTGCTAAGTTACCAAAACACTTACACACATCAACGCACGACTAGGGTGTTTATCTGCTTAGACACCAAAAACACACCCAAACACACAGACACACACAGACACACAGACACACAGACACACACAGACACACACACACGCGCGCACACACACAGGCGCACACACAGGCGCACCCCCAAACACAAAACACACCAACACACAGAGAGAGAGAGAGAGAGATACTACCTGAAGCCAAGGGGCTTGACAGTCCAGAGTTGCTGAGGTACTTAAGAGTGAGCAGACCTGAAGGCTCCTCTTAAATCCCTGTCTTGGCTGTGGGCACCAGTGGGGTATTACCCTCAGCACTCTAAACACAGAGCCAGCAATTAACCCGGCAGCCACAGCGCCACCACTCACTCACTCACTACACTAATCAGCTGAAAACGAGACCCACTCGCCCACATCCAAACGGCCCAGCAGAGGAGACACAGACAGAGAGAGAAAGAAAGAGAAAAGAGAAGGAAAGAGACAGCCCAGCAGAGGAGACACAGACAGAGAGAGAGAGAGAGAGAGAGAGAGAGAGAAAGAGAGAAAGAAAGAGATAGGAGAGAGAGAAAGAAAGAAAGAAAGAAAGAAAGAAAGAAAGAAAGAAAGAAAGGAAGAAAGAGCGAGAAAGAGAAAGATCCTCAGACGGTCTTCCCCACCCCAAAACGGTGCGCTGAGAGAAGGTTGGAGACTCCCTGAGTGTGGTGGTGAGGGGAGTGCTGGGTGGGTGAGAAGGAAGAGAGTGAGAAGAGAGACTCGTTAGAGAGAGAAGAACAGAGGGTGAAGGAGGGTGGGAGGGAGGGAGGAGTGGAGGAGAATGGAGGGGAAGAGAAGAACAGGGCTGAGGAGGGAGGTTGGGGAGCGAGCGAAAACAGACGAGGAGAGTCTTGTACATCGGAGTGAGGAGCGGAGCTGCTCGTGCCAGGGGAGAGATGAAGACGAGGGGCATCAGCACGAGACTAAATCAAGCTCCTCACGGACCTCTCTCTCTCTCTCTCTCTCCATCTCTCTCTCCCCCTCTCTCGCTCCCTCTCTCTCCCTCTTTCGGTCTCAAGTCTCTATCTTAATTGTCTCTATCTGTCTCTCTAATTCTCTTGCTGGCACACCATCTCCCATCTGGACCTGCCTGGGAGTCTCCTGAGGGCTGTGGGTGTGGGGGTGGGGGGTTGTGGTGGGCGGGGGAAGACTGGACGCTCTCCTTGCCCTGTTAACTCAACCAGACCGTTCCTGCATGCATACACACGCTAAATACACACGCTAAATACACACGCAGGCACACATGAGGGCACACACACACAGACAGTCACACATAAAGCCCCGCATGCTTGCTTGCTCGCTCACACACACACACAAAATATCTTACCCAAGGCCCCCTCTGTTCCACTTGAAACCCCTGACACACAGCGACGCTAAATTATTGAGGGAGCTGTCAGTCTGCGTTAGGACGACATTCACTCTCCTTCGACACACACACACACACACGTACGCACGCACACACACAAACACACACGCGCACACATACGCACCATCACCAGCCGATCACTGGTCCTAAGATTGACACTCTTGTGATCAGCCACCTAACCGCCTGCTCTGATAGCATCCCTGTGCAATTAACGCCATCTGACATCTAAACAGAGCCGGAGTGCTCAGCAGTAGCTTAATGAGAAACGCTTGTGATGTTGCAACTCTTTGCTCTTTTTGTTAACACAACAACAACTAAATAACCGCCTTGATTTCTTTCATCTCTCCTACTCATCACTATGAGCCTCTGCTGTCTCTAAATGCTAATTAGCGCTCGTTTTATTTCCGCATCACAATTATTCAGGCAAACCAAACCAGAAAAAAAGCTACAGAAATGCACATAACAAATAAAGGAGTTTGCCAATTGGCACACCATTACTGCTTTCACAACGAGCTGCCAATTAATTCCGAATGAACTGCTGACATGAGAACAATATAAACTAAATTGTTTTCTCTAATGATATATTGCTACTGTTAAAAAAAACAACCAAACAATGAAGCAATGACATAATATTTTGCTATTCAAGATGCCCTTCCATCACAGTGTTGATTACACACACACACACACACACACGCACACGCACACGCACACGCACACGCACACGCACACGCACACGCACACACACATCTATGACAGCACACCATCAATATCCAGCCCTAGCTGGAGTGTAAAGGAGAAAATGGCTTGAAGTGATCACCCATCCACACTCACTTGCAGCAAATCAGTGGCATTGATTACCAATGACCTCCAAAAGGTCACCCAGGCTAACCTTCACAGCCAGCTGTGCTGACCGGCACACAAAAAAAGAGACAGCGAGTAACAGCACAGTCAGATAGTTAGTCGCTTTTTTTCCCTGAGATAAAAAAAAAATATTTTTTTTTTTTAAATCCAGTGTGCGTGCCCCTTCTGTCTCGCTCTTGTACCAATACAGCTAGTCCAGGTGAAAGCCTCCTCAAGCAGAAAGCTGCAATCTGCGGCGCTTTCATGAGCCCAGCTCATGGAGAGAGAGAGAGAGAGAGAGAGAAAGAAAGTGAGAGAGAGCGCCGGCAGTGCTTTGATGCCGCTGGGGTAGAGGAGAGGGCCTGTGCCAATGTGAGCTGTTCATCTCATCATGGTTATTCTCACAAAATAAAGTTCCATTTTAAAACAAACAGCTCAGAACACAACAGACGGGTTGATAAACAAAAAAAAAGCACAAGTTACAAGCCTGGGCAGGATGTCTTTGACAGGGACACTCACAGCTGATGTGCGTGAGAGCGTACTCTAAAACTGGAGCTCTGAAAAGAGAACGCATGCAAGAGGGTTTCTTTTTATGTTTTTGGTTTCGAACGACAGCAATTCTTTGAACAACACAGCTCTTCCCTCGTCCCACTGAGATGACAGCACGAGGAGCTTTGATTTTGAGTAAAATTAGTTGTAAGCACCTTTTTTAAAGCAGGAGAAATGTGCAATGGATGCCTTCACCACAAGCAAGACCAAAAGCACCTGTGTGTGTGTGTGTTTGTGTGTGTGAGATTGCGTAGACAAGCATATGTTGCCTTTTCTACAAACTCATAATGTGGATTTGTTTGTTTCCCTTGAACTGGATTTATTGCTATTAGCCTTTCAGAGTTACCATTCTAGGCAAACTCTCTCCAGAATTCAGAGAATTCCATTTGCTGCACCTCGTACGACGAAATAGCTGCTTTTTGCCGAATGACGAAACAAACGACAACACGTCCACTTCATTGTTAATCAGCCCTAACATCAGACCTCTCTCTGACCCGAAAAAACAGCTGGTGCCATCCACAGATGCCTTGCTCAGGGAGAGCATCCAAAAATGGGAGAGAGGGAGGGAAAGCGTGTGTGTGTGTGTGTCTGTATGAGAGCGAGTGTGTCCGTGCGTGTGTGTGTGTGTGTGTGTGTGAGTGTGTGAGAGAGAGAGAGTGAGAGGGAGAGAGAGAGAGAGGGAGAGAGAGAGACAGAGAGGAAAAAGAGAAATTGAGCTGACCAAAGCTGACTGGAAAAGATGCAAATTGATGATATAACAAAAACGGACAATGCCACCCAGTGCCAAAGCCGCCATGACGACAGCACTCAGGACAGGATTATCAGATTACCTTTAAGCAGAGAAAAAGATCTGTGTGTGTGTGTGTGTGTGTAAATATGTCTGTGTGTGTACAGCACGAGTGTGTCAGTAAGAGTGTGTGCTTTCTTCCATCTGTATAGTGTGTGTGTGTGTGTGTGTGTGTGTGTGTCAGCACCCTATTGCCATCACTGTACCACATCAATAAAGCCTAAAGTTTACCCTCCAATTTAGATTATGACCCTCCAGAGACGCTTCCTGAAGACCTCCCACCTCTATGTTTCCACCCACACCCTGAAGGCCACTCAGTTTGTGTGTGTGTGTGTGTGTGTGTGTGTGTGTGCGAGCGTGTGTGTGTGTGTGTGTATGCGCGAGCGTGTGTGTGTGTTGGGGGCGTTTACCCCCCCTACTGACAGGTAAACACACAGTCCAAGCGGGTCCGTGGCGTTTTTCCACCCAGCCCAGTCCAGCCCCATGCAGTCCTGTGTGCCCCCCCCCCCCCCCCCGCAGATTTAGGGCCGATCCAGTGCACACCCACAGTGTTAGTGGGAGAGTGGGATAATGAATGGAGAGGACGCTCAGGTTCATGATTGATTGGACCCTGGAGTAATAAATAACCTTTCATTCGGGCCTGGTCTCACTGTGACACACACACACACACACACACACACACACACACACACACACACACACACACACACACACACACACACTGCATCAGTCACACTCTATCTCTGCTCTCCCTTTTCACACTCTGTACGTGCCTCTCGCATCGGGCTTTGTCGACTGACTGCAAACACTAACAATCATTTTGTACGTACAACTGCTGGGGCTTGATAGGGATGAAGCATTGTTGTGTTTTGCACTCAGTGGCTGGCAGCAGCAAACTAGCGGCCCCGCTATCGCTGCACGTCCCCCTGGCCTGGAGAGAGTCAGGGCAAAGATAACAGCCCCGTCCCGAGCCCTTACCCCTCCCTCTCTCGGCAGGAGCAGGGGCTCCTCACGTGGGGTGAGCACAGGCCAGGTGCCCCCCTGCCTGGAGCCGTGAGACACAGCTGCTCATTACGCCGATGTTCCCAAACCTCAGCCTCTCCATGATACACACACACACACATTCACACACACACACACACACACACTCACTCGCACACGCACAATAACACGGAACGAGTGCTCTGCCAAAGCAGGAAAGGCTGACACACAATCCCCTCCCCGTGAAATTGGGCTGAATAAGCCCAGCAGCAGATAGAAACAAGCTCGTCTTTTCCCCCCCATCTTTTTTTTTTTTTTTTCTCCGGCGCTCATGTTTGTTTATTGTGGCGTTAAACCAGCCCGGCTGGAGACGGAGACGTGTACCGAGGTCCTCGCGGCTGGACGGCCGCCGCGGATCCCTCTGCCTTCTCAGACTGCCCGCTCGCCCGCCGCGGCTGCCTCTGCTGGCTGGCCCTGCAGCCAAAATCCGGGGCGAGATCATCTTCGCGTTTCGATTCGGCTGCTCACGCTTGCGTGTCCTGGCTGCTCGTTTGCGCGACAAAAAAAGCCGGGCTTGGATTTTAGGGCATGCATGGTGGCAGATGTCGTTCGTGCAAAAAAAAAAAAAGAAAAAGACCTCCAGCTTTTTTTTTTTTGCTTTCTTTTTTCTGGTCCTTCATGCACATGGGTAGAAGAGGCGGCAAATGAGCAAGACGAAGTCGTGGAGGCTGAACAGGGAACATGAGGGAGAGAAGGGCCCATTAGTGGCCACCACACACATGACTACTTTGATCGTGAGAAGCAGAAGCACAGGACAGGAGAGAGACCAGAGGGATGGAGGAGAGAGATGGGAACGAGAAGGGAGGAACGGGGCAGAGAACCGACAAGGAACGAGAGAAATAAAGAGCAAGAGAGATAGAAAGAGAGAGAGAGAGAGAGAGACAGACAGAGAGAGAGAGAGAGAGAGATGGAAAACAGACAATGAGAGAGAACAGATTGGCAGAAAGAGAGGAGAGAAAGATGGAGAGAGGATGAAGAGAGAGAGAGAGAGAGGTAGAAAGAGAGTGAATGACAGAAAGAAAGAAAAGGAGGATAGAGAGAGTGGGCAGGAGGGAAAGAGCACTGGTTGTTCCCTGTGCCCCTGCCTTGTTTCCAGGACATCTGCTTCCTGCTGAGGTGATATAGTCCTGCTGTTTTTCCGATCCAGGAAGACACGGACATGACAAGGCTTTCAGCCTGTGCTGCAGGCCCCGATGCTCTGCCTTTCAAACTTTTAGCGCAGAGAAAGGTCAGTCCGTCCAAGACAAACAACATGACACATGAAACTAGACAGACAGAATCCGACCGACAAGAGGAGGATAGAAGAGAGAGCGGACAAAACTCTGAAATCGCTCGCTTTTGAGAAGATGTCAGGAGAGTGAACGGACACATTCATCAATTTGTCAACATGCGTCAACGTCTTTTCAGCCCGTTCCAAATTCTATAAGCAGACATAGGTTGACATTCACAAAAACGCTGAAAAGACGGGCATCTTTGTGCCAGGCACATAAAGGCCTGGAATACGTGTGCAGCATAATGGGGGGCATGGATGGGGCAAAGCACCGGCAGCAGCAACAGCGGCAGCCCGCACCCTCTCAGCCTTTTCCAGCTAATTCAGTCTGGAGAGCTCTGGGGGGCCCAGGCTTACCGGCATGGTTGAAAGGACAAAGAAGGAGAAGAAAAACAACCACTCCACTCCACTCCTCTCCTCTCCTCCTCTCCTTTCCTCTCCTGCTGGTTGCGGCTGACGTCTATGACGTCTGTCCGGCAGGCAGACACACCTCCGTCTCTGAGGTAACGGGGCAAACACTTATGGCTTTAATGAGGGCGCCGGGGTTAAGGATTTAACTCCCACCGCAGGGGCGAGGGCTCGGCTCCCGCTCCAGCTTTCTGAGGATCCACTGCGGGAGATTAAAGGTTTTGACTTTTTTTTCCTCTCTTCTACTTTTCTTTTTTTTTTTAAATGGAGAAGTGTAGTCAAGTGTTTGCTGTGGCGAGCCGACTGTAAGGTTTAGCAGAGGCCCCATGAGAGCACAGGGGCTGTGGTGAGCCTGCGCTTGAACCTCCGGGGGGGGGGGGGGGTGAAGGGATGGAGGAGGATTATTATGCTCCTGATGATGACCGTGCAGTTCATAACAGGAGAAGAGAGCAGCATTCCTCCTTCATCTCCTGTCTAAGCTTTTGAGCATGAAAGACCAGACGACGACGCATTCCAGAGAAGCGTCTCCAATCAAGTCTGGGTTCTTGCACAGCAGTTTCGGTTCCGGCGTGGGGGGGAGGAATAAAAGAGCAACAATAAGAACTGTATTCCCCTGGGGCTTCATAACCAACATCTACGTCTATACACTGTTTCGCGTCTCTGTAGCAGCAGACAATACACTACCTGCCCCCCTGCCCCAACCAACCCCCCCCCCCACACACACACACACACACTCCTCTATCTCCTGACTCATATGTGACGCTAATTTGTAGCTCGGAAGGCTTATCACGCCGCTAAGCCACTTTATTTCCATATAGCTGATTATATAGTAATCCTAAAATAGAGGGAGGAGAACTAATGACTGGTTGCTCAGACCGGGTAATTATGGATGAGGCATGACAACAGCCTGATAGACGGCCGTCTGCACACACCAAACAACCAACCATCCATCCAACCAACCAACCATACACATATTTACGTCGTCACCATCTCTGATGCTGGCATAGGCAACTACAGTGGTGCTATGTGTTTTTTTGTTTTTTAGCTGAAGTTTGCATTTGCAACCTGACTGGCTGATTTCTCCACTCCCATCCACCTCCCGCCCCCACACACCCCATCTCCATGCCCCGCCCCCACACACCCCATCTCCATGCCCCCCCCCCCCCCTCACCCCCCGTGTCCTTCTCCCAGGGGACCAAAGAGTGAAGCGTCAAAGTTTTGCGATGCACCAGAGATGGCACTCAGCCAGCCTGGAGCTGATCCACGGAGGATGGGGATCAATAAGCAGCACTGGAGTTCTTACTCACTCAAGCAAAAGCATCTAGAGAGAGCGAGAGAGCGAGAGAGCGAGAGAGCGAGAGAGAGAGAGAGAGAGAGAGAGAGAGAGAGAGAGATGGTAAAGAAGTGAGGGAAAGAGAGATGGAAAAGAAGTGAGAGAGGCCATGAGGCAGATAGAAACAGAAGGGGAGAGAGAGAGAGAGAGAGAGAGAGAGAGAGAGAGAGAGAAAAAGAGGAGGCAGAGAGAGAGATAGAGACAGCAAGTTTGCATAAGTGCTCATGAGTGAGTGGCTATCCGGCCATGAAGATCACTCTCCATTATTTATTTTTCTACTGGCGTGTCCTCATGCAGGGTGCTTGCTCTCCCAGCTCTGCGTCCAGACAGGGCCTGGCCAGGCTGGGGAGCCGGTGGAGCTCGCCAGAGGTGGACGGTCGGGACGCCAATTGCTGCCGATTTGTACGGTAGCGGAGCGGTCACGCTTGAGAGGTGACCGACACACTCATTACCACACAGCTACCCGTCCACGACATCCCACAGATGAACAAAGCGACACACTGTCTGATTCATTGGTTGGGTCATTGGTTGGGTCATCAATGACCCAACCCCAACTCCGACTCCTGCGCAATGCACGCGCACACACACGCACACACACACAGGCAAAGATGCCACTCCCAATCTCAAAAAACACACTCAGACAGTCAACTCGACACACACACACGACAACACCTTCACATTAGTGTAATTATATCAGCAAGGAGCCAGGAGAGCTGGAGAGTGAACAGATACATGTTGAGTGTGGAGGACGTCAGGCAAAAAGAAAACAGTAATTGCCCACCCCCCCCCCCCCCCCCCCCCTCCTTGATTACAGCCTCGGCACATGGATTAGGCCAGGACAAAGGGAGACTGTCAGAGCAGCGTGAAGGGAGTCCTGTGTGCCTCAGAGCACAAACACTGGAAAAGAACACCTTGAGAGAACACAGGGAAAAAAACTTGAAAAAAAACTGAAAAGAAAAGAAAAGAAAAGAAAAGAGGAGGAGGAGGGAGGGGGCATTGTTATTTTAACATTAGAGCAATGTTATTCTCTAAGATGAAGGACGAGTAGGAGTACTCCAGTTCAAGTGAGAAGCTGGGAATAGCTGATCTGGGTGTGTATTGGACCACAAAAAATGACGGCATCAGTATGTGTGTGTGTGTGTGTGTGTGTGTGTGTGTATGTGTGTGTGTGTGTCTTCACAGGAATCCTCAACGGGTAATATCAAAGGAAGTGCACAAAGCTTAATCACCTCCATAGCTGTGAGAACAGAGTGCAGATGAGGCCATGGAGGTTGTTCGGTGGAAAAGGCAAACATGTGGAGCAAGGCCGGGCCAACACTTTATTATGTCTGCTATGAGAAAGCCATTTGTTCCCAAAAATAAGCAGTGGGCTGTCAGGACGAGATGTAGCACCAAACAACGGGTGACCTTGACTCCCCAAACTTTCTCAAACAGCACCACTGTGCCGCCCACAACTAGGCTGCTGTCCCACAAAGAGGTCTTTTCATTCAAAAGCAGCCCTCGCACTCCCTTCCCCAACGGCAACCCAACGACACTAAGTAGCAGCCGTAATGATTGTGTGATCTGTTGCTGAGTCAGACACCGACTGTGTTGCTTACTGCTGTCTGGACTTCACTGAGTACATAATGGTCACCTTACACACACACACACACACACACACACACACACACACACACACACACACACACACACACACACACACACACACACACACACACACACACACACACACACACACACACACACACACACACACACACACACACACACACACACACACACACACACACACACACACACACACACACACACACACACACACACACACACACACAGCAAGTAAATGACTCTTCGCGGGTGAGCTGGAGATTCAAAGAGGAGGCGTCATCCACACCCTTTCCATGAATTTGCACCAGCGTTCGGCCCACGCCTCCCCTCTCTCACTCTGGGGTGATTCACACCCAGCTCCCCCTCTAGCTGACACACCCCTGACCCCTGCTGACCATAAACAACACACCCTCCATCTCGGCCTCCCCCACTCCAACTCTTCTGGGTGGAGGACAAAAAAACAAAAAACATCAAACGTACAGAGAGTCTACAAGTCACAACAACAATCTGTGACCACATCTGAGCGTGTGTGTATGCATGTGTATGTGTGTGCGTGTACGTGCGTGTGTGTGTGTGTGTGTGTGTGTGTGTGTGTGTGTGTGTGTCTGTGTGTGTCTGTGTGTGTCTGTGTGTGTCTGTGTGTGTCTGTGTGTGTCTGTGTGTGTCTGTGTGTGTGTGTCTGTGTGTGCGTGCATGCGCGCGTGTGTGGTGGTGGTGGAGCACACAAACGATTCCACCTCCGTTTTTCCCCAGATGAAACAGTAGGAGTGTGTGTTTTCCATATTGTGTATAATTTTGCACTGCTGATGCAATGTGTGTAGGCCATGTATTTAAGTAGTCTGTGTTTATGTGAGTGTGGGCGGGTGACCTACCTGGAGAGCGCTGTTCAGAAAGCAGCTGTTCTGTCCCGGCTCGTTAATGAGCCCTTTGCTGGGGGCGATGGAGGTCATGGTGCGCGGGGTAAAGATGCCCTGAAGGCCACTGCTGCCCGATGCAAAGTAGTTCCTCTTCCACGACATGGCCAGCACCGCCACGCCACGCCGCACTCACAGTCCACGTCCACGTCCACTCTCGACACCAGTACAGCGCTAAACTGTCCACAAGGCCACAGAACCCAACGGCAGGGTCATGTTTTCCAAAAACCGAAGGGGCGGGGAAAAAAAAAATAGTGGGCGAGAAATAGAATCCAGAGAGGTCAGAGAGAAATTGTTGGACGGTGATGCTGCTGAACTCCTGTCCGGTTATCTTGACATCTGGCTAAAATCCCTGGAGCCCTCCAGTGTTGAGATGTGTGTGTGAGTGTGTGTGTGTGTGTGTAGTCGTCTGTAGTCAGAGAGGTAACCCCTGTTCTCTGTTCCGCACGCCTTTGCTGGCTCCAGCCGTGTGGAATTCCCCACTTGTCCTCTATCTTTCACACCTCGTCTCCGGCGTTCCTTTCTCTTCTCTCCGGTTTTTCCGCCCGCTCCCTGTGGAATCTCGCACGTTTTCCCGTCCGTCAAGGCTGTGCTGTGCGCTGCTCCTTGTCTAGGCCTCTTCGGAAGCTCTAACAGCAAAAACAGTGGCAGACTGCTGTCTGAAAAAAAAAGGTCAAAGTTGAGAGGTCGCCCCGGTTTGGTGTCCTTCGACACTGCTGGGTTGGCGATGTTGTGAAAGGCTGTGAGGATCTCAGGACATATCAGCAAATCTGTGGGAAAGAGGAAGGGGAAAAAGTTATATGACTTGCATCCCCTTGTTGCTGTTCAACACACACACGCACACACACACACACCATAAACTGGGGGCTGTCAGGTTTTTATCACTCTGCCACACCTCTAGCACTCATAGCATTTAAGGCCCAGAGGGCAGCCCTTCCCCTCACCCTCCCCACAGCTCTCTCCCTGTGGCATAAGCGCTGCCTTGAGAGTGTGGATGAGCTGGCAGTGCAGCAGCCCCTTGCAGTGAGCTCCCAGTCTCCCTGCCTGACGTCCCCAAAACCTAACACCCCCGCTATGCATGTGTTGCGTGCGTGTGTGAGAGAGTGTGTGTGTGTGTGTGTGTGTGTGTGTGTGTGTGTGCGTGTGTGAGTGAGAGAGGGTGAGTGTGAGGCATAATGAGAGATGAGTGATCACCATCCACCCTCCTACATCCTTCGCCCCCAGAAGGTGACAGCATGCCGCCCATCCACGTGCCTCCATGTCCTTCTGACCGCCCCCCCCCCCCCCCCCCCCCCAGCCCCCACCTCCCGCCTCTAAGCTTTCCAAGTGAGAGAGCAGTGTGATGTCACCCTGACCATGAGTGACTTGATGGCTGAGCCACTTATAACACCCCAGCCAAGCCACACAGGGTAAATACAGCAGGCTGTAGTAGACATCCACACCACGTGTACGTGTGTGTGTGAGTGTGAGTGTGTGTGTGTGTGTGTGTGTGTGCATGTATGCAAGCGTAACAGGGACTAGGCAGCACGGGTGCACTTGTGTTTGTGTAAGTGGGCGCCAGTATGTGCGTGCACAGTACGAGTGTAGATAGATGTGTGCTGGCCCAAGTGGTTGATGCACAGGGTAATTACTCCAAGATCCACGCATTTCATATGATCAGTGCTCAGTCAGTTCGTCCCCAACAGGGCTTAATGGCTGTGAGATCTGTGTGTGTGTGTGTGTGTGTGTGTGTGTGGGTGGGTGTGTTTGCGAGACTAAATGTGTGTGTGTTTGTTTGGTTAAGATTTCAGCTGGGATGTGTCCGTGCGCATCACTGTCTGATGTGCTTTTAAGGAAGGCTGGCTCCAGGGCACTGTTCCAGGAACACACAAAGACACTATGATGACTGAGACCAACACGGGCTAACAGCATAAAAAGGCAAATGAGAGAATAGCCCTGACCCTGATGGGGTAGAAGATGGGACAAAAAAGGAAGAGAGAGAAATAAAAATAAAAATAAAAAAAGACAACATTCTTTTCTTTTCCTCTTTCCAAACCAAACACAGTGAGAGAGAGAGAGAGACAGAGTCAGCGAGCAACTGTGTGTGTGAGAGAGAACGAGCGAGCGAGAGAGAGAGAGAGAGAGATAGATTGTGACTTCGTTCCAACTGTCCTACACAAACACAGGCAGTGAGTGTGTGAGGTCAGTTTATCCGCCCCGGAGCCGTCTTCACCCGGCACCGACTCACAGTTGACCCCCTCGCCTCTGATGTCATCGCCAGACCACATCACAGCCGGTGGTTCTGAGAGAGCTCCGACGCGGGCCCTTAAATCAGGCCTCCTTAGAGCAGTTAGGACACATCGCGTCCTCCAGCGAGTTCCGAGCCACTCCGTGGTCACAGAAATGCAGGAGACGGACATTAAATGGGAGGTAACTTGCAGTGACTGCTGTCTGAAGGTCACTTTGCGGAGTCACGACACAGTCATGACGAATGAATTTTAAACCATAATGCACAGCAGCAGCAACATGTTGCTATGCAGCAGACAATGCCCAAGCTGTATTCACAGAACTTTAGAGATCGTACTCAGCGGTAAGCGCGGAACTAAAACAAGTGAAAACTCGAAGGCGGAACAGCCGGTGGTTCACAAATGCTTGAGGATAGGGTTGATGCAGAGAGCAGCAGATTTTATTTGTTTACCGCGAGGCAGTCAGATCAACATGTCCACACCCAGCTTCCCACGCCCACAGAAACTGTCGTGACAGCCCTGGTTCAGACTGGAAATCTGCTCGCAAAATACAAGTCTGTTCCCAGCCCTGCGGCCAGCCCACGATCGAGAGTTTGAGGACCCGGGTTTAGGCGGGAGAACTCCTTAAGTGGGGATGCACGCACACACACACGCACACACACACACTGCAGTCAGCCCCTATAGGAGGGCTGTGGTGGTGGAGGGGGAGGAGGTGAGTAGCAGGTCATGCAGGAGGATTAGCCTGATCAGACGCTGGGATTAGTCTGGACCGTTACTCAAAGGATCTGTCTGGGGGGAGGGGTGGGGGGTATAACGTAACGGTGCTCGTCTACGGAGGGGCCTTATTAGCCTTCAGATGACAGCGTAGTCCTACTGGGACTCAGTCCTGGTAAACAACAAGGCCAACCACATGGCTTGGACTGGAGACCACAGGAGACTGGTAAACAAGTCTACTTACAAGACCAACAGTAGTTATTTGCAGTTGGTCTCCTCACAGCTGCATGAGAATGGATGACGCACACTAGATAATAAATGGCACAACGTGACATGTCAACACACTCAAAGATTCTGAGAACATGATGTTTGGTAAAAAGACAAAAACAAAACAGGTCTGGTCTGGTCTGGTCTGGATTCTCACAGACGGTCTCTGCAGAGCTGTCAACTTCAGCCTGTGAAATCACAAGAGCCCGACCAAGTCAAGACCAGACCCTCTCCGCCACCACTACAGTGAAGCTGAGGTTTCGGCGTTTGGCGGCATGCTAAAAGATGTCTCTTCCTGCTCGACGACTGCTTGCCACATCAAATCACCCCAGACGGATGTGGACGCGGTGAGCTAGCCTCCATCCCCAGGGGCCACGGACACACGTTCCCATCAATCTGTTTCAGATCAGGATCCAGCCAGCACGCATTTTGCACCTCGCGGCAAATGACATCAGCTAAAAGGCCAAATGATGCTTGGCACCTCTGGAATGTTTCCAAGTCTCTGTCTTTGGCCTGCACTCAATTAGCTTACACTAAAAATAAAGAGATATTTTTATATGAAGGAACTGGTCATTGTTCTTCGAATAAAAACATCCAACTTTTAAATTGATTCATTCCAGTGATATCAGCCAACAGCAGTCCATTAAGTCACAGCGCAGTAAGGGACCGAGGGACAAACAACCCCCCCCCCCCCCGATTAGCTTGTGATGTAATGACACGTGGCCTTTTAGCTTGTTGTGTTCGCAATACAAGCAGAGAACCTAATTAGACAAAACAAAACTCAATAGATTTATTTTTACAGAGAGCGTTGTGCACACAAATAGCAGGTCAAAATATCCGACAGCTAAACTGGAAGGCCATTAAGGTAATTTCAGTCGTTCGGCCTTTCCTGTCAATCAGGTGGCCAATTACAAAAAGGAAATCTGTTTTTTACAAATGAGTCAGAATTAAATTAGTGTTGCTTTGCTTTACCGTGGGGGAAGGGGGAGGGGGGGGGGCAACTGCTTAAATGCTTGGATGACAACAATAGCAAGTCTCCTGAGGATAGCCTAGCCTAAACAGCCTCACACCATTTCAAATATGGTTTGGATTAAACAAATGAGCCTTGACAGAATTCTGTGATAAAATTTTGAATTAAATACTTATAAAAGCAGACAGCACAAAAGCACTAATCCACCCCTAGCCCAAATTCCATATCACTGCATATTAACTTATCAATGGGGAGGTAGGAGACGGCTAAAAACCTTTACTGGCAGCCTCTCCAGGGCCCGGCTTCAAGCAGTTATGCAACATAGCGGTCTCTGGACGGAGGAGAGGGGTAGTGTGGAGTGGGGGGGAGAGGAGAGCGGCCCTGCCTGCATCGGCCCATGACACCCCCTCTAATCACCTCTAATTCTGCCGCCTGGCTCTCCTCCAGGGGCGAGCTACCGCAACGTCTGGTTGCCAGGCCCTGGGGCTGGGGTGGCCCACTAAACCGCTTCCTGTGCCAAGCAACACTGAGCAGCTTTAAATGCAGGTACAAAATGGTAACAAAACGCTAACCTCCCTTCCAAACACTACTCTTCGCTTTAATTTCAGTGAGCATCGGGAAAACTTGAGCTGAAGTGAATAAGGTAACCGACAGACTGAGTAACTAGGCCGCCCATGCTCTAATTCTCGGAGGTGAGAAGATGACTTTGGTTCTTCTCCCGCCTACCATATTTGATAACATCATCAGACGTTTTCACGCCGGCAGTCAACCTTCACACTGCTAATGAAGCTGGCCCAGCCTCAGCACCAAGTGCAGTCACACCCTTGTGTAACACTTCACTTCCACTGCCCATCTTCGCCTTGAAATCAGCACCGAAAATGGGAGCATGCGTGCCTGGTGGTTGAGATTTAAAAGATAAAATATGCAACATCAACTTTAGCATTAAATCAAACCTTATAACTATAATCCACATCAAACCAGCGCATATTCCTCTGTCCACCAGCCAATTTTCCATCCCTGGGGTTTTGCCCTCCCTCTTCAACTCTGGCACCTGACCAACAAAAGGAGTCAGGAAAAAAAAAAATAGCAAAACATCTGTCATGAGCTAGCATGCCAGTAAATCTCAGCTGTTAGGGGATTAATGCCGTCCTTCTAATTGTCTTTACGTCGCAGTACTGATATTATGTCATCAGCTACCACTAACATACCTGGGGGTAGAGCTGGTTAGGCAAACATTTTCTGGCAGAGGGTGTGTGGTGTATTCCGTCCCAACAACACCTAGTAAAGACCATATTCTACTCAAGAGCCATTCTGTATTCTAATGGTCACCAGTAAATTAATTGCCAGAGCAACACAAGTCCTGCCCACTCAGGTCATGAATACCCGTGCTAGAAATGGTTTTGTGCGTAGGCTGCTTGACCTTTTTGCTTAACAAAGTGTTTTGAGTTCAGAAGCCTCAGGTTTGAGTGCAGAGAGAAAGATCTCAGGTCATATCCATGGTGATAGAAAAAGGGGTTGGGGCTGAATATCGAAAGTGGAGGTGAAAGGGCTATTCACACCAGGAATGATGACGATAACGGTAACAGTAACAACAACAAAGATATAGTGCTAGCTAATATGAGTAACAACGTCCACACATAAACTATAATGAGGAAAACACCAATATTGTCATAGTTACAGTTATCTGAAAATAGTTATTGTTCCTGGTGTGAACCCTGAAGGTGTTTGAACTGGGATGCCCTGACAAAACATTTGGAAATGAGCAATCTCCACAAAGGGAGGAGAGAAGAGAGTGAGCGAGAGGAGAGGAAAGGAAAAATGAAGAGAGAGAGACAGGAGGGAGAGAGGGCGCAGGTGAAAGATGACCGAGAGCATCAAAGATGCACCTCTTCATTTTGTAATGTGACAGACGGAGCCAGTGGGGGAGTAATGGAAGCAGACAGCAAGAGGAATGAGAAGAGGAGGCAGGCAGGCTATGAAATAATAAAATGATTTCCAGAGCGATAACGGCAGCAGAGAGAGAGAGAGAGAGAGAGATAGAGAGACAGAAACAGTGAGTGAGAGAGGGGAAAAGACAAGACGTGAGAGGGCAAGACAGAAAGGGAATGCATGAGAAATTGCACATAATGAAAGAATTAAGCAGTGAGAAGGAATCCAGGCAGGGCATTGCCATGGCCATGCAGGGCAGCTTGAAGAAGGGTATGTGGGTGGGTGGTGGGGGTTGCCATTGTGAGCCTGGGCCTGGGTACACACTCACAGTGCCCGCACATCTTGTTCAGTGGGCACCCTGCCCTCAGCATCACTTTGCCTTGGCAACCACCGCTGTTTTCCTTCTCACCATCTGTGTGACAGCGAGGTCACCAGAATCTAGGCCAAAAAGATGGGTCTTCTCCTGGCCCCATGGAACGAGAAGGAGCACATAAAGACTGCGCAATTCTCCTCGACTGTGAAGTAGTAGGTCTTAGGTCTAAGCAAGCTGCATAAGGTTGCCAGACACAAGCAAGAAGGCATGAGCCTATATCCATAAAGTGATTGATCATACAGAATATAAAGGAGACAACTCTTAAAACCAGATGAGAAAGGGTTAATAACATGCTTAATAGCATGTTCATGATCCACATCAACTGGGCCGATGAGCAAACATGAAAGCCAAGGTTTTCACAGGTTAGGATGATCCATCTGTGCGGTTGCAGCCCTTGGTGCACATGAGGCAAACGCACTGTTGATTTTCGACGACTTGGCACCGAGTGGAAGCCTATAAAAAGCGTGCAAGTTCCAACTGATGCTCAAGTCTGTCCCGGAAAATCTAGACACGTACACTAATAAAGCCACTCACATATTCTTGTGCACAAATAAACAGGTGTACACAAACTATGCAAGTGCGACAACTTGTAGACTACATTCTAGTCGGATGTTTAAATTGTGTAAGAATATTGATTATCCTTACAATACAGACAAACACGGTAACAGTTGTATACCAGTGTTATAAACAATACAGTGCTAATTATTTTCCTTACACCAAAAAGAGAACGATTTCTTCCACGGATTCCGAGACGTGCGCACAAGCCGCAAATGTGAACAACATTGTAACGGTATTTCAAGTTGCCTGTTGCTAAACTAGTTAGCGGTAAAGCTACAGGTCCATCGGCTTGACAGATGTGGTGTTTATGTCTCGTTGGAAGTTACTTGATAAACAGAAAACGTGTCGAATGAATGGGAAAGGAAAGGAAAGTATTTCGTTTTAGAGAAACCACGGTGTTGTGGTAGAACTAGAACTATTCCAAAAGTTTTAGTTTACGACCTAACACTGGAAGACTAACGTTATTTCCTAGTAAAGCCTACATCCCAAATGCATTGCCGAAAATACTTCCTTATCACTTAAAACGAATCATTCTCTCTTTCAATTAGCAAATGTTACATTTTAACTGGAAATAAGTTGCATGTCCATTGTAAAAAAAATAAATCACTGTGTCGCTAACATGAATCCTCATCCGGTCACGTCTTTCAATCTTGTTATCCTTAAACAAAGCAACTTACCTTTTTTCATCCACTCTTGCTACAAATGTATCCCGTGCAGACCAAAGGCAAAATATCAGGGTGATTAACGTTAGCTTCGCCAGCCGGGTATTTCGGAGAGCTGAAATCATTTTCTGCTCACCAATTACTGTGTGCACTGAACTCTTTATAATACATTGCTAGCAGCCGAGTGAAGAGCTGGGCGGGGGGAAGGGTGACGCCATTACCTGTCGTTGGGAACAATGACAATACCCCTACACCAGCCGGGCGTAAAGTGCCAAGTTGTCAGTCGATGCACTTTCATACAGCTGAGAAACAACTGCGATTGCCGGAGTGTAACTTTTAAACTACCAGTGGTCACGAGAAATGCAAGAAATTCTCTCTCTGGTATTTGCTGGGATGCCGCGATGCCTAGAGGGCGGTCGGCTTGGAGAAAATAGGCGCACACAAAATCCGTTTACGTCCTGCTGCGACAGTATGCTGCATGAAAATTAAAGCTTGCAATGATGCGTCGAGCTTAAATGACTCGTGAAATTCATGGAAATATTTTGCATTTAGTGTCGAGCTCAAGTTATTTAGCCCACGGTAAGGACAGAAACTTAATAAATTATGGGTCTAAATATATCATCCATATAAATACCTCTTGATTCTTATTCTGAGCTGTAAAAACAGGCACATAATGTGCTCTTGTGGATATCAAACACATGTTTACTTCCTAACAAAATGCAAAGTATTGTTATGCCTATGTACAGTATTGTAAAGGGATAACTCAACACTTGATGTAACAGGGATGAGCTTCCCAAGTATTATCAAATATATGTTAGATAAAGACAATTTCTTAGCTGTGACATGTCAGTTACCAAAAGTAAACAATTATTGGCCTGATGCAAACAGCGAACACTTCTGTTAGTTCTGTGTACACTAGACTAGACCAGTCAGGGGCATCTGAGTCTAGTGACTACAAGTTCAAACCCGCCAAGCCTACTGTACACCAATTAGTACACATGTTGAATTCATCAAGTAGTCCTCTTGCCTAAAGTCTGCAGACATGTTTACATTTTGGCATTCAATTACTTTGGAAGCCTGACAGAGTTGGCTATCCTCCTAAAAACCTGTACACAACTTGACATGGTCAGCACCACTCATAAGATATGTTTGTTTGAATACTTAACATATTTTTCTTATTTTACAGTTGTATAGGCCCATTGGGTTATTGATTCCACAACACTATCCTACTCCAGATCGCTTCAGCAGGGATCCCTCAGAGATGATGATGAGTTCTCCCAATAAATTAATAAGTAGCCTACTTTTATAGTTATTGTTGGTTTTAAAATGTTTAATACCTAGCCTCTGACACTACTCTATTCAACGACTATGTTAGCGAAGATGCAGAAATAAACTAAAAAAAATGGACGCGTGAGTTCTGTTTTGTTTCAGGAGCTTGGTGGACCTCTGTGCAGCAGACATGTCTACAGGCTGTCTGATGGCTGAATGAAAAATACACCCGGCGCTGGATGCTACTTCTCCACCCATGGATAATTAACAGGGCAATGTTACAGTTTAATCTGGAGTTGAGCCAGGCAAGGGGGGGGGGGACAGGCCAGGCCCATAGTCTGTGTGTAAGCCGGAGGGAGGGTGGTGGGGAGGGAGGAAGCCATCGCCTGGGTTATTCCCATGGGTCTGTATCTGTGTACCACATTGTGTGACCCGTGGTGCCCAAAAAGAGGCTACGGTATCCATGTGCCACAGCAAAACAAATGACCCTATCACTTAGTATCTGCATGAGCCACTGAAGCCTACATTCTTACAGGGCTCTCGGCTAACTCCTTGTTATCTAGGTCCATCATCATTTGCTTATGACAGACGAGGAGACCTTAATGGAACCTTGCATCTAAAAGTGCAGAGGAGAAAAGATATAAGATAACGGTAAAATCATGTTTACATTCAGAAACAGCCCTGGCTGTGCAACAGTAAACACCAGGCAACGTTCAATTAATTTCATATCCCAAAGAGGGGGGGGGGGGGAGTATGCTATTCCCATCATGTTCACATATTAGCATATCAGACTAAAACTCAACAAAGAGGCCATGATAACAGAAGAAAGGATGCATAATTACTTAATGGCAATCTGAATCTGATTTAATGTAGATCTAAGACGATCTGTCTGCGGCTCCAAGTTTGTTTTTCCCACTGCTGGTAAGTCACAGGTCATAGTCCCAGGGACTAGTTTGACAGTAGACAGCATTACTAAAACAAAACTGTGGAACTGAGTGAACTGTAGTTCACTGTCCTACTCCAGCAGGATCTGGAGTAGGATAGTGAACTGAGTGAACTACAGTCTTCATTTACTTCACATAGATAGATAGATAGATAGATAGATACTTTATTGATCCCCAAGGGATCAATAAAGTATCTATCTATCTATGTGAAGTAAATGAAGACTGTAGTCACTGTACAGAAAGCAATGCATTAATCATTTTTGTCTCAGGCGCACTATCCAAGCAAATATGTAGATAGAATCTCATAGCCTATCATTTCATCAAAGCCTCGGCACCATGTTCTCCGTTGTACACATTTACCTTTAAGGTGATGGCCTGTAGACCCTATTGCATGGTGGGACTGTCTGTACGGAGCAGACACTTTAGAAGTCAGTGGCATGAGTGAGCACACCGGCCTGAAGCGAGACATAAGCCTTAACTAACACAAATCACAGAACGCATCATAAACTCGATCTCTATCCTGCAAGAGCGGCACAGAAAAAAAATGAGGGCTAATGTGTAACTACTGACAAGCTTAATACAACATTTCCAGAAAGGGGGGCATGGGGAAGGGGAACAATGCCTTGATTCTTTTGGTATTTGTCAAGCGGTTTGTGTTGGGAATTAGAACAGTTTCCCACCATAAGCAAACCCCTCCACCACCACCACTAAATGCTGATGTTGAAAACAAAGAATTTTACCGGTAACAATGCCACTTTCAGTTCAAAGACAAGCTTCCTCTATTCTAACCCCAAAGGCTTTGTCTGGCCTATTTACAAAGTGAGGTCCAAAAGCAATCCAATTAACATTTTTTGGTTTATACGTTTTCAGTCTCTATGAGTGTGCATGTTCAGTTAAATTCAATCCATGCTAGTCGGTAGTATGGGCTGGCACAATATCCTGATTTTCCCTGAACATTAACAATAAAATATTGGCAATTGTCATTCCCCCGCCTCCCCCAAACTACCTTATCTATAACTAGTCTCACAGAGAAACGAGTAGGCCTAATGGTTTTGTGTTTGAACACCTCACCTGTCCCTTGACCAAGACAGTGCAACAACAACTACCACATCTTGCTCCTGCTCTGGTGTAACAACAAACATCGCCACCTATCCAAACAGCCAGGAGGAAAAAACTGGGATCAGGACGAGTCGTGCTCAGCAAATATTGTGTCCACTTCCTGTATGACATCACCCTTTGAAGGGCACCACCCACACACACTCACGGGCTGTGGCTCCCCCGTCGGATGATTAACCCTGCTGAACACATTACCCTCAGCGCTGGCTCCTCAATTACTCATGCCATCAAGCCATGGTCTAATGAGTTAAGATAAAAGGAGCGAAGACAGTACCAATCACTGTTGTTAACTGTGCACTTCACAACAGTCCAATTTGGACAAAAGGGCCGGGGGTTGGGGGTGGACGTGCTGTACATGTCTTTCTTTAGTCACTTTTCAAGAGGATGACACTGTTCTGAGTCACCGTGAGTTTTGTCTCTCTCTCTCTCTCTCTCTCTCTCTCTCTCTCATCTGGCAAGGACAAATGACAAGATATTCACAACAAAACAGGTCTGGCATAAATCAACCAACAGCTATTAGGCTACAAAAAAGTTTGCCAATGCAGCTTTAAATAAAACAAGATATAACAAAGGCATCCAGGGCTTAGGGAAGAACACTTTTCCATTACTGGCAAGTCAAGGAGAGGATGGAGGCTGTTTCCAGCAGCACCCAGCCATGCGAAATTTTCCTCTAGATATGACATCATCTCCAGAGGCATTTCCCTCAGTTGCACACCACACAGGCATGGTGCCCTTTCGACTCCTGCGCTCATTATGAGTCAAACAGGCAGAAGCTACATAAACCATAAGGGCGCGCACACACAGAACAAGCCCTCAATGTTTACACAAGCAGATGTAGGTATGCTAATCTCAGCGAGGAGCCAAGAAACAAGCACAATTAGTCCGACATAACAACAGAACTCTCCCACTGCACAGACTGGATATTCAAACTGAGAATTCAATTCACACTTGGTGCCGTACGTCTACTGCACAGTAGCCATCCTCCGTGACTGAATGAGTGTGTAGTGTCTAAGCCTCTGTGTAGGTAAATGTGGCCGTCAGAAGGCTTACATAGGCTACTACAGTTTCATTCATTGACTGCTGAGCACTTGTCACACCTGCCAGCCACCAAAGCCCCAGCTAATCCAATTTGTCCCATACTCGTGTAAGATAACCTTTCCCTTTGACACAAAAGGCTCTCTTAACATGTCAAGAGGCGGCGTTTTGGATACTCACCACAATGGGGAGGCAGTTCTCCGCGTCCCGAACATGACAGCTGTTATATTACCAAAGAACTTTACACAGGTCTCCGCAGGTGACACTAAAAACAATGACATCATGCCTATCGGCACACACCTGTTTCCTCAGGAAGCCCCTCCCCTCTTCCCGCCTACCGCCTGTGACTTTCTAAATCTTTAAAGGGACAGGCCTCAAAGCGTCACTCTGAGGGCAAAGCTCAATCTTTTCTGTGGTTTCAACCCCTCCCTCTACCACCAAATGCATACCAAGCACTGTAGACATATGGAATAGGTACTGCGCTTATCTCCTAATAATGGATTTACTAATTTGATAATTTCATTAGTCACTAATCTTTATTAAGATAGATGTTAGCCTTACCCACAGTGTTGCACTAATCAGATTTATGGTTGGTTTATTTTTTCAATCTGTCTGCTTACTTTTTACTTGAATCATAACTTTTTTCCACCATCTGTAGCCAAGTTATTTCCTCAGTGGTGGCACAAAGCAATCCATCAACAATCCATCACAAATCCAAAGGTTCTTTTGAGAGTACGCTCGGCCTTTGTTATCTTCAAAACTAGACAAAGACTAGAATTAGTCTTCCATTAATATAATCATATTAGATAGCATATTTCATGGAGCTCAGACTTTGGCCATTACAATAATTGGGACCAAAAGAACTTTGAGGTTGAGGTTTGCTACAACAAACTGACATCATTGCCCAAAAGTCCAATATTTCAGGCTATAGAGAGCAAAGAAGTGACCTTTGCCCAAATGTATACTGCCCTTTCACAGGTGTCGCCATTTAAAAAAACATTTTGGCTACACAAGCCCTCTTAACAACTAGGAATTAGGAAACATTCAAGTTCAGCTACAAATTCATGCCTATAGAAAAGCCAGACCTCAGTGCCATCTAAATGAGAATGCACCATAGTCAGCCCACTGTGGTTTATTCTCTTCTGACCATATCACTTTTTGAGCCAAAGTATATGAGATAATGGGCCTGGTTCTCTTCTGCAAGTAAGCTAAATTGGTCATATATTCAGTTCACCAATCCTGTCAGCACCAGAGGAGGAACCTTGCTTTTTAGTGGGTGGAGTGCGGGTGCCGGGAAAAAACAGACCATGCATTACCGGTACGTTCATGTTCAAAAGGTTTTCTCTTTGAAAAAAAATAATAAATAAGAACACAAACACAGTAATCATAACAACAGACGCTTTACCTCAGCGCAGGCTAACAGGAACTGCTAGTTAAACAAACAGATAAAAGATGGCTGGAGAGATGATTAAACAAACACAGGAGGAGATGACCTACATTAGGCTGTTATTAATGCAGTGCTCAGAGCTCCACTACCTTAACTTTGTTCCACGCACACACACACACACAGCATGAGTCTTTCTTCACAACACTTCTGAGAAATGTCCATTTATCATGAAAGACTCAGAGTGAAGTCAGGAAGTTTCCCAGGTCTGTGTTAACAGGGGGAGAGAATAATATTCTTTTTACAAAACTGTGCCAACAACGCTTAGGGTGTTCTACGACATGTTCTTCATGTAACGGGGTGGGGTACCGCTTTGTTGTTCATAGGTCCTGGACTTTCATTAAACGAGTTTAAAATAGGCACGGGAGAGGCCAGTGGTCTGTGCTGCCAAGACACAATTCAAAATATGTGACTGCTTAATTGATTAACCGTCCTCGAATCAAATTCTACGGGCCAGCTACAAATCTGAGTGAAATCTGTCATCATCAACGTTATGGATTCCAATTTGCCGCGTCCACTTCCAGTCGACCTCACCTGACCTATTACGTCATGGCAGGGTCAGCGAGTGGCCCCAAAACCACGGCGTCATGTCAGAAGTATTCAGCAGTGAACCATCCACAAATGCCTTGTTCAGCTCCCACTGACTTGCACAAACCTTCTACTCACCACTGTGGAATCCTTTGTGTTCTCAGAGCGGAACCTCACATGATTCTCAGGAATGGATTGCACATTGCCAGTAAATCAGGCCAGGTCTGTGCAATGTCTGTCCTTCTTTTAACCTACCGGTGTCTAACCCACTTTTTTTGTTCATTGTATTTTTCGGAACCGTTTCCCATTATCAAGGGGGCCAGATTTTCCTGTTATGGGTATACCTAAGAGTGTTCTGAATCTGAATAATTCAGGATTCACTCCTGCTCTGTCAGGCAATGATTGCAGTAGGTCAACCAACTATTTTTTAATTAGCCTACAAGTTTGCAACAGGCCACTCTTACAGAGGGTTCAACCATTTCATTTTAAAACCATACGAAGACTCATTATCAAGCAAAATGTGACTGAGAAGAACAAAGTCAGACTGGATGACATGGCCATGGTGGTAATTTCATGATTCACTGATGTTTCAACCAACCTAGTCTGCACAGCACATTAAAGCTTCACAATTAGCCTACATGTGCTATGAACTGTAGAAGCCAAAGTGTTACAGTCTGGTGTGAATTTAAAAAGGACAGGTTATCAGCACACTTATTTGAATGTACCTACCAACTGTATCTCTGATAACTCCATGTGTCCACTATCCACTGTATGCATAGTAATTTAATCTATCAACTGTAAGCCTAGTGTGTACTAGTGTACCCATATGCAGAATATATTATGGTCAGCATTTTATCATGTTTTGACAAAACCAACAGAGAAGCAGCATGCATAGACATCAAATAACGAATCTATAGGTCAAACAATGTCAGTTTGTATTAGCACATGGTTCAGTAGCACTGTATATCTCTCATGTGTTCAATAACTGGACCCTATTGTCATTGTCCATGGGAAAGGTGTAGGCACAGAAATCTATATGTGGAGGTTGACATATAATCTTCTTGATGAGCACAAGTTTCTACAATTCTACAGGTAAACTATTTTCTCTTTTAATTGTTTTTATGCATTCTGACATCAGAACAGAATGAGCAGATGGTGTCCAACCTGTTTTCTACTATTCTTAGCTCCATAATTAACCTTGCTCAGTATGTCTGTGTTGGTAGAGGAATAATATGTGTCAAAAGAATCAAATCCAGCGTTTTGGAGTGTCACACATTAACAACAATTACAGAAATGACTCCATTGTGTCCACTGGTAATAGCTGTACATTTGATAAAATCACTCCAGAATGTCCAACCTAGTGTGCCCTTTGTAAAGCAGGGATACATTTTCAGCCCATTAACAACATAGGCTATATATGATTAATTAATAAATACATTCTACATGTTGCATATTTGTTTTTATTTACTTTTTTTTTGCACAACATGGTGAGGAGAACCAAAAGCTGCAAGCAATCTGGCTCGCATTCAACCTCCATTCTGCATGCAATGCTGCTCAATTAGTGGACAATTCCCCCAAATCCACCACTCACACATTCACAGCCTGGGGGAAAGCATTCACAAGGAATAAAGTCCTGTCTCTCTCACCAACCATGCAGTGCGGTGCAGTCGGTGCAGAGGACCTTGTGAAATCTGTTCAGCACCAATAGCCTTGGTAAATAGGCTACATTTCCAATAAGAACAGCACTGCACCTTGCCATCCCGAACACAAAGGCGACAGAGAATGAGAAGGTGACGTCACCCACTCACTGGCACTGCAAACCAGTACAAAGCCATTACTGTGGCAGGCTGTGGGGGGGGGATGACTCAGAGGCTGGAGTGCACCTTTTTTTTTTTTTTTTTTTTTTAAACATAGTCAAGCGACCAACCACCCACCCACCCACTCACCATCCCATCACAAGGTAATCATCCTACCAGAAACCATCCTATTCCCCATGTGCAGCACTCATTTCCTGCACAATTTCTCTCTCTCTCTCTCTCTCTCTCTCTCTGTCTCTCTCCCTCTCTCCCTCTCAGCAGGTTACTGTACCTGTCTGTCATTCCCCCCCTCTCCTGCTCTCTCTCTCTCTCTCTCTCTCTCTCTCTCTCTCCTCTAATGGAGCTTTAAAAAGGCACACATAATGATACCTGCTTGTGAAAGGTGTAGATTTTCAATGCCCGTGCATGTGCCTGGAAAGGTGCTGAGGCAGTGAACGGTATAATCAGAGACTGACAAGGGAAACCAGGATATCTGACACTTGGGCAGCAACCGAAAAGGAAGACATCTTCATCTTTCCCCCCGTTTTTCAGTACGAGTTGAGGACTAACTTGCACTTTGTAACACATGTACAGTTTGATCGAAACAGAACTGAGACGCTTCTGTAAAATTCACAGCCAGTAATGAGGACTTTACATTAAGATGGAAACCAAAGCCCCATGTTCACTTTGTTTCATGTCTGGAGGTGGTCTATATCTTGACACTTCCGTCACTTCACATTCCCATCTTAGTCCAATGGATGAACGCTCTCTGACCTTTCACCACACCCCAGAAATCATTACTCACTGGCTTTCAAACTCACTGAATTATGCAATTCACCCCACTGATGACAACTTCAGTAAGCTTTTACGAAACAATAAGAAGGCATGCTAATCGCTCCGGAACATATTGCTCATCTAGAGAGAAACTCCTCACTGAACAAAAGAAACATTTGAATTAAGCATGAAAATCTGTGTTCTGATTTCAGCTAAATGTTTCCCTGTTGTGAGAACTTCATTTGAGAGGAGGGAAATATCTGAAATTAGCTTTTCATGAGCATTCTCCACAGACGGGGACTGAAAAAACAAAAAAAACTTGCCGGCATGCATTTTGCCTACAACCAATTAGTCGTGTTCCTGGTACACTACCTTGAGTCACTGCATTACCAAACATTCTACACGCCAACACCTCCCACTCGTCTACTCAGCCCTGATGAATGCATGGGAACGCCTGCCTTGAAGCACTCTGCCAGAAGTGACCATCAGTATGTTAATTTATTCATCTCAATTTTTACATAACAATCCCCCTCTAATTTGGCATGCATGCCAGGACTCACATTTATTTTTTCTCAGCTAATCTCTGAGTGAGAGAGAGAGAGAGAGAGAGAGAGAGAGAGAGAGAGAGAGAGAGAGAGAGAGAGAGAGAGAGAAACAATGTCAAAACAGGCAATGTCAGCCATCTCTCTGATTTAGAAGAAGTCCCTAGTCCTACGCTAGGTATTCCATTAGGCTGCTGATTATTTCTTTATGCAATCTCTTACGTGACACTACTGAAGCAGAATTGGGGAGGTATGCCAATCTGTTTTGGTTTGGTGGGTTCAGCTGCGCTCACGTGGGAAAAGTGCTTCCTGAAATTCTAAAAAGGTTTTTTAAATTTTAAAGCCCACGGAATGCGGAGAGAAATGAACTTTCCGCAAAACTTCTGGCCCCCTGCTGCATAATTCCACCGATATTCCACCATCCCTTTTTAGATTCCCCCTTAAGTGTGCCAATTCCTTTTTTAGCATTTCGAGTGAGGAGATAAAATGCCATCCCCTAAATCATGCCGGAGTGGTGTTGAAATAAACGTGTTGCAGTACAGGCAAATGTTCTTTATGACATGTTCAAGTTATGCACGATGAACCGCTTACATGACATGCAATGTGCTTATTTAAAGATAACTTAATGATGCATCCAAAATCTCTTTTGGGATAACGTTGAAGACGTTGTTCATATTCCTCAGTTATTCCTCAGTTATGAATTTTCACCGAGGTCTGCCTGACGTGCAAAACGCTGCATTAAAAGGCAGTGAGTATGACTAGTTATCCCTGGAGCTAGCGTTAGATTTTGCAGTCAGTTCACCAGTTGTTTCTGCTCTGTAATGCGCTTTGATCAACTGATTTCTGCAACAACATATCAATAGCCTCGCATCTAGTATGCAGCAGATGGTTAGCGTTACAAGAAAATATCCCTCACACACAACTCTCCTGTTCTTTTTAAACAAACGCCATCTAGAAGGCAATCTAACAAATGCTCGACTGCAGACAGGGGGGAAAGCATTTTGCTCGGATCCAGAAAGCGCTGCCTGATGCCTTATCAATAGTTCAGACTCAGCGAACACATGGGTTCTGTGGTGTCAACGACACCCTCTGCTGCAGTGAGCAAAAATCGAAATACTGACTGAAAACAAAATAATCAAACACATGTAAGTTGAAGAAGGGGAGGGGGCGACCTGGACATTGGCGTGGTTATTTAGCTTTCAGCAGTCGTAATTAGGCACTCATTAGATAGCTAGCGGTTGGGTGCGATTGCTTTGTCAGCGGGTTACATGGGCTTTCGGCTGTCCTCCACATACTATGGTTAGCTAGTTTGCTGTTTTGGAATTCAACAGCTTGATGGTAACAAACTTAAAAATACGTACTTAACAATACGTTGTCCCTCCTTTCAATGCAACGTAATAAACTAATCAATCGTATTCACTGATCGGTACGCGCGAAATAAAAAACGCTATGCTAGCATCAGTCCTTCCTACGGTAGATGGGGTCTGATGCATCCTTAAGGTGAACGTCACTCTGAATTTCTTTTAGACATGTGCATGTGCGTAGCTAGCTACAATAACTTCTCCCAGTCTAAACAATAATAACTGTCACTCTGCTCTTCTCCTGTCCACCACAGTGAAAACATCATTTAATTCAAAAGTATCCTTAAGGTGGTGTTCTCTGACTCACCTTCTCGGGTCCAGAGCCGTTTACCTCCGTTAGTCTGGCAATTTTCGGGTGATTTCTCTGCCGCTAAACCTCAAACATCCTCTAGCGTCACTCTGTACTGCAGCCAAGGCAACCAATTCTCGCGATGTTTTCCTCCAGGTAGTAGTGCGACATCAGGAGAGGAGTGGGGCTGTTGGAATGTTGCTGGTTCGTTGTGAAATCATGATGATGATGTAGACTGTATGATAGACGATATGACAGTATTGTTTTGATGATATGTAAAATGTTTCAAATACGATTTCACCAGAAATTATTTTCTTATAGGATGGATTCAGAGGTGGTCTACTCTTTTCATTCCCTGTTTCCTTCCCTTTCTTTCCCAATATTGCCTATGGGCTAGCCTATAATGTACAGTGAACCGAGGGGAAATGATAAGCTATAAACCCATGAAACATTTACACTTTGAAAATGTTTATTAAATTGTAGCAAGGACATACAAAGTGGCAACTTCCAATCCTAGACACATGTAGAGCCTTTAATGTGCATACATTTATGTGCAGGGATGATAATACATTGTGCTGCTAAAAGCCTTAACATTACAGAATGTAGCAAGTAGATAGATACAGGTTGCAACCTGTAGGGAATATAAGCAGCCTACAGTTTGTGACAACAATGCCCACAACTCTAAAGTGCAACATGCTGACTTGAACAGGGTAAGAAAACATTCATCTCTCACTCAAACGTATCTAGATTTCAATGGGGAAGTCATGCAAAAGTAGCCTACCTATTACATAGACTACTGGGGGGATCATAAGCTAGGCCTGTACTGTGTTCTTATTTCCAAAGACAAATACATTTTTGGACATTAATAAAGATGGCAATCGAGTCTGGTACTTTGTAGAACGTTAGTGATCTGCTGTGAAGCATTCGGCAAACTGACAAAATGCAAATATACCATTCAAATCAATGATACTCTTTTTTAATTTACCCGATTGTGGCACTGACCTTGGACAACATTAAAGTGTGTGTATATGTGATACTGTTTCTGCTCTTATGTATGCTCGCAAGTTGGGAAAATCAGAATCGAACAACATTCATTGAAATGCAATGAATGATCTTGCACACTGAGGTTGGAGATGTGATGTCTCAGTGTTGGTGTGTGTATGTCTGTGTGTCCTCCCCTTACAGGTCGTCTGTCTCCCCATCAAAGGGTATCTCCAGATCCATGTGGATGTCGCTGGTCTCACCACTGGTCACCCAGCCGATGGGGGTGCGGTTGAAGGAAGGCCGTGTGCTAATGTCTTGGTGGTACACCACAGCTGGTTCAGGCTCTTCCTCGACCACCTCAGCTTCTGGAAGCTGGAAGGTCATGAGCTTGGATGCCTTCTCAAAGCCACCAAAGGGAAGGGCAGTCCTGAAATAAGGAATGAGGTGAGACAGTAGAGAAAGTAGAGACAGAGAAAGAGGGAAAATGAGCTATATAAATTAGACAACAGAAACCAATGATACAGCATCAAGACCGATAAATTCTACCTGTTGAAGCTCTTGTATTTGGGCAGGTCTTTGTAAATATGAGGGCCTGGCATACGAGCTTTCAGGGTTGCCGTCAGGTCCTCGTTCCCTTTCATGGCCTTTTCCCATGGGGATATGTACGTCTTCACATACTCACGCTTCATTGCACTCTTCTCTCCTGCACCTGCAGACATGGGTTTATTCAATTGTGTTGCTCCCATGTCTGTACTAAGAACTAGAGTTACTGGTAGATGAAGGTTCTAATGAAGGAGGAACACCGGAGCAACACAGATGTTTAATTTAATAAACATACAATTAAAATACATTTTTAATGCATTGGTGCACAGCTAGCCTGGCATAGCCCTCCAATTTTCATTTCCCTACAGCATTACTGGGTCTGATCCCGTTGGACTCGATTTCTCAGGATGCATTCCATCCTGAGCAATCAGCGAACGGGGGGTATGGGGGTAGGCGGGTGTTAACGATGACGTCGAGCATGCACGTTATAGTCACTATAGCTGTCACGACCAAACGTTAGCGATTGGGTAAAATCAGGCCCAATCGTTTCAAACTTCAACAGAGTTCACGCCTCCTGCCTGAAATCGATTCTGAATGGAGTAGGTCCAGACCCGCTGTACGTACGAGGGTTTGGTATGACCAGGCTAGTGCACAGCCTACACACTAAGATCTATTTGATCATTTGCAAAAACAAATATGAATGAAAACATATCTTTTGGATAAAAGAACGGCACCTAAAATACTGTATGTGAATAAAGGAATAATGCCCTGTCAAAACAGGAGTCAGTGTGGTTAGAGATCTCCTGCACCCACCATGGCCATGGCCATGGCCTCCATGTGCTTCACCACCATGTCCACCGTGTCCACCAGCACCACCTGCTCCTCCGTGTCCAGCTCCATGCCCGTGTCCAGCTCCGTGCCCGTGTCCAGCTGAATGCCCTGCTCCTGCCCCCTTGCCATGGCTTCCTGGTTTAGGAGGTGGCACAGGTGCACCAGCTGCACCTGCCTGCCCAACCATCTGTCCACCGACCAAGTGACCGCCAACATCCATCATCTGACCCCCAAGACTTGGTACAAGCTTCTGAAAGTTCTCCTATGAGGACACAATTACTTTGTTAAATAATGCAGCTGCTGCTGTAATATTGATTGCAAATGTATTGAACAGAAAGTGGTGTATTTAAACTTCCTTGAATACATAGTGCACAGCAGCTCACTCACATATCATCAACGAATGGGCGTCCACAGCAGTCTGAGTTGTGTCGCAATCACTTACCATAGACTCACTGCTGAAAACATCAGGGTTGTTTTCAATGATAAACTTCTCCACTCGCTTCTGCCTTAACTTGAACATCTGCGAGCCTTTGTTCTTCATCAGGGACAGCTCCTCCATCATGATATCCCTGGGTGCCCGGATCTTTGTCCCCAGGTCAAACTCTGATGCGTCTGGGTCAGACTCATTCTCTACATATGAAAAGAATAAAGAAGTTGTAAGTCACAGAATTGGTGTTTCAGAGAACAACACAATGCTCAAATTGTAGATATTTGATGATATTTATATAATGTATTACTTCTCAGTGTGACATATAGGAATATGGAACCATTTGATGTTATTGTCTATTCAGAGAAAAACTATAGGTTAAATGTACAGTTCAAATACAAATGAAAGAAAAAGATTAAAAGATTGGCCACTATGAGATGACTTTACCCATGCAATAATACACTTCTAAATTGATTTCCTTTGTATGTCGTTGTTAGGTGTATGTAAGCTTCTGTGTGGTTGCTATTTTTCATAATGTTGTCTGTGACAAGTGTCCCTGTGTAAATGTTAGGCCTCAACGTTACATTTTGTACCTGTAACTGCTATAGCTCATTCTCTTTGATGAATGGATGTCCACAATCCACATTTAGGCCAAACTATCCTTCATTTTACACAGTGGAGTCTCCCTACCTGCTCAAGGTTAACAACTACAGGCGGAGAGTTGGCTTCCTCTCAATAACATTCCTGTTAGGAGCACAAGCAGCTGCAAAGGTACTCACACAGCAGGAGGTTAGACAAGAATTATTTTCATATCTGTGTTATCTCCCCTGTTCCGGCACTATGAGCCACCTTCCACAACTCACACGGCATCCTCACTCCTTGGGAATGTCGAGTCTTGAACACTTAAGCCTGACATGGCAAAGGCAGGACTTTAATTGTTCTAGTCCCTCAGTGATAGTTAAATGCATTAATTATGAATATACATGAACAGCGTACATCTTAGTACACCTACGTTTTTTTGCATGCAGTATGTTTTATTTGAAAAGCGTTTTGTGAAGCTTTTTGCTGTGCATTTTCTCTCGGGATAACCCCTCCGCCATTTTGATCTGTCAAAGCTCACTTCAGCTAGTGAAAAGCGCCAGGGATTTTCCTATCAGCTGATGAGGTAAAAAAAAGAAAAGAAAAAAAACCTCTTTGTGAGTAATACTATGCTTCCTTATTATCACAACCATCAGGAAGTGGATCTGTTATTTACAAAGGCTGCCAGGGAGGAAATAAGTAGCAGTACAAATTACCTCCCTGGCACAGTTTCCCTTATGTAAATCTGTTTTGACCTGCCGCAGATACTGTAAATGGAAAGAGCATTATTCACTGATGTGTTTCTAATGTGATTACAAGCATGGTGTGTAAAACACACCAATGTTTTCTAGCATGACGCTGATTACATTAAGCAGGTCGTATATAGCCATCATGAATGAGTTAATCTGGATTGTAGAATTTTTATTAGGGATTTGCTTAATTTAATTAAAAAAATACATTCTATGAGTCACTCAGTATTTGTGTTTTACCACAGTGTTGTGGTTATTATGGGTTATATTGTTTGATGAAAGATCACAATTAAAGGGCATATTTTCAGCATCACAGGAGATAATTCTGGTATATAAAACTCAACTAGACAATTTGACATGTACTGTACGTATGCAGCAAGGAATATTTTTGTGTTACAGTAAACAGAGCTTGTTGCTTCAGTTAAAAAAAAAAGAGTCTTTTCTACGGCAGAACAGCTCAGAGTGATGCAAGGATTGGTTAATTAATAGTTCCCCTCCCTTGAGATCTTGGTGCAATTACATTTCGTTGGAGTATGGATCCCACGACTGGACCACTTGGGGGTGGGGCACTTGACAATCACAGCGATAATTACAAAAGACAGATGGCATTTCTACTGTGAAATCTACAGGATAAATGTTTGTCTATGTGACAGGCAAGCACTCATTAGTCCATGTTAAGCGCAGCCAAGTGTAACTTCCATGACAAGAGGCCTGAAATCTTGACAAAGTCTCAAATGAACAGAATAATTGGGCTAAAAATAGCAAATCTCTCTTTCTCTCGTTTCCCCCGCTTTCGTCCGTGTTCTCCGTGGTGTGACCTGAACAGGCAGTCACCAGAGCGGCCAGCCCTCGGACCAGCTGGCTGCCTGCTGGGATTGGCTCGGCCTCTCCACTTCACGTCCCCAGACTTCTGCCACCACAGGAAGTGACTCTCTCGCTCTTTGCCTTTATGCCAGCGTGCAGATCTGCTCCCCTCTGCTTGCCTATAAGACTTGTGCTCCTACACTGCCTTCTGAACACCTACTCAGCTAAACACTCCATTCAAGTGTGTTTGTGTCGTGTCCTTTGTGGTATGTTTTAGAAAGACACCACATGAACAACCTTATACCTGCCAAACCCTAATTGATTTAGTGAAGTAAACATTGGACCAATTTGGGAGAATGCTTACAATAAATGACCTTTAGAACTACTTATGTTGATGTAAATAGCTGCTTACGTGCAAAGTTGTGTTTATGCTATGTTCGTACATGGGCAGTAATGGTCTTGGTAGTGAGTGAGGTTTACTCCTATGGGAATGCTTTTGTGTAGAGGCAATACCGTTCTGAGAGACATGAGACAGGTCGGTAATGATCCTGCTGGGCTTTTTCCGCTTGTTAGGAGGTGCTGGAGTTCCCGAGAGAGGCATGGCGGCAGACTGCAGACCAAATCAGAGAAAGACAGATTGGAGCTTTTATTACATGTACTGGTTTAGAGCACTCAAAACATTCCACTAGTGCAAGAAAATGCCACTGGTATGTGACAGTTTAGATTGGGGGTGCTCCTCATGATGGGGAAGTGCTTCCCCCTTCTGGCTGACATGTGTGTTGCAAGGTTAATTGAATACTGAAAAGGGAAACCGTGGTCATTCAAGCTGCCAATCCATGCATTAGATAACCCCCTCTAAGCAGACTTCACATTCCACAAATTCCAGCACATCCAGATGTCTGTCAAGTGTAAACATTAGTCTGTAGTAGTTTTTTTTAGCTATGTTTGAGTCCTAGAAATGCTGTCAACAGTCAATGGTGGTGACAAATACATCCTCTCCCTGCACAGGACAGCTTTAAATATATATTGCCATGTCTATTTTCCAAGGAAAGCTAATATCAGCATATCAGCAATATATGTTAGATGTAGTGTTTTTATCCATTCAAAACTTGTAATTCAGTAAAGTTGCTTGATTTACTAAGTGGCATGCATGGTTCCCATAAGCTGTGACTTCTACATTGCAAACAGCCACCTCCACCACCTTTGGTGCACCCACTAAGATGTTTAACTTGTGCTTTTCCTTGCACTGTAGGAGTGAAGCTCTGTTGGGAGCTCCTTCAAGGCTCTGTTAGTGGCATACACTGCATTGCATCGACTTGACTGTAACTCAATCTACTGCAGCTATTTTTAAAGACCCATTTTGAAGCAAGACCTTTTAGCGACAAATATGGCGTCACTAACGCACACACACACACACACACACACACACACACACACACACACACACTCGCCCACAGAAGAACGCTCACACACCCACACACAAGTATGTACACATAAACACGGTGGGACAATACTAGCGAGAAATCACCCTCAAAGTTGTGTGAGGATGAGAATGAGGAGGATGGGATCGAAGTGGGAAACTATGACCCCACCACCACCTCATCCAACGGAGGAGTACTGAGCTCAAGTTTCCCCCCGCCTGGATATCCCAAGCTTTGCACACCATATAAAACTGCAGCCGAGCAAAGGAGAGGAGGGGTCAGCACATTCTCTCTGGACATGGGGGAAATTTATGGGGCAATAATCCATCATTCTGCTGCTGCACTGGAAAAAGTAGACATTTCAAGTTGCCAGATAAACAATACGTTTGTTTGTTTGTTCGCTTGTTTTCCAGTCAGCAATCCAGTATCTGTGTTGGCTTTTATTTCAGCAGGGATGTGGAGCTAACCTTTGCAAGTCCGCACTGTTTACCATTCATTGCCAAACAACACGTGCAGTTTTGTTAGTAAAAACTTTTTGTCACAATCTACTTACCCAGATTGGGCAATCCTTAATTCAAGCAGAGTTTCTTAAATTACAACCAAGAAGAAAGGCAAAGCTTCAGATCAATTCTGAACCAAAGCTTTATAAATCCCAGGGTGACTTAAACCTGTGCCTGGACCAAGATCTTGGGGAGTGCGATATCCAGCAAGTGACTAGGGGATGGCAGATCCTTGAGGGGGGAGGGAGATGAAGTCTGGGTGGGAGTGGGGGGCTGAATGTGTTCTGTAAGGCACAAAGTGCTGATGGGAATATCAAGGGACCAATATCTATCCTGCAGATGCTCGGTGGCCTATATATAGCTCATAGGGGGGACGCGAGGGAGATTGGGCAGAATTAGCCAAGGGGTGGACTTGAGGAGTGTTTGTATGGGGCACTGGACGACTGATTTGTCCTCTTCATCAACCCCTCTAGTCGGAGTCAGGCCCTGCCAATGATCAGATTTTCACCTTTTCTTTTATGAAGTGATCTTCTTCACAACTTGGATGACCGGCATTCCTCGTCCTCACCGATTGGTCAGCTTTGAGCGGTCGGGTTGTAATGTGCTTGTCGACACCTCTCATCATTACATTCTCAAATTATTACTGAAAAGCAAGTGAAGGACGCCATAGATACTTATATTCACCCTCCCTATTATTGACGGTATTCTTGTCTGCTGCCACAAGAAGTATTGCCAAGCCACAGCGAAAACTGAGCTGATATACTGGCTCGTCTTCAAGAAGTAGGCTAGCAAAAACAACCACAAGAATCACACAACACCACAGTAGGCCAACAAGGCAAGAACGTAAACTAAACTGAGCTAATAAGTTATGTGTTGTTCCTTGCCTTGGCATTTGACTTGGTAATGCATGTCCTTTGCATGCATTTCATTACATCGTGCATCCTGGTTGCCAATAGAGACCCAATAGATAGGCCTACTATTTTGTTCTGATCTCTGTCTCTATCACCTATTTAAAAGTAGTGGAGGCCACTCAAGGGGTCATTATTATTTTCTACTCTCACAGTAGCCTAAGTGGTAATTTAAAGTCAGAATTTCTGAATTCAAAAAATGTAAAAAAAATAAAATAAAAAAAAAACCTGAGAAAAAAGGACGTTTAAATCGCAGAATTGCAGCAATATAGCCTACAGCCTACGACATTTGGGAAAAAGTGTCTATATCCTATTAAATGTGACCCTTAAAAGTGTCCATAATAGTGTCCAATTTGAATGCTTCAAGAGATGGCCCATATAGGCCACCAAGAAAAATGTGGACACTCGTCTATTGAAATCGGAGTGCTTGGTGAAGCTGCGTCAAAGATTTTACTGCATGTAGCCCTCAAATAGACTATACGTAAAAAATACATACATATACTGTGACACATTAAATCGTTGGCATAATGGTCTGCTCTGGCTTTCTCCAAATGACATTCGATAATTTTGTCACGATAATTATTTGAGCAATATCGCCACCATGCGGTAATAGTAAGTTTCTGCAAACCGAGCATTTCAGAATATTTCCAGACGACAACAATTGACCGAATTCATCACAGAAAACGGTAGGCTATTAATTAGGCCCAGAATGTTGACCAGTGCTTTGAAAATGTTAAGAAATGTTAGGCCTATCCAAAAGAAAATGGCATGTGTAAATGAGTGCAGTTTCGGAGAAAAAGGCTGTAGGCTAGCCTAGTGGCCGCCTGATATAGCGTCTTTTGAGGAGTTTAGCTGGATGTTAATAATAGGCTAAATTTACCTTTTCGTTTAGGCTACGAAGGTGGTCCTACACCTGACCAAGATAGAAAATATTGGACAGTTTGACTTGAGCTAAGAGTTTTAGTGTAGGCTTATTCTAAGATGCTTGATTCATGTTTAATAACTAGCTCTGATGTTATACTGCTTATTTTAGACTAATGTAGCTCCCTAACGGTTGAACATAGGCCTAAGCCTATGGCTTAATTATAAAAATGACACTTATTTCCTGGGAGACTTTAGCATATTGCCTTGAATATGTATTCTATGTATTATCTGACACTTGTATTATTTAAGGCAACCTTCTTGCTTCCTTACAACAGCTCAGAGATGTAGGCCTAATGATATTCATTTACAAGGTTCCAACAGGTCATGGAATTTTGGAAAGTCTATTCCAGACATTAGGCTATTCAATGTCCATTTATTCATCTGTCGCTCTAAAAAAGCAATGCCACACGGCTGCTTTGAAATCATTGGTCGGTAGCCTATATTGGTCCATTGATTATAAAGTCATTTTTTTTCTTTGTTGTTGTTGTTGTGGAAAAGTCATGGAATTTTACATTTGACTTAGAGTGGGCACCCTGATTTACAAAACACATATTTACCCTTAATGGGTTTTCATATCTTTCGTTTTATGGACCATTTACACATTTAAACACATTTTTGCATTCCCATGCATCATTTAGCATTCCTTTAATTAATTATGCATGCAATGGCATTTTTTAGCAGCAAACAGAGGCGTTGGTGCCATTCCATTTCCCTTCTTTTGAGGATCTTCTCTCCACCTCTTTCACTTTGTATTTAGCCTATGTCACATGAACAGCACTTGGCTAGTTTGGAAATTCTGAAATAGATTTATTGACATGTAAAGTCCCTCCAAAGTGCTAGTACAACTGAAAGTCTGTGTGAGAAGTTTGTGAAGAGGAATGGAATGCCTCACCCTGTTGCCAATCTGTTCACCTGTGGAGCCAGTAGGGGGCAGAATGGAGTCACAAGACAGACAACTGGATAAAATTTCAAAGTCTATTTTTATTCAGTTAAAAGCGTCTTACTAAAAGTACATTCTGCCCTTTAATATGGCCACACCATAAACACTAGACATGCTCACCCTCATTCTCTGAATAACCTCACTATTAACATTACACTTATAGCTTATAGCTTCTTTAATGCAGAAAGCCTAAAGTACAATTTCAACATAGTGATTTATCAAGACAGCAGTACACAAACAATGCAAACAAATTATTTTATGCAAGCTTTCATTTTCAATCAAATGAAACAGCCAGAAATAACAAAACAAAAAAAAAATCATCAAACTCATTGCCAGAGAGAGTGATCATGGACCCTATCATGGCTCTGGTAAAATAAATATTACCTGTTACACTTACTGTAGTCTGGCTCTCTTTACGGGAATCTCCAAAGAGTGTGTTCTCATGTCCGTGTTCGCTTATAACGGTCTACATTTATTGTACCGTTTCAATCTTGCCAGGTCTTCACTCTCTTACTCCTACTTTCTCTTCAATGGTTTGTCAGTGTTTCATACTGAAAAAGACACATAGTGGAATTTCTTCGCCTCTCTGTCTCTCAATTGCTCCCTCTACATTCTTAAACAAGGTCTTAGATCATTCATTATCCCTTTTCTCACATCACTAAGGCTTAGTGAATTCACACTTCACTATACAGTCAATAAGTCTGTTCAAATGACACTTGCTGACACCTTTCTGCTGTATTGTCTTCATGAAGAAAAACAAGGCTAGCAGCAAAAAAGGCAGTATCTGGCAGTTAGGAACCTTATCAATTCTGATAGACCCTTCTCATAAAATTCATTCCTTTTTCCATGTGTGGTGATGATCTAAACTAGCATTATGTAGCAGGTATGTCTCAACCTGTATCACCAACCAGGAACCTTTTGTGTCCAGTTTCTTTTGCTGTCTCAAACTTGCCTCAAACGTATCCATCTCAAATCAGTTTGACCTTACAGAAAAAAGGTTAAAGCAGCAATCAAAGTTTTTTTTTTAACATTAAACATTAAACATTACTCAGTGTTATGCAGTTTGAGTAATGAGATTGAACACCAAACACCAAGACAGTTGTGTTCCAGGCTAGTTCACTGCTTATGTGGCTCCACAAATAGGCCATGACAGTAGAACACCTGTTCCAATCAGGCCTTGCCAAAAGAGATATTATTTCTGATTGACCTGTCTGGGCCAAAGCATGGAACACAAACGCAAACCTCATGTCTTCTCACTGCAGTCAGCATTACAACTACAACAGTACAACTATGCCCTTCTTCACTGTGAAAGAGGGTTGAATATTGTATCTGCTAAAATGCCTACCTGAATCTTAGTTCAACTAGTTGTTTAGTCAGAGCTCATTCAGCTGGTCGAAGATATTAAAGTACTTTTTTACGTCTTCAGGCTCAACGTGTTTTGTCTTGGAGTATATGTTGTTGTTGTTTTTTTTACAAAGCAAGACTACTTAATTAGTTATGTAAAAACAGAACAAGTCTGTGTTCTGTTCCGAGGTTTCAACAAATGTAGCATATATAATGTAATTATCAGGCTAATTCAGATAACTGGAGAATTAAGTTGCTGTAAAATTCAACATAGCAGCACTTTTGGCAGCTTCTCAGACCTCAGGGATCTAACCAATTCCCGGAGTCCATTAAGCATTTTCTGAGATACTCGGTCCTAAGCACATCACATTAGTGTCTAGAACACAACAGCATCTGCATCTGACACTAGCCCAAATTGTTTGAGTGAATCTGTACATTCGATTTCTCAGCTAACTGACAGCCTACATACAGTACAGTCAATGGCAGCACTCTGTCACATGAACTCCCAGCTCAAATCTTTGACCCCATTTTATAACGATGATCATATGTGTTGGATTTCATGAATGTCCCCTATGTGATGCCATGGTTTAAGTTTCAGAAATATGTCATGGTACAAATCTCTCTCATAGATAATTTGGGATTGGGAACGCATATGCGTGGCTGACAGACTTGTTAGTTACAAGCCAGAAATTCTCTGTGGTTAAAGTCACTTATCAGTGGCACCGATAAGTGGGCACACCACTCAAGTCCAATAAGAGAGATTAGAATTTGTGTGATGATATTCTGGCTAATGAAAATAGCAATGACAAAACCAGCCAAGTGGCCAGCTGACAATTGATACAAAATATGTATTAGGTTAGAGCATTTGAGTCACATTTTCTTTTATTCGATTTGTGTAAACCATTAGATGATTCAGATTATTGTTGAGCATTCTAAACACTGAACATGAATGAATACAGGCTTTTTAATGAGCGATACATTCGATCACAAACTAACTTTGAATACTATGATGTATACCTTTTGCATGTTTTCACAATCTTGGAGCATTGTTAGCAGTTTTGGCAGCCAAGTTGGTTGTATGAAAATGCATAGTGGGACCTCATGGCACTGAATGGTGACTTCTGACTTCAAGGGAGGCTGATGAGGTCACCCAGTTAATGTGGCAGGGCGCCAGGCCTCCACACACGGGGCTGGATGCCCACCCGTGTGGCAACAAAGCGAGGCTTGGGCACCTGGACAGGTGCAGGCTTTAGAGGAGGCAGGTTATAAAGCTCAGGTGCACTCTTGAACTGCTTGGCAGCTTGCAGGCCACCGTAGGACAAACCTGACATGGGGGCAGTTGGGACGAAAGGAAGAGGGTGGGAATTTGGAACGGGGTTAGCAGAGATTTTGGGAAGCTCGGGAAGACCCCCGGTGTGATGGACTGGAGGGAATGGGACATGGGCAGGTTCAGGGTAAGGAACTGGGGCATAAGAACGGGGTTGGGATACCAGCGGTGGAGATATCATGTCAGAGCGTGATATGCGGTCTCCAAGTGTGGTGGCTGAGCGTGGGGCAATTACTTTGGGGGCCATTGTCGGGGCAGACATTGGCGTGGGTGTGGAGAACCGTTTGATCTCATAGACACGTGCCGCCTTGACAGGGATCTGGTGAGGTGCGTTCAGAGTGTAACCCTCTCTCTGCTGCATCTGGGGTTGGTTGGAGCCCTGCATGTAGTTTCCACCAAACATGGCAGAGTTGAGCTGGTATGGCTGCCTCCTCAGGAAGTCCAGGGCTTTGATTCCTTCTCTTTGAGTGCCATAACCACCCCGGCCTCCCCTTGTGGCATCTGATGACCTGGCATTATCACGCTGAGGCCCCATGGGAAAACTGGGTCCAAGCAAGGGGTTGTAGCCAATGGGTGGAGGAGCGCGGACATTTGGAGAATATTTCCACTGTGAAGGAAGAGACTGAGTAGGTGATGAATCTCGTGTATTCATGGAGTATGTCTGGGGGGCCGGTTGGGGTGGGTAGGTGGGTGAGACTGGTGAGTCCACCACATACTGGTCCATCCGACTCTGCCTGCGGGCAAAGAGCTCGGCCCCCTTCCCTTCTGCTTGGGGGATCTGTGAGACTTCAGGGATGATGCGTGGTTTTGGGGCCACCGGTGGAGGAACTTTACCCCCAGCTTCCTCCGCATCCTCTTCATTGTAATCATATGAGACAGGATCTGAGTACCTGTGTCTTGGTCTCTCATCCAGGTTCTGCACCATGGATAGCAGTGTGGGGTTGGGTGAGTTCTTCTTGTCTTCAGGCTTCTGGAACATGCGCCTGCCTGAGCTTCGCCGACGGAACTCCTCCAAGATACCAGTGCGTCCCCCTGCTGTGACACTTCTCTGTCTGGACTGGTGCATAACTGGCAGTGATGCTGGGTGGTCAAAGCTAGAGACATCAGCTGGTGCAGGTGCTGGACGAGGGGCTGGGGGTGAAGGTGGTACAGGCATTGCCATAGTAGCTGCCATTACTGGTGCCACAGTTGCTGCAGGAGCAGGTGGTTCTATTGGCAGCACTGGAGGAGGGATGCCTATGGAGCCTGCCTGAATGTTCTCTACAGAGGAAGATATCCTGGCAAGCTGAGGAGAAGCAGGGATGGGTGCAGAAACTGGCATGGGCGCAGGAGCAGAGAAAGGTACAGGGGCTGGAGCTGAGATGGGTACAGGTTCAGGAGCAGAGATGGGTACAGGTTCAGGAGCAGAGATTGGTTCAGGAGCAGAGATGGGTATAGGTGCTGGAGCAGAGATGGGTACAGGAGCTGGAGCAGAGATGGGTATAGGTGCTGGAGCAGAGATGGGTACAGTGGCTGGAGCAGAGATGGGTACAGGTTCAGTAGCAGAGATGGGTATAGGGGCAGGAGCAGAGATGGGTACAGTGGCTGGAGCAGAGATGGGTATAGGGGCAGGAGCAGAGATGGGTACAGTGGCTGGAGCAGAGATGGGTATAGGGGCTGGAGCAGAGATGGGTATAGGTGCTGGAAAAGATACACCTGGAACTACAGAGACTGGAGGACTCATGGGTCCTAGTGGGACACTGGAGTCAGCCTGAACAACTGGAGCAGAAAGTGGAACCATAGGAGTGGCCATTGGGGCAGTACTGGGAACCACCACTGGAAAAGGTGTGGCAGGTTTAGGGGCAACAATTGGGGGAGCAGGGGCAAGAGAAGGAGCAGACATAGAGGCTGAGAAAGTGACAGCAGTTACGGCCCTTTCGTCAGCTGCAGGGAAAGGATGTTGCACCACAGCTACAGAGACAGGCCGGGGTGACTTCTTAGCCACAGTGGGGCGGAAGACAACTGGTGCAGTGGCTGCACGGTTGCTGATGAAACCTGGAGCGAATGGCCGAGCTGTCCGGTTCAGAACTGAGCTCGAGGGAAGCTCTGGAAGTGGAGTCGGAGCTGGAGCTATGAGAGTGGACACTGCTGGGCCTGTTGCCATTGGAGCTAGAACCAACTCTGCGGCCTGTGACATGACACTGACATGCGGTAGGATGGCTTCTCCATTGGTCACTACTGAAAAGGGCTGAGCAGCTACAACAGGAGCAGGAGGTATGGTTGGGGGATTCTGAGTGGGTGGCAGGGCCTCCCTTAGATGCTGTTGAGGTTTGGGAGCAACTGGTGGAGGCTGGGGGAAAGGCTGCAGTTGCATTTGGGGTGGCTGAGGTTGTGGTTGGGGAGCGGGCTGTGTGAATGGCTGGGTAACTGGCTGAGAGAATGCTTGGATGTGCATAGGCACTGTGTCTGCCTGCACCTCTGGTTGCATCTGGTTCTGCATCTGCATCTGCATCTGCATCTGTCCTTGTAGCTGGGCTGAAGCATAAGCTTGTGCCTGCGCCTGTGCCTGTGCCTGTGCCTGTGCCTGTGCCTGTGCTTGCGCCTGTGTCTGGGCCTGTGCAATTGCCGCTCTCTTGGCATGCTCTTCTGCCCGCTTCCGCTGTTGCTCAAACAGCTGAGCCCCTTTGCCAGAGGTGCCTGTGAGCCCGGGGCTTGGAGCCTCCTCAGTATGGCCCACCGCGCTGGCTGAGCGTTTCTCCAGCATGTCCATGTAGTCGCTGTCCCAAGTCGGATCCGGTGCGGCAGAGAAGCCGTCTTCATCAAACTCGGACTCGCTACCTGGGAACATGCCGTCTTCGTCCTCCTGAGAGTCCTCCTGAGAGTCCTGCCGCATTTCCTCGTCCACACTGCCAAAGCTGGTGAGGGTGTACTTCTTGGAGCGCTGTCGCCGCTTCTTGAACATCAGCACACCTCTCGAGTGGGGGTTCGGGGCATCTGTGAGCAATGAAGCGATGGTGCGGCACTTAGTACGCGCCTCTTTCACTTGTTTGTCTTGGCCTGTGTCACCACGGTTCAGTTCTACCAAAGGGAACAAAGAAACAGTAAATTTAGGGCTGAGTTGGTTTAAGTTGGTTGAGACGTTGGTTAGTGGTCCTATGCAGGTGTAATAGCACATGTTATATCTCTGCAGTCACAGTTTCCCTAAAATATTAACATTACAGTGATTCAACATGTCTCATGCCTCCATATTATTGCTTTTAACATCAAGCACCACGATAGTCAGATGGTCATGATCACATTGCAGTTAAGTGACTTGATTAATGGGTAGGTCTTAGTGAGACCTTTGCTGACATCAGGGTCTAAAATCAGCTTTGGGAGTATATTTAACGAGCATCCATCTCCATGGATGCCGCAGAGAAATCCATTTAGCAGCGTTCATCTTTGAAGCATTCATCTTTGAAGTGACACGGTTCCATATCCGGGGAAGAAACCATTTTGCATGCCTGTGGCTTATCAAATTAACGCTAAACAGTAAAGTGTCAGACACACACCAAACCAAGCATAAATTCACTTATGTGACTCTGACACATTCTCTGTATTATAAAATCAAACTTGACTTTGCAGCTTGTTGAAAATCTAAACAAACAAAACAACCCAGAGTGAAATACTTGACAAAGATGTTTGACTATGACGTATGTGCTAAGAGGCAGATCTGCAGATTTATGGCCTTATATTTGCTGGTCCTCTGGAAACAGAACTCCCTCAAATAGCCACAGGCCTCCTGTGCTCCAGTTCAGAGGAGAGATCAGGTGCACAAGTTGTAAGTCTTTTGTGAGTGTTCTCTCAAGCAAAGAAGAATTCCGAGCTTCTGAAATACATTTGTTCTCATCAATCACGGATGCTGTGCTATTGAAAATAACGACAGCAATGTTGATAGCCGAGCAGACAGTTGACAGACTTAAATTAGCCAAATATGCCTTGTAAAGACCTGAATATCCATAACAATAACTGTCAACATGATAATGCAGCTCAAAACAAACCATGCAATTCAACATCTCAGGATCATTTACTCACAGGCACACATTCTTCAGCTGTTTAACTGTGATCACCACTGTGTCATATATCAGCTGTTTATTATGTCTAGCAAAGTTCAACTGGCCAACTATTAATAGTAAGATTCACATGCGTCAGTTTGTGTGTTTATAGGTGTATGGATTTGCAAGTCTGCTGTTGTTGTACATGTGGGCAAGAGGCATGCAAAAGTGTCCTGCACTGTGTCAGCCAATATATGCAAATCCAGTGATTCTCGGGATTGATAAATACTGTAGATAAAGAGTTGGAACTGACAAAACATGCAGAAGAGTAGTATGAGGTGGACAATTTAATGTATAGCTAATGTAGATAGGATAGGATAGTAGAGTAGTAGGTGATTTCAAGAACACATGGAGAAGGACACAGAGACAGAAGTAGAAAGGGAGGGAAGAGAGGAAGGGAAGGAAGGCGAGAGAGAGAGAGAGGGAAGGAGGGGAAGAGTGAGTCTGCTACTTGATACCAGATAACAGCTGTAGGTCCCTGTGCCAGCTAGCAGAAGCAGTGCTCAGGTTATCAGACCACTGAACCAGAGGACAAATATAGTCCCAGTCCGACGTGGACAGACCAAGGGTGACTGCTTCTGCTGCCCCTCTGCATTTCATGTTGGCTGGCATATTGTCACTCAAGACCTGTGTTGGCTAGTTATCTGAGAGGATATCTATTCAGAGTTTCAATTGACTGAAGTGAAAAAACTAATTAGTAAGATATGTATCTCTTCTACTCAGATAAAGTGCATTACACAGAGGAAATTACCCTCCACAGAATTGGCCTATGTCTCAAGTGGTGTTGATTACTTTTTTCGTCACTCCAAATGTTCAAATGCAGCGGCCCCTGTGGGGCAGACTTGTGTCTATTGTTCTCTTCCACTCACTGTTCCACTGTCAGTAGGACAAATATAGCTTACAACTGACATAATATAAATAAACAACAGTGACATTTGAAAGCCAAGAGTAGTTCTGTCATGCTGTGGAGGTTAACTTCTTCCTGTGTTCTACAGATGAGTTCGAATTTCACCTAATATTATGCAACAATTCAACATAGTAGTATGCCCAGAAATATGTTAACACTGTGTTAATATGTTGCTGCAGTTTTTGGCAAGTAAGTTAGCTACTTCCCATTACTTGGGGCAGAATGATAGCCTGGCTAACGCCTCCCACTTCTCAAATGAGACGTGGTCTGGCAACCAGACGTTCATTTTCTCGTATTTGAAAAAATGCCCAGATCCGTTCATTGGGCGCCACGGATGTCTATCAAATGCGCATAGCTCACCCAACTCGTTCGTATGCAACGCTAAGGGCTGCCGTAAATCCTTTGGCGTCGAATGTAGACGCAAGAGGGCAACGGAAACTTCTCGGATGTTCTGTGATTGGTTCGCCAACATCAGGCGAACATTTGGGCGTTAGTTTCCAGACTGGCTTAGCAGCGGGATTGAAATCACCGCGCAAGGCAGTATGGGAAAACCCAGGCTAGCAGAATGAGGTATTCTGACTAGAACTAAATCTGCTGGAAAATGTAATGCTGGAAGTAGGCAGGACGATAAATATATGACCCACTTACTCGCTTGCTTGGCCTTATCCATGTACGTCACAGTAAGTTCTTCATCCATGGGTGCGTCTAAAGGCCCTACCATGGGTACCAACTGCCCGCGGGAGCTCAGCATCAGGGCCTCTTTGGCCCTCTCTGGGGACACCAGGGGCACGTTGTGGAGGTCCTGGAAGCCGCTGTCATCCTGGGGGCCCTGGTCGTCTGCGCTCATGGATGACGTCTCCGTGGAGGTTTGCGAGGACCAGGCGGTGGACGGAGGTGGCTGGTAGATGACCTCCCGGCGAGCCACGCCCGGCAGCATCTCCGGCCCACCGAAGGACGGGTCTGGCGCGCTGTCGTAGCCGCTCATCTCCGAAGTCTCGCCGCCCTCGGGGGACGCGCGGCCAGCCTTGCCCGGGACGCTGTTGCTGGGGCTGCGCCGCTTCTGGCGCCTCTGCCGCTCCTGGGCCACCACGTCGGCATCGCTGTCCGTCTCGCCATAGTACGCCTCGCTGCCCGGGGGGGAGGTGAGGCCACTGCGGCTCGTGCCAGTGCTGGTGCCAGTGCCAGTGGGGGACAGGAGGGAGCCCCTATGGACCTGCCGCACGGCCGTCTGCTGGGATCTGGCGGAGGGGGAGATGGCTCTCAGGGCAGCGCGGTACTCTTTATCGATTCGGGGCGATGGGGCGCGGGGCAGGAGGACCACCGACTGGAAACCAGCTGGAGTCCTGCGGGGGGGGGAGCGGAGGGGTGAGTTGGATGGACGCTAAGGATCTCGCATGCAATCACAGTTCAACCATCAAGCTTAACTCATGTCATGATCCTTAAAGAAGATAAGGATTGCTATCATAAGCAATTATGGATAAAAATCATCATCATCATCATTCTTACATTAGTATCGCTAACAAAAACAACAATAGCTAACAACAACAACAACTATAATAACATTGATTCCATGTTGAAGCCATAAATAGAAATCCATTTCCAGGACTAGTGGTGGTACAGATGTCTGACCTCTTGACCCGTATGTGTAAGGTGCCGGGGGAGCTGTCGATAAGGGTCATTGCCTGGGCATGGGAGAGGCATCCACATGGGCTCTCGTTGATGGAGACCAGTTCGTCCCCCTCTCGGAGACCCGCTCGGCACGCCTTACTGCGCTTCCGTACCTACGGCAGCACAGAGGGAGATTCCAACAGCAGCAACACACATTTACACAGCAGGAAGTACAGGCTAGGTGGCAAGGCCCTGTGCATTCCTATGGTCATCAGATGTGTGAGAGAATAGATTTATATGAACCCAAAAATAAGTGTGTGATGTACTGTAAAAGGAATATCCTGGGTTTATAGTCATGCAATGGGAGCCCTGTCATTCCTGAAAACAGCTTTTTTTCAGCTACTGCATTTGGTCTAAGGCCGTATTTGTATGTCGGGTTGTACAGTGAGACTAGACTTGGGCACTGTCAAAATGCCAACGTAAGTGTGGCTCTGTCCTCCCACTCTGGTGGGGAAATGTCAGCCAAGCCAAGACAGTGCCATGAGCATTTCACCTGGTCCGGTGCCATCCCCTCCAGCCACGCCACAGTCCACTCGCTTGTTTTATAAACAAATGTCAAGATGGTTGCCCTGGTGAAGGGTATGGACACAGACGCGCTGGAGGTCAAACACTGGACCAGTCAATCACCCTCACCCCCCAAAATACCCCAGCAGTGGCATTTGTGATGTAATTAAATCAAAGACCCTCCGCCGCTGATCCAGCCAATGGGCTCCTGACTTTGTGTAACTAATTGTGGGGAGGATTTCAACAGTGAGTGAGTGACTCTCCTTGGGGGCTTGTTACAGCCTCAGGACACAGGTGCTTCGGAATTTCCCACCACCGTTGAGTCCGTATGTGCTGCTTGTGCCTCATCTCGTGATTGTACTTATCACATTATCAGGGGGCCCCTCGCTCGAAAGGCAAAAGCACCCCACACTTTGGCACCCTTAGACCAACACCTGTGTAAGAGAGAGAGAGACACTTCCAAACAAACAAGGCCGTCCACTACCGCCTTGGGGATTCAGTAGTCAGATGTTCTGGATCAGAGACTAGAGGGAAGGGAGCTGGGAGCGTGTGAGCGACATGCCGTCCACCTCCAAGGACCAGTGGAGATTACTGTGACCTATTTACTTACAGGACAGCTGATCTATGACACAACACAGGTGGTTGTCATGTGAGTATGTCAAGCATATTAGAGGTCTGACTAATGCCTCATTGGTATATACTCACAGATAATAAATAAAGGGAGTTGACAACAGTTTTGTTGTCTTGCTAGTTCCTATCAAGTGGCTATGAAATGATTGTCGTGTTTAGTTCTAACATGTATCAGAACTGACACATTTTGTCTGCTGTTGTTTTTATATTTGCTAAAACCAAAATAAAATCAGGACATTTTTCTTCCAGCCTGAAACCAGCCCCCTCCTGACCTTAAGGCAACCCCATCAGGAGCTTCAGCTAGCTGCACCATCTACCAGAATAGCCCCCCCATGAAAAAATAACTTTCTGCAAGCTCAACACTTGTAAATTCAGCCAGTTTGGGCATTCGCAGAAACACACACTGTATGGGCATTTATATCCTGTGTGCAGGGAGACTCAAATACACGGAAGACACACGAAGATCCATCACAAAATAGTTTGGCAGCAAGCTGGAATGTATATTGTGGACACCCATTTTACGTCTTAATTCCAAATTCGATATACTGCCGAGGAAATGCCAGGGTTTTTGCATGAGAATATAAGCAAAAACAGGACTTTAATAAGCATAAAAGATGTCATGGTGCATATGATCATTTTGCAGCATTAACATACAATATTTAGGCTAAGTCATCATCCAGCTTGCATACCTGGTGCTTTGTGCATAATAGTAATAGAAACAAACTGATACGTATTTGTGCATTTTCAAATGGAGATAATTCCTTGGCAATGCTGTTCTCCCAAAATGCTCCACTATATGCTACTCTTCCTGCAGAACGAACACAAGAAGTCCGAAACGTAAAGTATGTACATTAAGCAGCTCTGCCCCAGATACACAAGCTATATGCTTAAAGTTCACTCTCTCTATCAATCACTGGACTGTCTCCACATGAGGCCCTGTTCACCACAGCAGACACATGATCAAGGCATGGGCCTCCACCTCTAGCTGTGCACTCACATCCCACACATTACTTTACAGCACTCATACACAACACATTATTTCAATGCCTCCTGAACGTAATGTCCTGCTAATCTATATTCAAAATGTTTCATCAGTGCTCAGAGATGAAACGGACGGACGGACTTCTCCCCTAGCGGACTCTCTCTCTCTCTCTCTCTCTCTGGTGTGTGTCGTAGCTCCTAACTACAGCAACAGCAGCGTATAGCACACAGCGGGTTCCCTGTGGAGGGCTGCAGCCCGTACCTTGGCCACTTGAAGGGGCTTCTGGCATTCCACACCTCCCTGTAGCCGAAAGCCCCACGGCGCTCCGCCGGACAGGGTGATAATGACCTCCTCGGCCACCATGGCGTTCACGGCCGGCCTTGTCCCTCAGTGTAAGTGTGTGTCCGTTTTGCCAGTGTATCAGTCAGGGGGCTTTTAGGTGGCCCTTTAGCATCTTGTCTCCATGTTTTTTTTCGCGGGGGGCCCCTGTCTCAGGACCGGCTCTCTCTCTCTCTCTCTCTCAAAGAGCTGCTACAGAGTCCTGTGGCTGATTTCCGATTGCCCACTCCAGCACCTGGACAAACTCTCGCTCTCTCTCTCTCTCCTTCCCTCCCTCCCTCGCTCGCTCACTCACACACACACACACACACATGGATACACACAACAGACATGCGCAAGCGCGCACATACTCTCACACGCACACACCCAACACCCTGACCAGTGTGTTGCTGATAGGGATACAGTGACTTAGGGAGCTAAAATAGAGAGACAGAGAGAGAGAGAGAGAGAGCGGGCAAAAGAGTGAGAGTCCTGTGGAATCCTGTGCTGGACGAGGGGAGGGTCCGACAGCACACTTGTGCTGTCACTCAGAGGACACTGCTAAGATACCCTTCCAAAAATAGGCCTGTGCCCCCAGAACCCTGCACTTACTCCGAGGAGGAGTATGTGTGTGTGTGTGTGTGTGTCCGTGTGTGTGTGGGGGGGACGGTGTGACATCAGAGACACTACTTGCAATGGGAGCTTCAGGTAAAGACCACGTTCTTTTGACACCTGAGGCTCAAAGAAGATTCCACACATTTCAGAAGACCAGATGTAATTTTCATTTTCATTTCATTACGCAGAGCGAGATCATGATGGAGGTTATCAAAATATTTCCCAGTCATGTAGTGGATAGCATTAGCACTCACTGACTTGGCAATCTGAAAGTAACGCCCCAGGAGGTTTACCCCTAAAGTTATTTTAATTTGAGGAATTCCAAAGCTCCAGTCCTTCGCAGGGAAATAAACAAACCATTAACAGAGAGCATATTTTCCCAGGTGGAGGTCACAAGAAAATTCATCATACCTTGACAAGAAGCTCCTGATCAGGTTACACATCAGAATCCAACTTGGCCACTCCAACCGGGTTCACACAAACAAACATGAAGAGTTTTTCCTATGGAGAGGGAAGTCCCGTCTGTGAAAGGTCAAATATTAACCTAAATACCTATGACATTGCATTGTAACTCGTGCCATGTAGTAAGTTACAACTACAAATTATAATTTGCGCTGACGTCAGTGAGCATATGATAGATGACATTTCAGAACTTAAATGTACTTTTCAGTACTCTGCAACAGCACAGTGGACATCCACTCCTTCAGCACATTGTACATTATTCAGTGAATATCTACTGTGCGTCATGGTTATTCCACATGTAGTGCGTTATGTAGCAAACGTAAGGATGTTCCCAACACAGGAAAAGACCCGTCTACCATGAAGTTGTGCTCATGAGGGGCAACCTGGCCAGCCACCACCAGACAACAGCACCCACAGTTCCCCTATGCAGCAGCCGGGCGATCTGAAAGGCCAGATGCAAAGGAAATTAGAGGAGACAAAATGACACCTTGTTTTCAAGAGCAGGAGAGTAGTAACCTGCCTGAGCTGAGCTTGTTATTCTGCTGTGATTGCCAAACAAGTCTAATCCATTGCTGGAAGCCCTTATGAACTAGCGATGACCACCGGCACTGCCCATAGCAGCACTTCAGCCCACCCACTGGTAGTAGACGTGCAACAGGGAAGCTTTACAGTCAAGTCAGCTACACCCTTAAATTAGATTGATCTCTTTCTCCGTCATCATATTTTGTCATCTTAATCCAATTCAGAAGCCCCAAGTGCTCCCTGTGCTGTTTTCAGTATGCGTTTTGGCTACAAGACGGCATTTCATTTATTTTTGCGAGCTTAGAGCTGCGTTCGCAGAATGCTCTTCAGAGAGGTTTAAGACTGTCAGTTCAAGTTATCGAGATAGTTGACATAAACTTCACACCAGTGGTGGGTTAATATCTAAATATAACAGGATGGGTGGTCAGACAATGGACGAGGCTGGGTCAGTACGCAAGAGCTATGTGAGTGGTGACTGGACAGCCAAACTAATTTAGTCCATGATTAATCTTCTCAAATTCACACCCGGGTAAGGTGTCTAAAATTGGGCCAGTGTACCACACTGTCTGAAGCTCAAAATACCAAATGATCTTCAGTGCAAAAGACAAAAAGACATGACCAGCATTGAAATGTTATTTTTATTAAATACCTTCAGATCATTTCAATAACAAATCTATGATGATCTACCAACATTCAAACAAACACTTGATATTTTTTTTTAATTCATAGTTTTATTAATCGTATGGTCATGCAAAAATCCAGCATCCAATTTAAAACTCAGAGTATAGTCATATGAAGCCCCATAGCATATGGTTTAAATGCAATAAATTCACTAATATAGGGGAACATACCAAGCTAAGGCTTTGTTAATCTTTTTGTCCATTAAAAAACATTATACATCACTTCATTTTAGTATCTGAGACAGAGCCATTTCATTACCTTGAGGATGCAGGTAACATATATAGATTGCCATTTTTTAACTAAACACAGACAGTGAAAATTATTACCAGAAAGTAGACATGCATATTTCCTCCACTTGTAAAACTGCATATATGTTTAGTACGGTAGTTAAAAGTGAGTGGCTTTTCAGGATTTATTGTTATTTTTTGAGTACATCAAGGCTCTCATAGTACTACACAGGGGATCATGTTCAGACCATGATTATCTTCTCTTGTTTCTCGGTCATCCCTTTCAAAAGTCTTGATTCATTTTCTTTTTTTTTCTGGAATATGGCGGCTTTTAAGCAAACTGCATTGAACTCTTACAGATGAACATTCCCAAGGCTGAATGAGCGACAGAACAGTGAGGTCAAGACGGAGGTGTGGGGTGGGGGGGGGAATGGGGTACGAGATGGGAAGGGTGGAGGTGGAGGTGGTGGTGGTGACGGTGGAGGTTCAGTGGGCGTGAGAAAGCGATGCAGGCCCACTGCGACCTCCCCCCTCAGCCCCGCCTCCAAAACCCACCCTCCGTAAGAGGACTGAACGGTACAGTTAAAAACATCACGCAAGTCAGAACTACACATCGCAAGGGTGGGGCGGGGCGTCAGGACGGAGTGGGGCGTCCGATGGCGAAGGTGGGGTAGGTGTCACAGTGTGCCCCTGAGGAGTGGCACGGTCGGCCGTCACACGGTGCGGGTGAGGGGGCAGCTCACGACAAAACACACACACACACACACACACAGACAAGTGAGAGGACTTGGGCAGAGTTTGGACTTACTCTCTTTTTTGTTTGTTAAAAAAGTCTCGAAAATAGACGGCAATTTTTTTTTTTATCCTTTCCTGATAGTGATCCCCCCCTCTTGTCTCCTCTCTGCCCTGTTTCAACAAACACTATGGAACAAAGCACGATGGCTCCACACAAGTCAACAAGGGTCACATAGCAGGCCTGACCCTCCGGCATTACAAGATACACGCAGAACATTTTTCTACTTGAACACAGTGAAAATAACAGTGCTGAACTGATACACCATCGACACACAGATATGTTCTTTAAAGGGAGCTCATAGCACATGTCTGTGTTTGTGTTTGTGTGTGTGTGTGTGCGTGCATGTAGAAATGCACCCGTGTCCTTCAGTTATATGTCCATTGAGGTCTGTGTTAATGCGAGTGAATGTATTAGGTAGTAGTACAGTTTAACCAAGTGTAAGAGACTGAGTGAGTCTGTGTTAATATTACTCTCTGTGTGTGTGTGTCTGTGTGTGTGTGTGTGTGTGTGTGTGTGTGTGTGTGTGTGTGTGTGTGTGTGTGTGTGTGTGTGTGTGCGCGCGCGTGCAAGCACAGTGGTGGACAGAAAGAGAGGACTTCAGTGATTGGGTCCATCCCTCCGTGAGTGACCGCCACCAGATGAGTACGCACAGCTCCAGCACAAAAGATCAGAGTTGTCATACTAATACCAACACTACAAATACTAAACAGGAAGGAACACTTACAAACAAAAAACAGCAACAAATACGTCATCAAACCTTCGATTGCCTTCAGCTCGACTTCAGCCCCTCGGCCTTCCTTTCTCTCATGCTACCCTTCATCCTGCTATCCCACCAATCCAACGTCATTCGTTACCCATCTGACCAATCACCACACCCAAAGTTTCCTTTAACCGTGTCACCACACAGCCCCTCCCACTCTTGCTACCAAGGAACAGTAAACAGCAAAGTGGAGAAGGGTGGGATAGGGGTGGGGGTGGAGAGGGGGGTCGGGGTGCAACAAAAAGACTACACAATCTCAGAACAGGACTTGAACATTGAGGACACTGGACACGCAAGTGGGCGGACAAACGGAGTGGGCTTCCTTAGCTACAGCCTGGATGTCAGGTCCCCCTCCTCTGGAAAGGGAGGGAGGGAGGGAGGGAGAGAGAGGGAACGACCCTTGGCAGGGAAGTAATAACCTGAAGTTGCAGAGAAATAGAAAGGGAGAGTCCACGGAACGTGAACCTGAACAGCATAGAGTCTCAAGCTTATGTGCAAAAACAGTACAGGCCATATTTCCTCCACCCCCTCCCCCCACCCCATAACCAGAAACAAACAAACCAAACATGCTTAGTAGAGAGTATAGAAAAAAAAACGATATGCAATTTTCTTTTTTAAAAAAAGGGCTGTGAGATCAGTGCTTGTGTGCAGGAGTGAGAGCGGTGGTCCGAGTCGTAGTGATTAGCGCCCCCTTGTGCATGGGAGACGGTAACAGTGAACTCTGAAACCGCCGGAACGCCAATCATAAATAAACGGTGGGTGTTCTGCAACTTCAGGTTCTGACCGCCAGAGGGGAGGGAGGGAGGCATTGAGGACACAAGAGTAGGCGGGAGCACTGAGGTCCACAGCCAATCAGAGCTCATGACATCTGGTTCCCATGCGAGTGGGAGGTAAGAGAGGGGTGAAAAAAGTTTAAAAAAAAGCACAACAGGGCCAGACACACACACACACACACACACACACACACACACACACACACACACACACACACACACACACACACACACACACACACACACACACACACACACACACACACACACACACACACACACACACACACACACACACACACACACACACACACACACACACACACACACACACACACACACACACACACACACACACACTACGCACTCCTCCACTCCCCAAAGCCTGACACTAAAGACTGTAACCTCTCTCTGTATAAATATCTATGAATACATAACAATGTTAAATAAAGCCCCCGTTCACCCCCTCCCCTTTTAAAACAATTCTGTTTAAACACAAAATACTTTCAAATACAGCATCATTCAGGAGATAAAAATCAAGAGTTCCACAAAAACACAAGAGAATACTTAAAAAAAACCACTCCTACATTTGATCCCCTGTTCCCTCCCTCCCCCAACAAAAGCAACATTAAAATGTCTCTTCTAAATATGTCTAATGTCTACACTTTGGTGCTTTTTACTTCTCATATTAGTTATACATAATTTAGTCTTCATCCCTTCCCTTTGAGGCCACATCCCACCCCACATCTCTGCATACAAAAACAAACAAACAAACAAAAATGTTAAGATTTTTGTTAAGCAAACAGGAATAAAGGAATTCATACATCACCGCTCACTAAAAGGTGTGTGCTCTTCAAAACAAGAAACAAAAAGAGCAGAATTCACATTTCCGAACTGCAATCGACTCTTAAACTCTCTGTCCTCGATTTGACGTGAAGTTGCAGACAAATTTCAAATAGGTTGCACATGTTAATACTTTGAAACACCCTTAAAATAAAAAACAACTTCTCCGAACAACAGGCAAAAAAGATGGTGAAGAAAGGACAAGACAGCGCCCTCTTGAGGGCTATCAGAAGCATGCACCATCCAGAAGACTAGGAGTGCCCCAGCCCCACGCTCCCCTGGTCTAAGGGTTTGGACTCAAAAGGAGGTTGTGGTAGTAGTGGTGGTGGTATTGCCTGAAAGGCTTTTTTTTTTTTAAATATATATGTATTTTACTTTGTAAGGTTGTTTTTTAATCCCTTGTGGTTCCAAATCTTCAACAGGTCTCTTCCAGCCAGACTCCTGGCGCCAATCCGACCACGGAGAAGAAATGCTCCAATCAGCTTCAGACTTCAGGCAAGCTAGAGACATGGAAGAGGACAGACTTTAGTATGAATCCATGCGCACTAAGTATGTGTGTATTTTCATACTTGTGTGAACAACCAGTGAATGTGCATTTATGATATACAGTATATGATGTTGCTAGAACCAATCACTACCAGTCAAATGAAAGGACTTTCTCTCTCCGTGTGTGTGTGTGTGTGTGTGTGTGTGTGTGTGTGTGTGTGTGTGTGTGTGTGTGTGTGTGTGTGTGTGTGTGTGTGTGTGTGTGTGTGTTGCTGCCCTGCGGGCTGGCTCCACCTGTGGCTGGCTGGGGCTTCACTGGAGCGGAGCGGCAGGCGCGCCTGAGCAGTGGAAATGCACGTTGAGCCATTTGGCCTCGCGGCGGTGCCACACGCGCGTCTCCTCCGACTGGCACGAGCGGGGTCGGCCCTGCGCGTCCATGTACTGCGTCAGGCGGATGTAGGCGATGCAAGCCGCGTCTTCGCCGATCAGGTGCACGTGTGGGTTCAGAATGGTGGTGTGCACAGGCTTGCTGTTCTTGCTCAGTACTGCAGGGGGCGACAGAGGACGTTAATATTTACAGAGTATTTGCCTTTCTACTTTTTGTTTGCTTTGTTGTTTCATACAGTATTTAAACTTCTTACAATTACAGCTTTCAGCTAGTATATTATCATTAATATTATTATTAATAATAATACAAATAATAATAATAATGCACATTGAATAATATTCAAAGCAGGTTCTAGACTCAGACAGTGATTGCTGTCCAGTCTAAACACGTCTCAATATGCAGCAATAGCCTGATTCAGATCCTGATTCTGAACCCATTCATTATGGGTTGCCCTAAAACCTGACATCCAGGAGGGGGTATGTGGGAAGAATAAATCAGTGGAATAGTCTGCCTCCTAAGGACACAGACTTCTTGACCAAAATTCTCTCCATGCTTCAAACCCTCTCATAGCAGCATGGTGTGATCGACGCACTCCCATTGATGAAGTTCTCTACACAGTAACACAGATCACACTGTTGTGCTGCATGCTTGTGACATGCTTGTGACTTCACACAAAGGTCAACCAATCACATCCCTTAAAGCCATTGTGATGCTGGTGAAACAAGAACTGGCATAGTAGCGGATACTGAACAGCCATTATTTAAAGATTAAATAGCTTTTCGCCAGAGGGTGGTCAGATTTCTTTTTTGGACTCAAAATGTGAACCCTTAACAGCAACCTACAGGCTGGGAAGGCATCCAACTCCGGGAGTACATTCCTTCCCCTGAACGTTGATATTGGATTTCCTAGCGCTGCCAACAGGGCTTGATAATCAATCACAAAAAGCAGGCATGTGGGACTCTGTCTTTAAAACTACTGTACGCACGGTTCTCAAAGTAGAACTTGTGGAAATCCATGCCCTCCACCAGGTTTCCCAGGGTCTCTGGCTCGAAGGAGGTCAGACTCGGATCGCAGATTCTCCTGTGAGAAAAGAGTGGAGACAACGTGAGCCTCCATCATGGTGGATGGCGAGGGAACAGAAGGCTCAGGGCGGCGGTGGTGATAAGTCTGGTGTGCGGCGTACTCACGTGTAGGCTTCAAAGTCCCCATTGTTGATGGCCTCGATCAGCTGCTCGGTGATCTTGATGATCTCTTGCTTGCGAGCTGAACATCGCGGAGCGTGGAAGAAGGGAGTGTGGAGGTGAGAGTAAAAAGACAAAACATTATCACGTGACAAGAGACACCACCAGAGGTTTTACCGCAATGTCCTCAGAACCGCATGCCAAACACCCGCCCCAGCCCTCATTCTAATCTGAACTGAGACCTACAACACTAACAACACCCAGGTAAAGTTATGCCCATGTTTGCATTCCCTTTAGAGGGAGAGAGAGAGAGAGAGAGAGAGAAAGACAGACAAGAAGAGCCATCTGACTAATAACAAAACACCCCGAATCTCCCAGATCTTCTTCTCCATCCGTCCCATAAACTCAGAGGCTCAGAGAAATCCCGTTCAGTAGTCTAAACAAGCTCTCCAAAGTCCAGAATCCTTAATGTGTCAAAACCCTCTCACAACAGCACGGTGTGATCACGCTCCCATTAGCGGAGCTTTCTGGACAATAACACAGACAACACTGTTGTTTGTTTAACCTTTAAAAGGGTGGGTTTTGAACATTCTAACACAAGATTCTATTCCGCAACAATTCAACGTTCTAAAATTCTATGTAGAATTCAATGAACCCAGGTATTCTTTAGAATGTTAATTTTCCAACATTCCAAACACACCGGTGTGACGGTACACTCTTAAGTTAAGAAACGACATGCTTGTGACTTCACACAAAGCTCAACCAATCACACCCACTTGAAGCCGTTGCCACATCTTGTACACAGAGAGCAAATAACAGATGGACGTTTTGTGTATACAGCTGGTAATCTTCAAGAACTGGTGAACTGTTTGCACCGAGGCAACCACAGACAGACAGACAGACAGACAGACAGACAGACAGACAGACAGACACAGACAGACGTGAACAAAGCAAAGCTGGCAGCAGTGAGAAGAAGGCCTGGCCTGTACAGCAGTAGTGAAGGGAGACGAGGAAGTCTTAACTCTTCACCCATGGGGGGAGTGCTGCACTTACACTGCGGTGCGGCACCGCCGCTGCCCCCTGCTGGCGTGGATGCTGGTGGGGGAGCAGCGGGCTGGCGGTCTGGGCCGGAGCTCAGCCCAGAGCCGTTCTGAGCGCCGCGCCTGCCGTCGTCATGCAGCAGGGCGGCTGGAGGTGGAAGGCAACGCACAATTCAGATGCAGAAATGCACCCGTGGAGGCCCCACACAAACACACACACACACACACACACACACACACACACACACACACACACACACAAACACACACACAAACACACTTAACTACGTCACAGCAAACAACGACTGGAGACACACAGGAGAGCGCAGCTGCACACATGCATAGAGATTTCAACCCACAGCACACAACAGAGCAGCAGTGAACGCTCTCAGAAGGGAAGGACAGAAAGCCCGTCAGTGCTGCAAACACAGCAGCAGAGGGCAGCAGCGATACACTCAGTCTACACACACACTCAGAAGCTTGCACACAAGTGCGTTCACACGCGTTCACAGAGACACTCTTGCTCACAGACAAACGCACGCACACACACACACACACACACACACACACACACACACACATATATGGGATTAGCAGACCACGTAGGACCAGCATAGTGCTCAGCTGTCATACACAAGGGTGTCGCCATCACTCAGACAAAATACACGAAAAGGTCACCGAGCATTGGAAGGTCAGCACCAATCCGCCCATGCTGCGGCAAGAGGAATAAGAGAGAAAATGGAGAGACGAGGCTGGCCTTTCCACAGACGGGACAGTAGAAGTGGGAGAACCAGCAGCATATCGCTAGATTAAACGCTGTGCGTTTCTCTGAGACTCCTGAGATATGCTGACCAGCACAGGTGTGCTGTCGAGGCCACTCTAAAAAGAGAGGCAGGAGCGAGTGCCCGGAGAGGGCAAAGGTCACTCAGGTCAGAGGTCAGATCACTCAGCTGTCTCCATGAAGCGTCTCACCGCAAGAGCACTGCTTGGGTAAGGAAGGAAGGGGACAATGTTCGCCTGCTATGAGTGCCTGTGGATTAACACAATGGTCCCAGTGGGTCGAGTAAAACCAAAGTGCGTTTGCTTTGAGAGTCTTCATGAAGTGTTGGGTGAGGGTCACCTCAGACGACTTACGAGGGGACTGGCAGCTTTGGGTTTGGATGGGTGGAGGTGGAGGAGGAGGAGGAGGAGGAGGTGGTGCTGGTGCTGCTGGGGCCTCGGTGGAGGTTGGGGTGGTGGGCTCCTCGAAGGTACTGGACTGGCTGCCCATAGCACTGTCAGCGCTCAGGGTCTCTGTGGGACATGCTGCAGTACACCCGCCACAGGACACACCATTACACAAACACGCAAAGAGCCCTACCATGGATCAGCTCCAACCA
>NC_085011.1:7696329-7791329 GCF_963854185.1 Sardina pilchardus
CTACTAAGCCCAGTTCTACAGGATCATGATAGAAGATGCAGTCCCGCTACTGTGGCAGACCATTTGCCTGATTGTGGCTTCATAGGATTATAAAGCCATTTAAACCAGCTGAATGTACTTTACGCGGAATTGCACTTTCGTCTGTTTGAAAGACATACTTAAAAGGAGGCCAACAGCACTGATGTGCGTCTCTGTGTGTGTGTTTTTTTTTGTGTCTGTGTGTCTCTGTGTGTGTGTGTGTGTGTGTTATGTGACTCCTGCAGAGTAAAAAGGGCTTCTGAAGTCCTGGTGATGGGAGTGACACGCTGTTCTAATCTTAGCAAAAAAAAGAGCAAAAATTATCGAGAATCGAAAGAGAACATTTAAAAACTTTGTTTGTTATAAAGATGCTAAATCTGAGAAACAAAACAGAACAACACATGATAACATGAAAGTGCTCAGTTAATAATCATAGGAGCATACAGTAGGCCTACAAATCAACCTATCTTTACTGTGAAACGGGGTTGTGGGTTGTACAACCTCAACCTTAACCGTTTTACCCACAGCTAATAAAAATGTTGGCTGCAGGCAATGCCGATGAAGTACTTAATATTCCAAATACGTTGTTCACCTAAAATAAATTAATACAACAAAATATGTTACAAATACATTTTAGGGCATGTATTCTGTATTCTGTATTGCAATACATTACATAAAGTAATCTTCCTGACAATAATGGCAGGGTGAGGGTGCCTGAACTCACAACAAAGTGGTGGTGAAGAAGCGAGTGTTTGTGTGTGTGTGTATGTGTGTGTGTGCATGGGGGTGGAAGTCATGACCCCTTTGTATGATTGATTGTGTTTGTGACCCACAGCGTGCAAGCATTACTTTCACCTTGAGCCTGTGTGTATGTGTGTGTGTGTGTGTGTGTGTGTGTGTGTGTGTGTGAGACAACTCAGCCGTGGCCTCCCCATACTCTCTCTCTCAGAGATTACTCCCCCCCACCCTCCCACCCCCTTCACCCCTGGAGAGGCTGGGAGATGGACATTGAGCTGTAATAGTGTCAACCCTCATCAATCTAGCGGGATGGGGCCATCAATAATGCATCAGAGCCTGGACCGCATCTTCCTCACAACCGGCTCCGTCTGCTCCCTCACACCCCTGGATCCCGCCTCACTCGCCACTGGACACCACGACTGTCCAGCGTGTACCTCTGACCACTCCGAGGCACATGGGGACCAAAACACCTCACTTCTTAAATTAAAATCTTAGATCTCTTAAATCTTAGATTATTTTCAGCAGAGACTTGATTTGAAGCTTACGTTTTTATGTGTGCAAATGAGTTTGAGGTGGGGGGTGGGGGCAGGTCACAGACACAAACCGGTTGCTTCAGTACAATTTTCATAATCCCCATTAGAAGTCATTAGCCATCCATTACACAGTCTCAAAATGAAGGTGGCAAAGGGCGAAGGGGGGGCAGCAGCGAGAGAGAGGGCTTTAGAAAAAAGAGGGAGAAGCCAACATGGTGGGGTGACAAACAGATGAATAAAGGACCAATGAACAGCAGAGGTGTGCAACTGAACCAGGAAACAAGAGGAACGAGAAGACATGAACGAAAGCAAAACAAACAAAAAAAATAAAAAAATAAAAGAAACCGGGATGAGATGGAAAATAAGTTTAGATGAGATACCATTGGTGCTGAAGATGATATGCTGTTGTCTTTGGTGCTGCTGGTGCTGCTTACTACACTGTTTTTACTGTTGTTTGTCTGTGGCTGGGGTGGGAAAACAAACAAACACAAACAAACAAGCAAACAGAAAAAAATGATTTCTGATCCTGATGTATCCTGAACAATGCAAGAGAGCTTTACGGCCCCTTAAAGGGAGGTCAGGGGGGTGCAACTGACCACCCCCCATTTCTTCACAGTAGGTCCTTCTGGATTGTCCCAGAGGTATCAATCTATTGTAAGTGGTCTCCTGCTCAACTATCTGACACAGAGCAACACAGATCCTGTGAATCTGAAGCCTGAGAGATCCTGAAGAGGCCTTCCTCTCAGGCGTCAAGTTCCCTCTTTGTTCTGGCTTAATCGCAACAGCCATTTGGCATTCAAGGCCCATCCGTCCTGTGCGAGTCTGACTACTGAGATAATGTGGTGAATGTGTGTGTGTGTGTGTGTGTGTGTGTGTGTGTGTGTGTGTGTGTGTGTGTGTGTGTGTGTGTGTGTGTGTGTGTGTGTGTTTGTGTGTGTGTGTGTGTGTGTGTGTGTATGTGTGTGTGTGTGTGTGTGTGTGTGTGTGTGTGTGTGGCATTGCACTGTGGGTAAGTGGTGTCTGGGGCATACTGTGCCTCTGAATTTGACGTGGGCTGTTCCTCTTTAAAAACCAGAACATGACTCGGCCTCTTTGGAGCACGGGGGCACATTTGCGGCGCGGTGCGGAGACACACTGGCACGCTGGCGTACATTAGCATTCTGGGAGCGACTCTTGGACCCGCCGCTTAGCGTTCTCACACTCTCTTCTCGTACTCTTCCTCTCTGTTCTCTCTCTCTCTCTCTCTCTCTTTCTTTTGTTCTTTCTTTCTTTCTCTGCTGGCGGTGAGGGATGTTTTCAAAGCGACTATCTGAAGTGCTTTTGTGTCTATGGGCCTACAGTACCTTCCTAGACTGATGATTCTCCTTATTAAAACCTGCACACTACACACGGACACTGTAGAAGTGTTCATGCATTTTTCTTCCCATATCTGACACACGTTTTTAAAAGAAACCTAAAGCACGTAAGTTTGACTGTTGCGTAGGCCACTGGACCTACAGTAAGTCTGGCGGGGGGGAGAGAGGTGGGATTAGTAACCTGCTGGGACAAAACCATCACTTCATCACGACTCCAATAGCAGCTCCTGCCTCCTCTGCCTACTAACACCACGGCAGGAGACCGCGCTCAATAATCGCCCTGCAGTTTGACCAGCCGAGATACAAGTCCACACGGGCCTGTGCATGCAGTGAGTGGCCTTGATGAAAAGGGTTTTCTTTGGATCTTTTTTTTTATTATTATTTTCTCTCATTTCCAAATAGCCTGAGTGTGTAGTGTACTGTACATCATGGTGATGCAATGCACTACACTGGGTGAAGCTGCTTGTGTTGTAAGCAGGTTTTAGTAGCTTTAACGAGGTTGTGATTATAGGAAGGTAGGAGGGAAGGGGCAGAGACATTTTCAGAAAAATATTCAGAGCGGTCAGCTTCCTCTTGACCCCAGCAGACAGGGAGTGAAAATAAATTAATAAAAAAATCTCTGCTGGGGACGTCTTAAAGACCTAACAAGCTACAAGGAGCCGTAGACAGGACGTTGTGTGAGCGGAATGTCAAACATTCCTGATCTTAGATCAGCTGTGGTAGTGGGCTTAAGGTCCAGTCTAAGACATGACGTTCGATTGGTTTGTGTTCACAAGTGTCAGTCAAGCCACAACAGACAACAGAGACTTGTCTGTCCTTCCCAGACAGGATATGACACGTCAGTCTGTGCCAAGTCCTGCGTCTGATGTGGCAGACCGACATTTTTGTGTCCGGGCTCAGGAAAGACTACCCACGTTCCAGAGAGTGACCGACACCTGGTCTCACACGGATCTGCTGGGTGCCTCTGACGTGCTTCACACACACACACACACACACACACACAGACAGACAGCAGAGCTTAGCGTCTGAGGGCCCGTCTGAGAGAGTCTGGCATGGAAACAAAAACAACCGTCTCCAAATGAAGTGGTCATGACTAACGCAAGACCTCCTGGAATATGTGCCAAATTTCACTGCCGATACGGGAGTGAGTCACTAATAGACTGAGTGAATCAGACCTATCTTGCGTCACTCGCTAATTGGTGGAACTGTAATTGTCTTCACTCCCCTGTTGCTAAGTGTTCTTTTTCTGTTCACGGCTTGTTTGCAATCACCCAAAGACATCAGATTAAATATGAAACACTCTTGGGGGGGAAAAAAACAAAAAAACATGGAGAACATGTTCAACACAACTGACAATTAAAAAAAAGGAAAACTACAAAAAAAAATAACACAATAGCCCTTACTCCTGATGCAAGGCCAAACCTGCCATCATGGGCTCTTCATGTGTTACCATGGAGACAGGGGAATCACCTGATGCTTTGTGCGTGGGTAGGAAAGGGAAAGCTCCACTGAAAGAAAAGGCTCATTTTTTGGGTCCCTTTCAAAGGCCTGGGCTGAATGGGCTAAAGACTAGTTGAAAACGTTCCCATTTCCCACAGGGTTGTGGGCTGGTGCTGCTGCTGCTGCTAGCTCTTTGCCTGGACTGTGGTCATCCAATGCAAATGCAAAACATGGCCGGCACACTAGAGGTGGCTGGAGTAGACCTACCCAATCCACCACCACCCACCCACCCCCACCCCATTCCACCCTCCACCCCCTACTGTGTGGTTATGAATGTTAACGGAGAATGAGAAGGCTGGGGTCGTGCCTACTTCCTCTGTGAGCTCTCAGGAAGGGGCGGTGTGAGCTAGGGCGTCCCACGGTCAGAACAGATTGGCCTGGCTGCCAGAGAAAGTACTGAGACATGGATGGTGGTGGATGGAAAACAGTGGGGAAGGGAGTGATCGGTGTATGTTTGTGAGTGAGTGTGTGTGTGTGTGTGTACGTGCTTTTACGTGTGAATATGTGTGTGTGTGTGTGTGTGTGTGTGTGTGTGTGTGTGTATGTTACATTGTGAGTATGTGAACTTGTGTGAGTGTGCGTGTGTGGGTGTATGTGGGTGTGTGCATAAGAATGATTTTGACAACAAAATTGTAAAAGAAACTGGAAAGACTGAGAAAATTCCTGGACCCAAAAAAGAAAGAATAAAGGACACAAATGACCCCCCTCTGGCCAATATAAACAGGGATAGAGAGAGACTGGATGAGTGAGAGAGGAAGAAAGAGAGAAAGAGGGAGAAAGAGAGAGCGAGAGAGACGTGGAATAGGTCTCACCATTAAACAAACACTGGAGCTGGACTTCCTTTTCTGAACAGATCGAAACAGAGGCACGAGGGGAGAAGGGAATCACAGGGAAAAAAAGCAAATAAAATACAAAAAGTAGAAAGGAATATTGAGCTGCTAGTTAGAACATCCCAAAGGAGAGGAAAGAAAAAAGTGAAGAAAAAAAGAACCACAAGACTGTTCAGAGAAGCAAATAAAGTGGTAGAGTGGGATCTCTTTAATTAACAAGGGGGTTGGGTTGCTATTAGTAACATGACAATCTCAGCCATGCGGTGGGTTCAGCAGATCACCCAGCTTGCTGCTGCCAGGGATGGTTTGGCTGCACTGGGTGTGTGAATCCTCGCCGTGTGTCCTTATTTGGTGATTCTCTTTTGAGGTGATGTCATTTATTCAACCCTTGTCAATCACACCTGGTCACTGCATGCACTAAGCCCTTTGGTAAACACGCCTCTAGAACACCCCGGTCGAGGCCTCTGAACTCTTGTTTAACATGGACACCAAAAATCGCCCCCCTTTAGGCTACTCGGTTAACGTCTTACTCGAGGCTCACACTTTTGAGCCTGTGGTTTGACACGGTGCAAACACATTTCAGGAGTGTCAGTTGGCTGGCATGCGTCGTCACCGCTGACATTTCATTCGGCGTTTTAAAATAAATATGACTGCTGACATGGCTTTCTGACCTGGGCGTTTACTGTCGTTACCACTTGACATTTTCACTCTTGACATATGGGAGAGCCTCTTTCGGTATAGTCTTCCTCTGAGCAAAGCCAGGCTATCTATCTAACATGACTCACCCGATCATTAAACCTGCCCGTCTCATCAGCGAGATCGCCGATGCGGTCACTCTAATTTCACCCAATTAGACGCAGAGGAAAAACATGGAGGCATAATAGGCTTGGACGGTTGCAGGAACATGTTTGGATAGTGCGTCACAAATTTTGAACCTCGCAGCATAATTCAGACTGAAGCAACCATGACGGTTTGACTATGAAATTAATAACATGTATTTGTTAAATTACATCATTTCTGATGCACATAATCAGAGTCTGAAAAAGAAAGAAACTTTAGGACTAGCCAACACATGTGTACCAAATGCTGGTGTACCAATTGACCGATCCTATAGGCCAATCATGAAGAGTAGAAGCGACAAGCCTCACATCATGACTGGCTTTATGGGAACACCTGAAAACACGGTTTTGGAATCAAGCAAAGGCTTTTTTTTTACAACCTTGCAATGTACTATATGCTCAGCCTATTCAAATGTATATCTCTCCTTAATGCTACTGACCAAGGCAGATGGAGAGAAAAGGAAATCGAGAAAAAAGAGACAGAGTTAAAAAAAAAGGGTGAGGACTGAAAGAATTTGCAGTTATACCTTCAGAGAAAAAAAAACAAAATGGAGGAGAGAGTGCGGAACTTACCTTAACTCCGTCCGTCTTCTTGTTAATTAAACTTTTGCATGCTGAAATAAAGAGAGTGAGACAAGTTGAACAACCCATTGGGACAAACACAAACCAAATCAGCAGTCAGCAGTCCATGCATTTACTGTACTGTACAGCTAGGGATAGACGTCTCGGCTAGGACCGCTAGTAACAAGTACAAGTGCTGCCGCTTAGGCACAGGCTGGCTTGTCGATGAAGAATGCAGCCATGCTTGTTCAGGCTTATTGATCTGATGGCTTCATCACCTCTGAGAAAGTCCTTTAGGGATTTCTTCAGGTTCTGAGCTTGTGATCTCCAATACAATAACCACACTAAAGTCTTACACTTGTTAAGGTCGCAAGGGATCTTAAGTCCTTTGCGGCACAGGAAGTGCCCATGACCACATCCTGACCTTGGTGACCCTCTGAAGACCCTGCAGGTCCTAAGACATTCATTTGAGCCATGGTGGGTTCACCTGACGCTGCTATTTCCTTTTCAGTAGCACTATGGGCGCTTCTCATTCGTCTTTTTCTTTATCCTCCCTTCCTTCCACTGTCCTCGTTCCCACTGATCTAGATAAAGGATGACGGGGCGGCAACAATGGGATAGTCTATCCAGTGTTCTTTATAGATCAGTGGGAACGAGCCGGAGGACTGAGGAAGGAAGGAAGGGAGGATAGATAAAAAAGACGAATGAGAAGGACCCTATGTCATTTCAGTGTTTTATCTCTCGTATGAATACTCGCCTGAAAAGATCAGTCACCAGACCCCCCCTCAAGCACCCTCTCCACACTAGCTATTTGACCTCACATACCTTTACAGGTGAGGTCAGTGGGTTCTATTGCCATTTAGTGTGCACGTCAGACCTGCTTCCACAGATTTCAGATTTCCACAAGTTTATGAAAAACTAAATGCCCTCATAGGGCAGTGTCACACAAACGTGATAGACAGATGATAAACTCACTCGCTCTCTCTCACACACACACCCTCAAAGACATATAGAAATGTATATACAGCACAAACTTCATATTTATCTGGATAATAAGCCATACATTATCAAACATAAAGACACATCAGATCGCTATCCTACAGTAGATCATCATCCTCCATGTGTAACAAAACAGGCTTGATAAATAAAGATAACAGGACACCGTGCCACAAACCAGCAAAAAATGTGACATTTTTGCTACATTTACACATTCTCCATAGAAAGACATACTCGTTTATGTATATGGCATTGTTAATTCTGCATCATGGTGTAAGTTGTAACACAGCGGTAAAAAATGCATGTTTCTTGGCAAGCATGGTCCAAACAAAAACAGCTCTTTGAACATTCATTTGAAATTCCATGTTAGCTGTCAAAGTTATATATGAACCTACTTGTGGAGGAAGATTAATTGTTACAGTACATGACTCAGTCCAACACACTTATGCCAAAATGCAACTTATGATCCAGAAAATATGACACACTATTGGATGATACTGGTTATATCTTCTGATCAAAATAAACCTCAGTGTCCCTTACCTTCAAATATTAAAATGTACGAAGGAGGACAAGGGAAAAATATATAAAGATTAAATATGATTCTGGACATATATGACAGAGAATGCAGGCAAAGAACAAAACAATGACAACAAAAAGTTTGCAGGCCATCTGAGAAGGTCATCCATGCTGACCACTGAGCATGCAAAAGAACAAACCAGAACCTTCCTATCTCCATTCAGGGAAACAGACATGACTGCAGAGCGTGATTATACTCTGTGTTTCCATACACACCCACCCACACACACACACACACACACACACACAAACACACTGACAAGTAAACTGTGGAATATGGGTGTCAATATTGGTGTTGAAGCCTTTGGTGTGTTTTGCCACAACACATGGTTTCTGTATTACAAACAGGCCTTCTGTATTACATGCAAGTCTGCCAAGACAAAGTGGCATTTGTCAGTAGAGCCATTCGTTACTTCTGCGAGTTAAAATTAGAGTACAGCACCATCCACATACCTACACAGACACAGACACAGACACACACAGACACACAGACACACACACAGACACACACACACACACACACACACACACCATGGGTCCTCTGCGTCAAGAGAACGAGTTGTTTATGCTATGGTTGATGAGGCACTTACAGGTCAAACTGGAACAAAAACAAAAACACTTACACTCAAACCAGTAAGGTCATTCATAAACACACACACAAACACACACACACACACACACACACACAGAATGAGGCCATCTACGACTACATCTAGAGAGATAGAAGATGCAAGCAAACCAAAATATTCCAAAAACAGAGTTAGATGCACTTGTGTGTTCTCCAGGTTCATGCAAACAGAGAGTACCAGGCATGCTGGCAAGACATGCCCCACGATGCAACACCAGTCAGTCATGAATGCAGTGGTCATTAGCACTAACTCATTTCAGGTATGATAACAGAGCAAGTCAGTTGTTATTGGCGCACACACACACACACACACACACACACACACACACACACACACACACACACACACACACACACACACACACACACACACACACACACACACACACACACACACACACACACACACACACACACACACACACACACACACACACACACAGCTATCGTCTCTAGTGCCATCTCTCACTCTGTCAGGGGATGGAATTCTTATTGCAGGGCCGTGCCTATAGATCTCATATATAGCCCGAGACTGACTGTGCTTTCTGCTGCCTTTAAATCAAAGTGAGTGAGAACACCTGAAATGGGTGTGTGAGTCATGAGTGAAGAGAGAGGGGGGGGGGGGGGGGGGTTGGAGGCCAAAGTCGTGCAGCAGAGAGACAGATAACACGGCAGGCTCACGCCATTATCACTCCGAGGATCTCTCAGTCTGGCGGCCCACAACACAACAACCGCACACAACCTCGCCTGACCCAATACAGGCAGCTAACTACATTTCTTACACCTCTGTGTGTGTGTGTGTGTGTGTGCGTGTGTGTGTGTGTGTGTGTGTGCGTGCGTGCCTGTGTGTGTGTGTGTGTGTGAGAGTGTATGTGTCTGTGTGGGGTCTAATAAAATATGCAAGGCATCTTCTTAATCCATCATCCAGCACATTAGAATGCAAATGATGAATGATGTGTCAGTTCCACAGCAGGCCGTAATACATTGTGGATGTTATAAAGGCCCCCTCTCAGACATTGTAGAAGATGGATTGACCAGCAACTGGAGATAGATTAACTCTATAAGAAGGCCATTTTACTTCCAACACCCCATCCAATTAATGGCACCATTGCCATGATTACCTCGTTACATCTGTCTCATATCTGAAAATAAATTTATTCTTTAGTGTGTCTGTGTGTGTGTGTGTGTGTGTGTGTGTGTGTGTGTGTGTGTGTGTGTGTGTGTTTCTGTGGTGTGTGTGTGTATATGTACTGTAGTGCTAACAAGAGAGCGTGAGACCACTCATAACATGTGACTGAGGTCGTGCTGGGGGGGTTATCGTGCATTCACAAGGTTGGGGCAGAAACTCTCCCAGGCTACATGCTGGCATAGAGGGGTGGGCGGGTGAGCGGACAGGCAGGCGGGCAGTGCCAACCTCTCCTCCCCTCCCCTCGGGGACGTACCTTCCTGTGCCAGCGAGGCAGTGCTGGTGGTGGCTGAGGCAGGGCTGGTATGCTGCCGGCCCACTATTGGACAGAGAGGCATTCCATTGGGAGGGGCCAAACATGTTAGGAGGCTGGACCTTTGTAGAGTGTCCATTAACTTACCTCAAGCGAGTGCGTACGCACACACGCGCGTGTGTGTGTTGGGCGCAACTTACTCCGTGACAAAAGCCAACACAAAGTTATGCAGCGAGAGTTAAGATAGAGATAAGACTGGGCTGGCAGGAGCCCACATGCAATGCAAAAAAAGTGTCAGCAGGACCTTTAAGCTGTTTTGACTTTGAGCCTGTCACACCAAATCGGTCAGTTAGAAGTTTGCAGTTGGCATGCAATTCAGTCTGAGTTAGTTCAATTGACTTTAAAAAAAAGAACGTCCTCTGGTTATTCAAGGACAGCAGAGATTATCTTAATAAATTATTACGCTATCTCTATGCTGCCGCTGCTACAATAAAAAAATAATCTTGACTGATTCATTTCAGATGTTCTAGTCAATGTCATGTCGTTTTGCAGAATCCTGTGTAAAACATAAGCATTGGAGCTCACCTGAGAAATTTCTGGACACAAGCATAGTGGTGAGAATGGCTCCCTGTGAACACACACACAGCACGATCACGTGAGTTTGGGGCCTCGGGGTTGAGCACAAAAGAGAGGCATGAGAGATTACGCAGCCCTGATAAGCGTCAACAGAGCAGAGGGCGGGAGGCGCAGATAAGAGGCGGCCGTCACCTTCAGTTTCCTCCTGGCGTTGAACTTGCGGAGGCACTCCACGGTCTCCTGGCGGTGCATCATGGAGGCCACGGTGGAGCGTTGCTGAGGGAGAGGAGGACAAAAGAGGAAGATGATCGAGGAGGACGAAGTGGATCGTGTGGCAGAGAGAAATAAAGTACAGATTTAAAGTACTCTTTTGATCCCGTGAGGGCATTTCGGAGTATACAGTGAGGTGAAGTGCACACTATCCCGGAGCAGTGAGCCAACAGCGGCGCTCGGGCAGCAGTGAGGGGTTAGGTGCCTTTCTCAAGGGCACTTCAGCCGTAGACTGGTCGGGGATCGAACAGGCAACCCTCCGGTTACAAGCTCGAAGCCCTAACCAGTAGGCCACGGCTGCAACCAAAAAAGCACCTGACACCATTAGTGGAGGAGCACCGCAGGCCACCGAGAGCCACGACCGGTCAGCATCTCGGGGTGTTTTTTTAGGGAGGTCATCGGAGCGGACTGGAGACGGGTAGGGGAGAACTTACGCAGACCCAGGGGTGCTTGAGGGCCTGGTCAGAGGTGATGCGCTTGGCTGGGTTGATGGTCAGCATCTGGTTGATGAGGTTCTTGGCCTCGGGGGTGACCGTGTCCCACTCAGGGGAGGGGAACTACAGGAGCGGGAGGAGGGGGAGGAGGGGGTTAGAGGGTCAGAGAGAGTGAAGAGTAAAAAGAAAGAAAGGAGAAAAAGACAGGAAGTGTGAGACATCGAGAGATACATTAAAGCATTAAAAGAGAAGTATGTGTACATGACCAGCATCCACACACACACACACACACACACACACACACACACACACACACACACACACACACACACACACACACACACACACACACACACACACACACACACACACACACACACACACACAGATTGATGCCCTTTGTGAGGGAAATTAATTCGAGCAGGAGGAAGTGCCGGTGGTGGCGAAGTTTTCCGCCCATGCTAATGGCACTGCTTTCCATAATCACATTGCTTCCAGACCACAGGTCTTTGTCACACTCTCCATCTCTCAGGCGCGAGAAAAAGTGTGGACAGCAGGCTCACACACCCACCCACACACACACAATCTCCCGCACACACAAACACCCCACACACACACACGCGCACACAACCATGTCACCTTTTTATCCAATTACTACACAGAAAACAAAACCTAATTGAAGTGAATGGTGCTTTCAGGCAAGAGGTAAATAAGAAAATGCCCATTTGAGTGGTGGATGAGGTGCTGGGATTATAAATAGGCCTGTGTGTGTGTGTGTGTGTGTGTGTGTGTGTGTGTGTGTGTGTGTGTGTGTGTGTGAGAGAGAGAGAGGGAGAGTGATGGCTAGTGTGGACCAGCGGCTTGATTCAATATCCTCTGCACAGTTTTAAAAAGACACCAGTTGCTGTGCACTCTGGCCCGTAATGCAGCATAACTCAATTGGCCCCAGGTACCGCTGGAGAGGGGAATTCTACAGCCACTTCCCCTTTCCAAACATGCATAGCTTATTATACGACGACTAATGAAATCACTGAAGCTTTCTGTTGGGGCCAATGGAAAATTTTCATTAAGGATCGGTCCATTTCAGGAGCATTCTCCTGACCGTGCACCTGTGTTTATCTATGTGAAAAGGGTGTGTGTGAGTGTGTTTCTATTTGCAAGAGAGATAGAGAGAGATTGAGAGTAAGTGAGTGTGTGTGTGTGTGTGTGTGTGTGTGTGTGTGTGTGTGTGTGTGTGTGTGTGTGTGTGTGTGTGTGTGATTACATGTGTGTCAGTGTGTGTGTCCGTGTGTGAGTGGGATGACTGACAGAAAGACCAAACGTTCTACTGCAGTTGACTTACCTCAATGCCACATTCTCTCTGGCACTCAAGGCCCTGGTAACTGGCATGTTTGCCCATTCCCACACAGCTCAGTAAATATAGTATCAGCATACACAGTTGATGATTAAAGCACATACCTCTAACCAAAGATACAGTGAGCGATGGAGAGAGACAGAGAGAGAGAGGGAGAGAGAGGGAGAGAGAAAGAAAGAGGGAGGGAAAGAGAGAGGGAGGGGAGAGAGAGAGAGAGAGAGAGGGAGAGAGATGAGGGGCACTCACGTCATATGCTCCTGCTTTGATCTGCTGATAGAGCTTGTGTTGGTCCTCGTCCCAGAAAGGAGGGTAGCCCACCAGCAGGATGTAAAGGATTACACCTGCGCAGCCAGGGAGATACGTGTTGGGTCATGACTGATACATAGACAGACAGCTCAAACAGCACAGACACACAGACAGCACAGACAGGCAAACAGACAGACAGACAAACAAGACTGATAGCTAGGCAGCACATAGAGAGTCGGACACGTTGGGGAGCTGGCTGTAGGACTCACCACAGGCCCAGATATCCACAGGCTTTCCATAGGGGTCCTTTCTTAAGACCTCGGGGGAGAGGTAGCCAGGGGTGCCGGCGAACCCTGGGGGGAGAGACAGGGGGTGAGAGCCACCCACGAGAGGGCCAGACAGCCTGATATAGTAGCCATTAAAACACGCTCTAATCACACTCAAAACGGAGTAAAACTGGATTTAAAATGTAGCAAATGAGCAAATTCTCTCTGATGGACTAAAAACCAGGATACATTGATGGTCTGGAAAATTATTTTACAGAAAACGTTGACCAAAACAGGAGATAGTAATGAATGACCTCTAAGTGAAAGCTATTCACATAGTAGTAGTACACTTGTAAGGGACTCCTGTAAAGGACAGAGTTTCCAGGTCACAATTATTTATACAGAGTTGAGTGTGATTATTTGTCCCACATGCAGATGCGTGGATGTTATTGTGCCCGCTGTGTTTAAGTGGCTGAATAGCGGGAGGTCAAGCAGCCCTTTAGCTAGACGCATCGTCAGTCAAGGCCACAGCCTCTCTGGAGGAATGATGACTACAAGAGCTGGCCTCTGTCCAGCAGACATCAGTCTGGAATGTGCTCAGAGAGGACAGGACAGACGCAGTGAGAGAGAGGGAGGGAGAGAGGGAGGGAGAGAGGGAGAGAGAGAGAGAGAGAGAGAGAGAGAGGAAGAAAGAGATAAGGGCTAGAAAATGCTGAAGGATATGACCGTTTCAGTGAAGAGCGATCAATCAGAAGGACAATGGAGTACAAACAAACATAAGCAACTCCAAATCTAGAAAGGCCCGAACAAGAATAGGGGAAGACATCGCAGAGTGGACACACTTCCATGACCAGAGCTAAAGGGAAACACGCTCTTACCGAACCATGCCTGCTGGTCCCCTTGTACTTCAATAGCTAGACCAAAGTCTGCCAGCTTGACCGCAGCTCCCTTCATCTTACTGGCCAGGAGGAGATTCTCAGGCTGTGGAGAAAAAAAGGAAAAAAACGGGCACAAGTAAACATCTGATCCGCTAGATTAGAGCCAAGACTGAATGTGTGATGACATTTCTGGAACAACAACAATTTCAGAGTTTACAAGCACATGCGGTGAGAACGCACACACAAGAGAACCCATTCACTATCGACCCCAACTTTCTACAGCCCTCACTCTCCGCCTTTAGGGAAAAATACATCCAACCTTCTCTACAAACAGGCTACATCCCAGAGAAAAAAAAACATGCACACCACTCTCTCTCTCTCTAGGCAACAGCAATTCAATCATCCAGTCCTGCAGTCTGTGGGAGTATTAATGGCTCTTTGCCCCCACAGCCTGCCCACCGACGCTGCTGCAGAACAGAGAGGAAGTTAGGGGGGCCCATCACGCTTTAATGTGACTCTGCCTTGATGTGGAGCAGCGCTGGGTTGAGCTGGGCTGGGCTGGAGTGTTAGGCTGTGGCGGGGGGGGCCTCTAGGGGTGTGTGTGATCTGCAGAGAGGGCCTGGGGGTCTCATCAGCACCTCAGAGAGGCTGCAGAACTCACCGCGCTTTCGCCCCTCGCTGGAATACTAAGCAGGCAAGTACCGAGGCTTCGGCATGCTCAGGTGAGAGAGAGGAGAGGAGCGTGGGGAGTACAATGAGGAAGTGAACTCTGATGTGGCCCTCTCTGCCCCTCTGACGGTGGGGTTGGGGGCACTCCACACTCAGGTGGAGGGAGGCGTGCGTGATCCTGCCCGTCCCTGATGTGTGCGCCGGCGGGCGTGTGACACTCAGACGGCTCCCTCTCTCCTCAGCCATGTGCTGGAGCCGCCGGCTGCCCGCTCGTCGGCCTCATTCTTTTGACATCTCTGTCCTGCTTTGTTACGGTCTCCGCCTCCATTTGCTTTGCTTCTCTTTCCCCCCCTCGGACTTCTGGGGGGCCTTGATGACCCTCTCACTCAGTGATGAATTAGAGCTGGCATAATAAGTAGCCCCTCTGCCACACTGACATGAGCGCACACACACACACACGCGCGCACAGACACATACGCAGACCCACACCCACACACACACACACACACTGTCTCCACCACCAGAGCGTTGCTCTCGGCTCGTCTCTGCAGCCTTATGACGTCACGCCTGTTGTCATGGCAACCGCCCGTCACCAGCGCCCCCCTCCACCCCCCCTCACCTCGCTTTCTGTTTACCTTCAGCCGCTGGGTTGGGAGAGTTGCCAGACAGGCAGCCAGAGAGAGAGAGGGAGAGGGAGAGGGAGAGAGGGAGAGAGGGAGAGAGGGAGAGAGAGAGAGAGAGAAAAAGAGAGAGTGGAGAGAGGGGGACAGAGAGGGAGGAAGAGACAGAGCGAGAGGCCAGAGGTGGAGAGTGGGTGGCCATGGGGTTTGAGCAACAAGAGAGGCCATACTTGACTGCCACATTCAAAGTCACTCCAAATCCCCCACCCTGTGTGTGTGTGTGTGTGTGTGTGTGTGTGTGTGTGTGTGTGGGGCTGCCTGCCGTAGCAGGGGATGAGAGCTGTGCAGTGGAGGTGAGAGCTCTCCATGGAGCTCTGGTCAAGTGCGGCTAGTCTGAACAGCTCCAGCTGGTCCTCTCAACGCTCTCTCTAACACACACACACACACACACACACACACACACACACACACACACACACACCTCTGCTTTGTACCGCAGGGCTCTCGGAGTGCAAGCAGGCAATAAAGCACGTGCACTAACCATCCAGAGGTGACCTTTCTGACAACCCTGACAGAAATCCTGTCAAGATGAACAACCCCAAACAGTCTATCCATCAATGCACCGTCACATCAGTGCCACTGTCACATGCCCCTTAGCATTCAATTACGGGCTGAGGGACTCAGGGACAGCTCTCTCCCTCTCTCTCTCTCTCTCTCTCTCTCTCTCCCTCTCTCTTTCTCTCTCTCTCTCTGACGTAAGGAAGAGAGAGAGGACTGAAAGAGAGAGGGAGTGAGAGTGAAAAAGTGTCGTTTATCTGTTGATCTCCCTCTGACACCTGACAACAACCACAACCGTCTGTCTTTTCCCCAAACCTCCCTGTTCTGCCTGTGACGTCTTCTATTAGAGTGAGTGTGAGTGTGTGTGTGTGTGTGTGTGTGTGTGTGTGTGTGTGCATGAATTCAGCATTTAGGTCTGTGACGCAATGGGTTGCCACAGAGAGGGGCACTACGATGATGACACCACCAACCCCTCCCCAGGTGGCAGGTTGCCAGGGCGACGCAATGACTCACCTTGAGGTCCCTGTGCACAATGTCATGCTGATGGATGTGGCTCACGCTCTCCAGGATCTGATTGATGCAGTGGCTGCAAGGGGACACAGGGACGAGGGACAATGAGACCGGAGAAAACAACAACAACAACAACAACAGAACATCTTAGCATCAGCAAGACACAGGCACAACCACAACCGCACACAGGGCGGTCTGAAGACCGCTGATGAAGTTAAAAACAATTCAACCCTAATTGGAGTCTTACAAATGAAATTCGGAACAGACAGTTGTGGTGAAAGAATGAATGGAGTCTATATTGCGTTGACATGTCCAAACCCGAAAAACGGAATTTCGTTTAAAAACGTAAAAAATCACACGCCTGAGTCTTACAAGTGAAGCTCAGAACAGACAGTTGTGGTGAAAGAATGAATGGAGTCCATATTGCGTTGACGTGTCCATTGCCTTTCTTTAGCAAGTAACTGCCAGACAGAGAAAGACAGGGGTGGAGCGATATATTTATCTTATTGACCTTTATGCCAAGGCAAATTTCCCTTCGGTGAGCTCCAATCCATCATTTCCCAATGGACTGGCTAAAAATATCCCAGAATTATTCCAAGGAAATGGGCCCATTCCACTTATACTTAGTCTTTTGTCTTTCTTTCTTCTTGTTTTTAGACAGGCAGATTTGCTTGAACAACTCATGAGATATTAAGGCTTTTAGTCCAATAAATAGCTGGCTGCCCCAACCAGCTATATGATATATCCAGGGGCAGGGGCAGGGGCAGGGGCGCACGCTGCAGGCTCTGGACTGGAGAGGGCCTTGAACTGAGGGGGCTAGTGGGACCAAATACTGGAAAAACAAAGCTTCCAGCATGACTTTGTGTGTATATTTACACTTGTGTGTAATGAGAGAGAGAGGAATGGTGTATTGTATGTGTATGTGTGTGTGTGTGTGTGTGTGTGTGTGTGTGTGTGTGCGTGTGTATAAACAAGTGTGCTTGTGTGTGTGTGTGTGTGTGTGTTTTCATCTTCCTCCTAAGCTCCTCCTCCTCTCATGCTCTTGTTCTTGTGTAGCATCACACCAGCGTTTACACAAAGTCTCAACATACAACAGAGCGCTTGCAGAGAGACGGAGGAGAAGAGTGAGAGCAGGACAGAATGAGTGAGTGAGAAGAAAAAGGAGGAAGAGAGAGAGAAAGAGAGGGAAAGAGGGGAGGATGAGAGACCGACTCAGAGGGCAGTGCAGACTCATGAGATGTCCACTACAGGCCTTCTTGCACAGTTATCAGCAAGATGCATTTTTTTGTGTGTCCGAATTTGGTCAAATCTCTTCCCTGCATTCCACTTCATTCCATTACTCAGGCACTAGAGCCCTTCCCACAAGAGCCTCTTCCCTTTCTCCCTTGTTCTTTGTTTCACTCTCTCTCTCTCTCTCTCATTCCCCTTCTCTCCCTTTTTTCCCTGTTGGCTTCTTCTTGTTCTCCCCTACCTTTCCTCTTCCTCTGTCCCATTTATCAGTGGCCTGTGTTTCTCCTCTGCTGAGGATCCTAACCTCTCCTCCTCTCGGACTTCCGATCCCCTCCCTGACTCTCAGTGGACTCTGCGGCCACTCTTGGGGGGCTCCTTCCAAAGGTCATGACCTCCATAACAACACCGCATGGTGATTTAGCCCCTCAACAATCACACACATTACACTAATCATGGCACAACCCCCAAAGTCATGGCACTTCTTCCCCTCCTTCATGTCCTCCTCCTCCCATCTCTATACCTCCTCCACATCATCCCTTCTTCCTGCACACGTTACCCAAGGCAGACATTCACGCTTAAATTCATAGCTCAAGTCATTTGAGCTAGAAAAGTCTATTCATTTCAGAAAACCTTTGCGGTTAAAAGTCTATACTCCGCCACCAATAAAGCATTTTCACTGAGTCGCTTCATAACGGTCATCCTTTTCTTTCAGGCGTTCGCTGGCACTAATTGACAGTAAACGTATTTTAAAAAGTCAAAGCCCCCGGGGGTGGTAACCGAATCTTCTTCGCGGCGGGCCAAAGAAGCGCGGCTGCCAAAGGCGTGCTGTGTTTTCAGTGGCCGTGTCTTGTCCCGTTTACTGTAAAGGTTACAGTAGGCCGCGCTCTCCAGCGGCTCCTGTTCCGCGGCGCTCCTCCGGGCAGAGCTCCAGCCTCCCGGGCCGATCAGAACCGCACAGGACGCGGGCTCAGATGATGTGCCACGCATTCCTGTGGCGCGGGACTCCATGAGAGTGGAGGGCAGAGGGGCGACTGCTGCCAGGAAACTGTGGTGCTCGCGCGTTCCCAGAATGCAGAAATTCTGGCTGCATGTGACCGTACTGACCACACATGGCAAAACTATTTAGCAGCGCTGTATGAATCTTCAACGATGCACGTATGACTCCACACACAAGTTGCTGTTTGCATTTCATGATTGTGTGCGTATTATGGGGCAAAACTAAGATGCATTCATGAATAATTGTTGGTTTGTAAATGTGCTTATTTTTTTTCATTTGCTTGTTATATATACATATACAGTACACATGTACATATATCTGTGTGTGTGTGTGGTGTGTGTGTGTGTGTGTGTGTGTGTTTTTACCTGGCATCAGCTTCACTGTAGTACTCCCTCGCCACGATGTCCTCAAACAGCTCTCCTCCAGTCACCCTGCAGCAGGGACACACGTCACACTTTGTTTCACACCCTCCACTGTGCTCAGTGCCTCTCATGTCAAACGCAACACGTGTAAAACAAGCTGCACCCCTGCACCCCTGCACCAGGCACACGGCTGCCCCCATCATGCCCCCACCCCCCTCTGCCTCTGCCCCTGGTGCCCAGATAACACCCTCTCCGCTGGGAAGGGCACACAGCACAGCGGGCTCATGGGAGACGTGCCAGCGGGCCGCGGGGGCAGAGGCCTGATGGCACTCCAGAGGTGCCACCTCAGGAGCACAGATATTCTGTCTGAGCCCACGCACCCACAGACACCCACACACACACACACACAGACACACCCACAGACACCCACAGACATACATACATACACACACACACACACACACACACACACACACACACACACACACACACACACAAACACACACTTAAATAGAGTAAACACAGGCTGCATACTCACAGGTCAAAGACCAGGTAGTGGAAGCCCTCCTCAGAGATACTGTCATGGAGCCGAACTGGAAGACAGAGGAACACAATGGATTATTATCTCACAGCACCTCACACAACGTACGACTCTCTGGTTTTTCATTGCCAGACTGAAGAAAACACACAACACAAGCCTTCAGGGCCTCCATAACATCAAGCATTGAGCACAGCTGCACATCACTTCCAACACACACACACACACACACACACTGAGGGCACTCAGGCACAGCCAGGGCCATTATCTCCTTATCTCTGGCCTGTCAGTCCCTACCCGGCCTTTCTGCTTGCGGCCACTTAGAAGAGAGGGACATGCCACGTGCGTCACAGGGACTGACCTACAGTTCCTGGAAGGAGAGAGCCACACACACACACACACACACACACACACACACACACACACACACACACACACACACACACACACACACACACACACACACACACACACACACACACACACACACACACACACACACACACACACACACACACACACACCAAATACTAATACTACGCCTCCGCAACAGTGCACCAACATGGACACCAGCACGTCATGCATATGATCCAACCATCCACGGTGACTGAATCCTGCGGCATTGCGGATCCTGTCCGCGTTAGCTCCCTCATTAGAGCCAGGCCAGCTCAGCGTCACACCGGTGTCACTGCCTCCTCACGGACTCCACTGGGGTCGTCACACTCCGAGGAGAGAGGAGGAGACGCTACTGAGCGAGGTGATGTCAGTCCAGCTCATGTGATATGATGTGTGTGTGTGTTTCTGTGTGTGTGTGATATGTGTGTGCGGCTATGCGTGGATGTAAGACGAGGCATCGGAAAGGGACAGTAATCCATCATGACTGTCATGGCAGTCAACGATGCTTAGATGTCACACCGTTCCCTTACATGAGGAGAGTGAGGTCATGTCTGCCCTCAAATGCATCCAGTGGAAAGATGCTTGTGAAGAAAGGCACGTCAGTATGTGTGTGTGTTGTGCGTGGATGCGTGTGTATGTGCATTGTGCATGCATGTCTACTGTATATGCAGTAGACATAATGCTTGTGGAGGCATGACAATATATGTGTGTGTGTGTGTGTGTGTGTGTGTGTGTGTGTGGCAGGCCTCTAGGGGGGCTCATGGTTCTGCTGGTCCCAGCTGCCTGCCCCTGTCTGCCACACCTTCCAAGGCTGCCATCCTACCCAAACCGCTGCCTGAGCACCCTTTGTCTTAACAAAGGGCCCAGAGGCCCCTGGCTTTAGTGGGGAATACTCTGAATGTCCCTGCTGAGCTCCCGTACTTAGCCCAGGACGCTGCTGGGACTTAGCAGGGAATAGGGAGAGATCAGACGCTCTCTCCCCTCCGACTGCAGAGGCCAGGGGCTTCCTGACCAGTCAATCAGCAGGGAGCCGTATCCATCAAAGGGATAAGGGTGCCCGTTAATACAACCCCCTCTACTACACACACACACACACACACACACAATCTGGTTGTGCAAGGGTGTGTGAAGGTATGCTGGTAGGAATGTACGATGAGATAAACGCCTATATATGTACGACATTGCTCACAGGCTGTGTGTGAGAAACACACAAAGAGAGTATATATGTGTATGTGTGTGTGTGTGCGTGTGTGTGTGTGTGTGTGTGTGTGTGTGTGTGTGTGTGTGTAATCTGTGTATGCATGTCAAGCAAAGCAAAGGAAAAGGGAGAGGGGGAAAGGAAAAATGGAGTAGAGTGTGCATTAGCGTAGGCAGAGTTCCCAGAGGCTATATATTCCCTGTGCTCCTTCTTCTGTCTCACTGCTTAGCTACCCCCCCACCCTCTATCTCTCTCTCTCTCTCTCTCTCTCTCTCCATCTCTCCATCTCTCTCTATCTATCTCTGTCTGCCTCTCTCTCTCTCTCTCTCTCTCTCTCTGCTCTTTTGCTTCGTCTCTACCCTCCCTCGATTGCTCCTTTTGTTAAGAGTTTATCTGCAGTCCAAGCAGAAAACATGACAAGCTGTCTCTTTGAGGGAGACACAGAGGGGAGGAATGGGGGCAAGAGAGCCAGAGAGAGAGAGAGAGAAAAGACGTGAATGAGGGGTGGAGGAGGACAATGCCTTGGGGGGGTTGAGAGCAATCTGGGACAGTGTGGATGAGGGGAGGGGAATAAGAGAGACTAATATACAGGAGGGAGAGAGAGAGAGAGAGAGAGAGAGAGAGAGAGAGAGAGAGAGAGAGAGAGAGAGAGAAAGAGAGAGAGAATGGTGAAAGAGACAGATGGGAAGAGCGGGTGGACCAAAATGTTACGCCACTAGGGAGAGGCAAGCAGAGGTGAGTGGTAAAAACATGAATGTGTGTGTAAGTGTGAGTGTAAGTATGTGTGTGTGTGTGTGTGGTATATGATACAGTGATAATGTGGAATGGCTTATGAGCTTCCTGATGACCTTGGCATTCTGGTCTGATATGAGCAGGCAGGCATCTTGAGGGGACTCCCCTAGTGTGGTGGAGCAACAGCAGCACATCTCCCTCTCCTTCTGTGTCTCCCTACACACACACACACACACACACACCTCCCTCTCCTTCTGTGTCTCCTTCCACACACACACACACACACACACCTCCCTCTCCTTCTGTGTCTCCTTACACACACACACACACACACACCTCCCTCTCCTTCTGTGTCTCCTTACACACACACACACACACACACACACACACACACACACACACACACACACACACACACACACACACACACACACACACACACACACACACACACACACACACACACACACACACACACACACACACACACACACACACACACACACACACACACACACACACACACACACACACACACACACACACACACACACACACACACACACACACACGGTGCCCTGGCCGTCTAAGGTTAGGTGGATGTCATTTCCCTGTGTTTGCATGTGTGCAGTGGTTGGCCACTTAGTACACGTGGTCAGGGTCCAGTCCGAGTCAGTGTATGCAAATGGTACACACATCGCATCAGTTAGCCGCTCATCCGTCTCCAAGTACACACTCCTGCTACCATTACCGCCACGCAAGCACACACACTCACACACACACACACAGACAGACACACACCTAACAATAGCAATGTGAGATGTTGTATTCTACAGCAAGTACAGCATATTTGTTTAAAAATGTGTATGTGTGTGTGTGTGTGTGTGTGTGTGTGTATGTGTGTGTGTGTGTGCGTGTGGCGTGTGTGTGTGGTGCGGTGAAAATCCCACTCACCGATGTTGGGGTGTTTGAGAAGGCGGCAGATGCGAGCCTCCCGGTCCAGCTTCTGATGGTCTGTGAAGATAAGATAAAACACATGAGCACACGAGTCAGACACCCCGAGCACCGCAGCACCTCAGATTAGCATCTACACATAATCTCCTTCAACAATTAACAATGACTTTAACACAGCGGTCACCAAGGAGCCATCCCCCTGAGCAAACAGAATGGGCCAGAATGTTGCTGGATTGAACATTTTCATCAAGCGCCTGGTGTCTCAAATTAAGTTGCCAACTGACCCTGTAACTACGGAAAAATCCTTTAATATGAATTTGTTGGCGATCGATCACTAATGTTTTCCAACCCCCAATCTTTTGAACTGTGTGTATTATCACAAGAAAGCAGGCAAACAAACAAACATACCATAAAGGGTTACATCAATACTGTACACCGTTTATGTGTTATATGCCACATCCGTATTATTGTAAAATCTTTGGTTATAGGCCTACAAAACTGCAACCGCGCGGCACTGACATTTATGAGAAGTAAACAAAGATGTAGAGGTTCTAATTCAGTTTCATCACTCGTTCCAGCACTTGGGGAAGAGAGGAGAGGAGAAAAAAATGACGTGTTGAAAGCAATAAACAGAAATCATCACCAGTCCTTCTCTCTTGTCTTACGCCACGGGGCATGGCTCAAGTGCGCCGACACCATTAGACCCCTAACACGATCAAGAAACCACAACGTCTGCGGCAGCAAAGCACTATGCAAACGGACACCAAATTGTTGTGATTTCAGGCAAATTTAATTCACGTTTCGGCAGGTAGATGTCCTACGCAACGTCATTCAAACCTGAAATACTGCCTCTATGCAAATACAAAAGATTGTTCCATTACGTACGTTTGTGTGTGTGTGTGTGTGTCTACCCCTACCAAGTCAGAATGGGTAGGGTTAAGCATGACATGGCATGGCCTCTTCGAGGACTGGTCTGCAAATGGCAAGGCAGTTCCAATGAAGATGACATAACTCTGTTCCTGGAACGCATTGTGTGTGTTTATACACCGGCCTAGACAGTCTCTTGCAGTCATCTCTCTCTCTCTCTCTCTCTCTCTCTCTCTCTCTCTCTCTCTCTCTCTCTCTCTCTCTCTCTCTCTCTCTCTCTCTCTCTCTCTCTCTCTCTCTCTCTCTCTCTCTCTCTCTCTCTCTCTCTCTCTCTCTCTCTCTCTCTCTCTCTCTCTCTCTCTCTCTCTCTCTCTCTCTCTCTCTCTCTCTCTCTCTCTCTCTCTCTCTCTCTCTCTCTCTCTCACACACTCACACACACACACACACACACACACACACACACACACACACACACACACACACACACACACACACACACACACACACACACACACACACACACACACACACACACACACACACACACACACACACACAAAGCTGATCCATCATTCTCTGTTATTTCATGATGATGGCAAATGTCAATTACTAACAGTGGAATTTAAAACATAATACTCTCTAACAAAAGCCGCTTCCAAGAAACACACAAAGACAAAAGGTCCATTCTGTCCTGCAATGGGCAATGGAGCGGCTGCCATTTTAAGGACGGAGTGCATGCCTCAAGGATGGCCGTTGTGGCGTAGGAGTACTAATTGCTGAGGGGTGCAGGGCAGAGTGGGACATCAGGTGACATCAGCCTGTGGGTCAAAGCAGCAGCGCAGACCATCTGTAAATGTCAGAGCCGAAATGCCACGGCTGTTTTGAGCCATTTGTGTCAACACAAGTCTGCAGGTGTTGAGCAAGCATAGTCTGCCGGGGCTCCGTCATATCACTTAGACCAGAGGAGGAGGCCAGGGACAGACACATGCACACACACACACACACTTATGCAAACACACACAAAACCTGCTGTCCCAGCACTGTCACACCCCTGTAAATTAGTCTCGTGGGTGCCATGTGCACTATTCCATGTGCACTCCTAATAGCTGCTGTGTGTGTACGCGTGTGTGTGTGTTTCATGAAATCATGAGTGTTTTGTGTAGACAAGCCTGAAATGTAAATGTCTACCAGATGTGCACATATCAGTCTGACATAATTATGTGCATGTAGGTATGGTAGATCAGTGATGAGGATAAGTCTTTATGCAAGAGTAAACATATGCAAATGGATGCCAGAAGTGTAAAACCTTGCCTATTATCATCATGATGTTCATTATCATCATCATGTGGCATCCACAGTGCTGTTATAAGATGCAAGCACAGAGGCTGGGATTTCAGATTTAGTGTAGTTCCATCATCAGTGACTCAGAGTCAGACAACACAACACACACATCTCAGGTACACACTCAGAGGTCATACCAGTCATTTATGGGAAATAACCGTGTGTGTGTGCATACATTCAGTACACACGGACACACACACACACACACACACACACACACACATTCTTCAATACTGCTGATCCATAGACACATTGTGCCAACTGCACAAGCATAGATGAGACTGAGCAGTCAAGGTCAGGGTTCAAGTTCAGGAGGACGTTGGCACCAGATGCTGAGCGGCCCTGGGGGGCAGACGTGCCCATTAGGCACGGCCCCGAGAGCACACACAGCGACACACACAGCGACACACACACACACACACACACACACACACACACACACACACACACACACACACACACACACACACACACACACACACACACACACACACACACACACACACACACACACACACACACACACACACACACACACACACACACACACACACACACACACACACACACACACACACAGCGCAAGTAGGGGCCGGCTAATCCCACCCTCACGTTCCTGTCCCCTGTCCAGCCCTTGGGATTTGGGGACAGGAGTCCAGCAGATTCCAGAGGAGCAGAGGAGGACGAGGAGGAGGAGTGTAGATTAGTGATGTTTTCAGCTGGCACGTCATCTCCATGACTTTACCCGCCAGCCAGCGTCCATCCAAAGCCCACTTTATGGGAAATGTGACCAGAGCTTACATGAACCATTTCGAGAGTTTAATTCCAGACAGCGGAGGCTTAGATCGGAAACATGACTGATGTCAACGAGACCCAGGTAGATGAGAAGACCCACAGCACACCTCCGGCTTAGGCCACTGCAGCCTGCAGTAGGTCAAGTGGGTAAACAACAACAACACTGCCTTAGAGCTCAACACTAAAGGCGGCTCATTCAACCAGAGCATGCAGATAAATGAAGGACTGCCCGCAGTAAACAGACGTACATCAGCAATTGTATTGGGTTTCTATAAGGCAGGGGTCGGCAATTAAGTTTGGCCTCGGGCCAGATCTTTTCCGAGCCATTACAGAGCGGGCCACAAGTTCACAACCAAAACAATGGCTAATTTAATTAATTAATATCGGAGGAGGTAAAAATGATAGCCGCTCTTGAAATGACAGAGCAGAGACATTCAAGCAGGCTGATGTAGGTTAAATTTGTCGACTGGTCATTGGGGGCGCTATTATATGCCTGTGTCTTTAAAAAATAATAATAAAAAACACCAGAAAAACATTTCCACGCGTTGCTGTTAGCTGTCAAAAAATGGCACAATGAAAAAATCTGAAGAGAAAAGTTAACAGCGAAAACAGGATCTTTAATGATGAATGGACAGAGAACTATGCCTTCATCCTCCCTAATTGTATTAATGCAAAGCCCACATGCCTGATCTGTAACAACTAACGAGGGTTTCTCTGCATGCAAAGAGTACAAGACGGCACCACGAAAGTAAGCATGCTAATTTAAAGGTTGCGTTCCTAAATAACACGCACGCTATTAATGTTTGAAACTCGTGTTTTACTTTTCACAGTTCTATGTGCGTAAATTGCCTGTTTGATGTCAGGCCTGTTTAAAAGAAGTCGTGTTTTAATTATCACCATAAGCCTATGTCCGTTGTTTGAATGACAACATGTGTTTTAGGGACTAGCTTGGAATTTGAGAACCAGCGCTGTCCACTGACTTCATTTTGATTTTGCATGTTGTGCGTTCACGCTGCACCTCGCTGCGTGCTTCACTCGTATTCAGATGAGACAAATATCTAAGCATTTAGATTGATTGAAATTCTTCTGTTCTGGTAAGTTACGTTTCAAAATAAAGAGCATGTTTGAGACTGGCAGTCCGATTTTTAAAAAGTTTTTTTTTTTTTTTTTCATTCTCTGGTTCAAAAGATCTCACGGGCCAGATGTTTTTCGCTTGCGGGCCGCATCTGGCCCGCGGGCCGCCTATTGCCGACCACTGCTATAAGGCATACAGATACAGATGTATTCACTCACACACGCACGCGCACGCACGCCTAATGTACACGCACACATTTCTGAGATGCAGCACTAAGCACACATCAACACACACACACGCACACGTCTGAGATGCAGCACTAAACACACATCCACATCCTGGAGCCGGGGTGCTAGTTATTCTGTCATCCACAGCAGCAGGACTCTGCCAGTTACAATTCTAATCATGCCATCAATGCAGTGACTCCTGCTGCGGCTGCTCGCATTCAAACAGCACAAAACAAACAAACACACTCTTTCACACACACACACACACACACACACACACACACACACACACACACACACACACACACACACACACACACACACACACAAACTCTCTCTCTCTCTCTTTCTTATACACAGAAGACACGCATAAACGCGCGCACACACACAGAGACACACACTCTCTCACACATGCACACAAACACAAACACATACTCATGCTGTGCGACAAAATGTAACCCTCCTCTGCATGGAGCGTGTCACTGCGCCAGAGTGATGGACAGCCAGACTACAGCGCTCGTGCCTTTCAGAGCGGAGAAAAGAGGAGGCCCCTCAAGAGCTGCGCTCCTCAATTCATCCCATCCATCGCCTAACCCATCAGTGCATCTATTGCTCTATCCATCCATCTCTCTCATCTCTCTATCATCTCTCTCTCTCTCTCTCATCTCTCTCTCATCTCTCTATCATCTCTCTCTCATCTCTCATCTCTCTCTCTCTCTCGCTCTCCTTTATGGGAGGCTTTCCCAGTTGGCTGTGTCTGCTCCGCGCCGCACGCTGTCTGGCTTGTGTCGGTCCCTGTGGAGGCCCCGGCAATCCCAGCAGCACTCTGTTCTCCAGGCCGGACGTGCGGCCAGGCAGCCAGGCAGCCAGGCGGGCGGGCAGGCAGGGTGGGTGGGTTGTGGGATTAGGCCCAGGCCTGACAGAGGGCGCGCTTAAGGGATTAGAGGGCTGCACGGAGCCCGACCCCCCCAAACACCCTCACGCACACACACAGTCACACATATGTACATACACACACACACACACACACACACACAGTGCCTCCTATACACACATACACAAACTCATCTGCTGAGCTAAACTAGGCTACGCTAAGCAAGGCTTAGTTCCATAGAGAAAGCCTTGACATCTTTCTGTGTTGCTGTATTTGTTTGGCTCCCCAGCTACTAACCACTACAGCTGTCGTATGCTCACGTGACACACAGAGTGTGTGTGTATGTGTGTGCATGTGTATGATAGATGGTGTGTGTGTGTGTGTGTGTGTGTGCGTGAGAGAGAGAGAGAGAGAGAGAGAGAGAGAGACTGTGTGTGTGTGTGTGTGTGTGTGTGTGTGTGTATACATATTTTAGATGGCATTCATCTCATCCTGTGAAGTCTTTTCTTTCATTTCAGGTCTGCCTTTTGCCAGTAATGGAAACCTAATTGCCAAGTGATGACATCACAAAACGGGACCTTGCAATATAAAATATTCATCTCAAATCCGACCAGAGAAGCATAGAGTGGTTTTGAAAGCCTGGGCAGTGAGAACACACACACACACACACACACACACACACACACACACACACACACCCACCCAGATACACACACACACACACCCACCCACCCAGATACACACACAGACAGACACACACACACACAGCAATGGGGCCTTTACTTGGATGGGCTATGGCCTAAGACATCCTATAATATTCACCCACAGAGTATTATAACGGATGCGTTGCGCCCATTCATCATTAATCATTTACATCATAATGTGTTGGTTGATTGATGAAGAGATGTCTACTTTAGAACATCTTATTAGACGGTGTCTGTTGGTCACCCTACCCAACCCAGCTTCATACAAAACTGTCCAAACAATTACGAGAACTCACTGGCAGCCTAATAGATGCAAGATGAAAAGTAAACAGCACAGTTCACAGAGGGACAGACAGAGGGAGGGAGGGAGAGAGAAAGAGACAGAGAGACAGAGAGAAAGCTAGGCTAGAGAAAGAGGGAGAGAGGGAGAGAGAGAAAGAGAAAGAGAGAGAGAGAGAGAGAGCGTGGGGGGAGAACGCGGGACAGTGATTATGGATGAGCAGCACATATTTAATCGTTCGCTCGTAGTTGTACATGTAATTACGGCCGTGGTCAAACACGATTAGGCTCCGGCGCTCGCTTAAGCAGACCGCGGCCACATGAACCGAGAGAGCGAGGTCAACATCAAAACAAAGGGCCCTTCTGAAGGAGCAGGGAGGAGGGACGGCACAGCGGGCCCAATCAAAGAGACGACGGAGGGGAGGAGAGAGCTCCACCTGGGTAGAGGGGGGCGGCCAGGTGTGCCCTTGGAGAGAGCTCACAGCACAGGCACACACAAGAGAGAAGAGACCCCTGCTTTTATCTTTTGGCCCTCACGGCTGCATGCCAACTTGTGGCAAAAAAAATATCACTGTTGAGGGGTACGGTTTTCATGCATCGTTGATCTCACTTTCGGAATCAAATATCATGTAAACATCAATGTATACATATTTGTGACCATTCAAAGCGAAATCAGTCGTTTTGCGCACAACGTTATTTTGAGAAAATCAACAATAACAAACTTCCGGGTTAAAATGTTGAATTTCACGTTTTTGCATAATTCGACTGTATACAGTCAACAGTTTCATATTGTGAACGCATGTCACGGAAAAACATACGTTTTGACTGTTAAACCCGGCGAAGATTCAACACATTTGCTGTCATTCCCATTGTGCACGCGCCGCTTAAAAAGGTGATTTCTCCTCTTCTGGCATTTCATGACAGGAGAACCATGTCAACTTTAGATGCGGTTATCTTAGCGATAATTTGTGTAATACCCTCGATATACATATCGTTGGAAAGCTTAGTTTATGGCCGTTCATGTGAGCACAATAACTTAATTTATTAAATTTTACCGAAACAACTGGTTCTGCTTTACAGGGTCACATTTGTATTTTTTAAATATATATTAAAAAACATATATCGGTGGAGGGGGCAGACCAGAGAGACCACAGGAGGGGTCGTGGCGCTGGAGCCTATGAGGGGGACGAGCTCACAGAGCACAAAGGCTTCCCTCTGGGCCTCAACTGAGTCAGGGTGTGGAGACGGCTTAAAGCACGGGGTGTGGGTGTGGGTGGGGGTGGGGGAGGGGGAGGGGGACAGGCCTGCTTTTGGAAATATTTTTTTTCCTTCTGAGAATTAACAGAGATCAAAATGATCAGGCCCTGGCAATGTGCTGTGGGTGACAATTCCAGAGAGAGAGAGAGGGAGGGAGAGGGAGAGAGAGAGAGAGAGAGAGAGAGAGCGAGCACGAGAGACACAGATAGATGGGCAGATCGGGGATGGGGGGAGAACCACAGAGATGGAGAGACAGAGAGAGAAAGAGAAAGAGATGGAGAGAGAGAGAGAGGGAGGAGAAAGAGATGGAGAGAGATGTACAGCAGTCATTTACAGCAGGGCACAGATGTCTTCATTACCTAACCGCATTAGCGCTGGACACTCAATATCCACAGCCGACAGGCCTCTGCTGCAGCTCTCCAGTGCCTCCCAGCAGAACAGTTAATCTAGGGTGTGTATGAGTGTGTGTTTGTGTGTGTGTGTGTGTGTGTGTGTGTGTGTGTGTGTGTGTGTGGTTTTTGGTGCATCTGTCCCTGCCCGTAAATGTGGGCAACTAGTGAGTTTGCATGTGTTGTTGAAGTCAGCGCGTTTATCTGTAACACTGAGAGTGTGTCAACAAATGCGCTCGCTAGCCTCTCAGAGCCACCCAGCCCGTACTCAGACCTGTGCTGCGCTACAATCCCACCGTGCCCCAGCGCATCTGAAGCGGTCATTACCACGGGAACATGGGATGGAGCTGGGGGGGGGGGTTCGTCTGATTTGGCTACTGTGACCGTGCCGCTCTGATACCTGGGGCAGTTAGTGGCCTGGAGGAGTGGAGCGGCCCGCTGGTGGTGATGAGATGGATAAATAAATGATGCTTTGTCGGCCATTTTGGGGAGGGCAAAAAAAGGGGAGGAAAAAAATTCAATTGGGATAAGCGCTGGCTTCTCACAGCAGACAAGTGCGTGACGTCAGCAGCTCGGCTTGGCTGGCTACAGCTGCAGGGTGGGGAGCCAGGGATTGGATCCTCAGTCAGTCACACACACAGACACACACACACACACACAGACACACACACACACACAGAGACACACACACAGACACACACACCTCTTGCACTCTCTCAAGCGTGTTGGGAGCAGGACATACATCCTCGTTCTCATAAGGCAGGTAGATGCAGAGTGTGTGTTCGCATGTGTCATGACTCATGAGTTACCAACCATGATATGTACATTTGATTATGCAGACACAGCAGGAGCAGCAAACTGCACACAGGCTTCACACGCACATCCTCTATCACCTAGGTACACAACACACATGTTCATTTCACTAAAGTGCACAGCGCAGATAAACCCACTGCCATCTTCTGATAACACATTGTCATTTACTCCAGTGTGTGTGTGTGTGTGTGTGTGTGTGTGTGTGTGTGTGTCTGTCTGTCTGTCTGTCTGTCTGTCTGTCTGTCTGTCTGTCTGTCTGTCTGTGTCTGTCTGTCTGTGTGTGTGTGTGTGTGTGTCTGTCTGTCTGTCTGTGTGTGTACTCCTTTGTGTCTGTGTGTGTGTGTGTGCTCATTTGTGTGTGTGTGTGTGTGTGTGCTCATTTGTGTGTGTGTGTGTGTGTGTGTATGTGTGTGTGTGTGTGTGTGTGTGTGTGTGTGTGTGCACAGAGAGTGAGCTGAAGAGTTAGCAGTTAGTACTCCCTCAGTGTGAGTGAACCCATCCAGCCCCTCACAACTCACTTTTGTCATCACACTGTTCTCCTCGCCAGGCAGAGGAGACGGATAAAGAGAGACAAGAAACATACAAAAAGGTGTCAAAAGACTCAATTACGCTTCTAAAAAAAAAGCAGAGAGAGAAGCACCGGGGCTGACAACCCGCTTTGATTTGCAATTTAATAAAACACGCCGGTTGTCACTGAGTGAGAAAGAGCAGACTCCACAAAAGTGGTGTTTTCGGAGCGGCACTACTTCTTGCAGGCACTTTGTAGTAGTAGCTGCTGTCGGCGGAGCGGAGCCGGTGATCAAAGCCGCGAGGCAAAAACTCTGACGGAAAAGGTAGTCGGCATTCGCATTCCCAAAGTCTGCGTCTGATAGACTAAGGCTGGGGGGGGGGGGATCTCTGGGGTATGAAAGATCAGATGCAAACGTGACAATGAGGCTGTTCTTCATTTGTTTGGGTTTTGGAGTGACGGTGAGCTATTTCATTTTTCAATTCACTGGGTCCTAACTGAGGCCACTAAAAGCTGTTGCTCTCACTGCTATCTTGCTGTACAATCTGTGAGTTGTGTGTGTGTGTGTGTGTGTGTGTGTGTGTGTGTGTGTGTGTGTGTGTGTGTCTATTCTAATTATTTAAGCCGTCCCTGCTTATATTCTTCAAAGCGTGCAAGCTCACACTCTCAATCTGCCCAGTCATGGCCCGTGCTAATACAGATCTCTACTCCTCTCAAACAGTCGCAGGCATGGCACGCACACGGGCACACACACACGCACAGACACACACACACACATATACACACACACACACACACACACAGCATCCACTAAGGGCTTGGTTATCTTCACAATGGCGTGGAGTCAGACAGATATGTTTGCTTCCCGCCTTGTGCAAATAGGCGCTGAATGCAAACGAGTGCCGGCCGCGGCTAGGCTAATTAGCAGTTCAGTGGGCTGAGTGGCTTGGCTGAGGCAGGCATGGACGTCTTCATAAAGACAGACAAAGAGAGCAGAGAACAGCGCTGCGCTCGCTCTGATGCCCATTGTAGTCCTGTCACAGAGGAAGGGGGAAAGATGTCACCGCCTGCCTAACGGCTGTATGCCGGGCGTTCATGAAGTTGAGCACATCACATTTAGTTAGTTTAGTCATAGTCATTGCTATTTTCTAAAATGCTGGCGTTGGTAGAGTTGCTGGCCTCTCCCACACACGGCCGAGCCTCTTCATTTGAATGTGCCTATCAGAGGCGTGTAATTGCAGCTGCAGGTGGGGGTAATGGTGGAGGCGTCACCTGAACCTCTGCTCAGTAACACAGGTGTGGAGCTGTGCTCAGCTCTAGGTACGCTCACTAGGAGTCAGTCCTGCTATACCCCACCACACCCACACACACACAAATACACACACACACTCGGCTCACGAGACCTGTTGTAACAATGGCAGCCAGATGAGTGGGGGAGTGGAGTGTGATGCGTGTGGCGTGTGTGTGTGTGTGTGGCGGGTGGGGAAGTGGGAGGGCGGATTACCTCTCGTTTATCGCAGCTTTGGTAGATTTACCCCTGCTGTGGGCAGAGGGAGAGGTCAGCGCGGCCCAGACGCCCAGGCTAAAAATAGCTCAATCCCCCAGCAGGCTTAGCTCAGCGGTGACTCAGACCACGCTAGTCAGCCGCGCGCGGCTAGCGGTGGACCCCACGCCGCACCCCAGACAGACCACCACCATCTTCCCCTTCCCCTTCCTCCTCCTCCTCCTCCACTGGCCCCCTGGGCCGATGTGCAGACCGCGCCACAGAGGCCTACTGAGGCCAGCGTGAGACCGAGGCGTCGCGGCCAGAGACGGTGATGCTCAGTGACGCAAGGGAAGTGTCCGACGCACAACTGGGTTCACACCAGGGAAGAGGAGGAGGAGGAAGAGGAGGAGGAAGAAGACGAAGACAAAGACGAAGACGAGGAGAAGGAGGACGAGGAGGAGTTCATTGTTCTTTTTTTTTGCATTGTTCTCTCTCTCTCTCTGGGAATTGGTGACATCAGCAGCACTGCCAGCCACAGCGGGCTCCTGGAGAGAGGAGCGCAGGAGAGGAGTGTGGGAGAGCCTCGTCTCCGCACCGTGGATTGGCTGCGGTCTCCTGGGTGGGAGAGGAGGGAAGGAGTAGGAGGGAGAGACACTCGCTCTCTTACATAAATGGAGACCTAACTAGCTATCCAACTTAGTCTCTCACATACAGTGTAGTCTTTCTATCACTCTCTTGCCTTGTATCCCCATTACCAATAACTGTATTGTGTTTATGATCAGTGCACATACCTAAGACACTCACTCACACACACACACACACACTTGCTCGCTCTCTCTCTCTCACACACACACACACACACACACACACAGTCAACCCTTTCGTTTTTTGCAGGTCTCTCACATATTTAATCCGTATATTTAATATTTTTCCACAAAACGTCCTGTATTTTAATACTCTCATAACATTAGCCCTACCATCAGACCTGTCAGTCTCTGTACTGTTGTCCTGCGGCTACCCCCTTGCCTTTCCAGCGAAACCGAAGTCTTTGAAGATGTTAGCCTACAGTACAGTATGTACTGTAAGATAACAGTATGGTTGTTGTGAGAGCACGATTTGTAAGCAAAGTCACATTAGACCTAGCTGCACACCTCATTTAGTTGTAAGTGCATTTAGTGCAACAGTTCTGTAGTCTGAATTCTTGCTCACAGCAGAGGGATAGCAACAATGATGAATGCTACAGAGACAGAGAGAGAGAGAGAGAGAAAGAGAGAAAGAGAAGGTTATGTGGTAAAGGCAAAAAAACTATGAAAGGGGGAAACAAAAACATGTCGAATGTCCTTTTCCCCTCAAACTCTCCCTCGGGCGCCCGTGGATCGTGCCAACACTGTGCCCACTCCGCCAGCGCCACCCCATCCCCCCCTCCGTCCCCCTCCGTCCCTCTCCGTCCCCCTCCGTCCCCACCAGACAGCGGAGACCTTGCGGTGCCCTCCGACGGCAGCGCCGCAGCTGTGTGGCATCTGCTCGGCTCTAATTCTCCCCTCGGTGGCCCCGGCACTCCTGGCACTCCCAACCTCCGGGTCCTCCGTGTTTGCAAATCACCGGCTCACCCACGTCATGCCGCGCACAGGGCACAGCGAGCGAGAGCTCCAGCAGAGCGGAGACCGAGAGACCGAGAGAGAGAGAGAGAGAGAGAGACACACAGAGAGAGAGAGAGAGAGAGACACACAGAGAGAGAGAGAGGGAGAGACAGAGAGAGAGAGAGAGAGAGAGAGAGAGAGAGAGGAGTGGTGCAGGGGTAGCTCTCTTACGTAATCTCCTCTGTCATGGAACAAGGGGGAAGCTCGCCTGCTCGCTCGCTCGCTCGCTCGCTCTCTCCGAGGCGTGGGCGGCCGGGCCGCGGACGTCTATTTACATTGGAGTCGTTTAGCGGATGCTTTTATGTAAAGCGACTTACAGTGGAGCAGAGGGGACCACGCATTTAGCCACCACTGCTACACTGTGCCGGGCTGCGTCTGAACCCACGGCTATCGGCACAACAGCTGACGGGGGATTACACTGAAACTTTAGACATTAATATGTAAACACAATCCACCCCCACCTTAATGGTTTCATGCATTTTTCTACAAGTGTGCCGACCCTTGTGTCCCACTCACTTGCGTGCGTTCACATTATTTGTCTCTAACCCCATGTACGATAACGACGGGAACAGTTTCTACCAGCTATTTGTAAATGTAAAAGGTGAGTGTGGGATTTAGCTGACACTTTCATGCAAGCCGCAGACTCCCAGAGTCTGGTTTCGAGCCAGACCGCACTGCTCATCCGGCGAAGAGGCTAGCATCACTGCACCAATACGCCCCCAATTTCCATGCAACAGATCAATGTTGGTCACCTGGCTGTTGGCTGTGGCTACGATGGGCTCGTTGTCCTACCCTACTTCCTGTTCGCCAGCTGTGTCTCCATATATGGAGCTGAGCTCTATGATGCTCTGGACAGCCTTGCAAAGTGAGGAGGGGTCAGCCCATTGGGTCCAACGCTAGTCATGTGGAGACTGACTGACACACATACATCTGGATTCTTCCATCAACAGTTTATCCGGTTATGAGATCATCCATACATCCACTATCGCATTAGGTGTGAGCAATTGACAGATAGACAGATGCAGGTTTAGTCAAGTTCAGAGTCTCAGAGGACAGTGTACATAAGGTGAGTACATGGGGTTTTTCTACTTCATAAAGGTGAAGTGGTCACTGACGAAGTCCAAACCCAAAGCAAAGAATGATGCACACTTGGTTGAAAACTTCAACAAAAAGAGCTTCCTTGATTGTATTGTGCCAGCACAAGAGGCTTCTGGGTAATCCGGAGATGACATCAAATCTTGAGCCTTGAGCGTTCTCATCATCCCAGGTCTTAGACACACACACACATACACACACACACACACACACAAACAAGATGAAGCAGCCAGAAGCAGGAGAGATTCCTCCTGAAATCATCTGCTTACTGTATGGGGCCCAGCATGGAGGAGGGATTATCCCCCCCCTCTGACCCTAATGACCACGATTAAGAGACGGCTTACAACACAGGGTGGCCGATGAGAGCGCTGAGGGGGGGGGGGGCAACAGGAGAGCAGAGGAGAGGAGAGCTGTCAACTGACATTTCACTGACGTGCCTTAAATCCTGTACTACTACTACTACGACGACTACTACTACTACTACTACCACGTACAACATAGACACAGTGTCTTCAGCTAATCTACTCTAAGCACATGCTACTCATTCAGCGAGTGTTGGTGCCCTGAATGAGAGAGGATGAGAGGGGGCTGGATGGGAGTTTAGAGAGCGAAGCACTGGGAGAGTCGTGTCTGCTGATGGACTATCTGACAAACCTGAGGGTGTGCTGGGGACAACTAATGATTCTGGAAAAGAGGCTAGGGTGTGTACATGTATATGTATATGTACAGTAGTACATGTATGTATATGTGAGGGTGAAGGTGTGTGTGTACAGTACATGTGTGTGTCTGCTCACTCACACATGCACGTCCTTTAGTACCCACTATTATCTCTAATTATTAGTTATTTTGATTTGTCACTTGCCTCCTTCACTCGTTAGCACGCAGTCACTTCTACAGCATCATTATTATTTGGCTATGTAGCACTGTACACAACATATTTATTAAGGTCTTCTTTTACACTGCAGCTTGAATGTCAGTCCTCATTTGTAAGTTGCTTTGGAGAAAAGCGTCAGTTAAATGAATAAATGTAAATGTGTGTGTGCGTGTGTGAGAGGCCTCTCTCTTTGAGGACACTGGAGGGGTCAGCTGGGTCTTGGGGAGCTGTGGAGATGGAACCATTTGGACAGATCGCCATAGCTACGGGCACGAGGAGCCAAACCCCCCCCCCCCCCCCCCCCTTCGCAGGGATGCTATCTGCTTCTATTACAGCCCTGGGATCAGACGTGGACGTCACCCGTCCGCAGCGACACACACCAAAGTCTGGGCACACACACACACACACACACACACACACACACACACACACACACACAAAGAAATCAAAGAGACATACAGACTACTCTTTAGTCTTACATCTTACACGCACACACGCATATGCACTCACACACACCTGGGTCCAGTCCTCTTCTACTCAACAGCCATCCTGACAAGGACCATTACCACAACAAAGAGTAACCCTTGTGAGGAGAGAGAGAGAGAGGGAGACAGAGAGAGAGTAGAGTGGAGGGGCTTAGGCCATCACTGGCATACTAAGAGAAAATACAAAAAATAAAAAAACTCAAAGAGAGAGAGAGTCTGAGAGGTTAAGAGGAGCCATCCATGAGGAGGGAGAGTCCAGCTTGGCAGGGATCCAGTGCGCCTCTTCTGGACTGAATCAGATGCTGTGACACATCAGTGCGTATTAGTTCTCTCTCTCTCTCTCTCTGTGTGTGTGTGTGTGTGTGTGTGTGTGTGTGTGTGTGTGTGTGTGTGTGTGTGTGTGTTCATGTCATTTAATAAAGATCCAGTGACATATCCCCCTCATCACACCACACCATGCAGGCTAGGTGAGATGAGATAATCTACTATTTAAAGCTTAGCCAACACAGAGGAGGAGAGCAGAGGAGCAGGGCTGCAGTATGTGGGGACGGGGTGTGTGTGTGTGTGTGTGTGTGTGTGTGTGTAGGGCTATGGGGATAAGAAGCATGATGCGTTTGACCAGCACCTTTCTCTTTCTCTCTCTCTCTCTCTACGTGCATCTCATCATGTCCTCCAAGCTTCTATTATGACATCCTATCTTTCCTCTGCCATGGCAACGCTCACCTGACCCCATTTTTTCCACCTCATGGATCTCTACCCCTCCCTCCTCCCCCTCCCTCCCCATCTCTTTCTCTCCCCAATCCTTCCTCTGCACCTCCCGCTGTCTCTTCTTCCGCATCTCTGCCCCACTCCTTTCTCTGCACTCACCATCTCTTTCTTTCCCCTTCTCCCTCCCTCTATCCCTCCCCTCTCTCTATCTCTCTCCACTCCATGTTTCACTGTGTCCTGTCTCTCCTGTTCATCCCTCCACCTCCACCTCCACCCCCTCTCCTCTCCCATACCTCTATCCCTGTGTCCATTGCTCCATTTTTCCACCAGACACAGTGGTAAACACGTGATCCAGGTAGCTGTTTGTATTGGGCTGTTTGCTCCTGCTTGATGGAAAGGCCAGGCGGGGGGTAGGGGGGAGGGGGGGGGGGGGGGGTGCACAGCGGGAGGAGGGAGACAGATGTGTGGACCCAGTCTCAGTGAACCAGAACAACCCCCCACCCCCCACTGGGAAAGAACTCTATCGGGAGATGAGGACCACCTCTGTAAGGTCAAACAATATGATGAAGGTTTCTGTACACTCATCTTGTGTGTGTGTGTGTGTGTAACAAAAACTGACACTGATACCCGCTCACCAAAGAGCATATTTACACAATCTCACACACACAGGCATATTTGATGTGCTGTTCGCTCACAGACAGATATATTGATAATATCTCTGACATATGGGCACATTTGCCATTCGCTCCCACTCACTCACTCTCTCTCTGTCTCTCACACACACACACACACACACCTCTCCCCTGACACACCGTCCGTCACAAGCTTTCTATCACACACACCAACACATGAGCAAACAGAGCCAGAGTGGCCACAGTGCCATCAAACAGCCTCCTCTCTTTAATGCACTGCCTTGTGTTTGCTGCAGTACGTCAGAGACTCGCCCCCGCAACATTCTAGGCTCAACACACACACACACACACACACACACACACACGCACACGCGGACACACACGCACACACACACACACGAACACACACACAGCTGTCGGGAGCTGTGTGGCCACTCTCCCTCTCACGCAGCATGGCTTATTGCGGGAGGGGAGGAAAAAAAGCAGCAGCTTGTCTGACAGATGTGCCACACGGGTTTGGGGGATCTGAAAGGCACACATCTGGTGGGAACGCTAAAGCCACGCTTAAATTCTCACGGATTGATGCCGCCGCTGACGTCTCTTTTCTTCTGCAATCACCGGGGTTGATGATGGGAATCGGCATTTAGAGCCCAGAAGAGAGAGAGAGAGAGAGAGAGAGAGAGAGAGAGAGAGAGAGAGAGAGAGAGAGAGAGAGAGAGAGGGAGAGATGGGTTGAGATTGTTGGGCTGCCAGGGCTTGGGATTGCCTTAGCAAACCTGTTGCATGTCCAATCGCTTCTTACATCTCCTTGCTAAGTTCAGGGAAACACGCTGTGACACACGTGCACATGCACAAACACACACACACACACACACACACACACACACACCAATTAGCATGCAGGGACTCTCCCGGTGCAGCATTGGTGGGGAGGATTGTGGTGTGGCCGTGGCAACCCTTCAGAGATCGGTTTCTACTGCAGCACCGCCACAAACACACACACAGACACACACACAGACACACACAGACACACCCAGACACACCCAGACACACACACACACACACACACACACACACACACACACAGTCCATCTCTTAGTCACACACTGTGCCCTGTCCATCTTTGTGTTACTGTACAGAAGTATGTTTAATAGCTCATCTCTTGCCGTCTCCCCTGTACCTCCAAAGTTAGTTGTGTTCCTCCTTTGGGTTCCGTCATCTGATGTGGCCCATTTTGCATTGGACTCTCTCTCTCTTTCTCCCTCACTCTCTATAGCTCTACTCACGCCATGTGTATTAAGCCATCTATCTAGATCTCATCCATTCTCCATTTCTCTCCAAACTAATACAGACACGTTGCTTCTTCCTCTCCCAAGATTGAGCTTCCTTCTAATTATCAATGGATGTTAACCCCATCAGTCACAGTTAAGATGTGTTTACACACACACACACACACACACACACACACACACACACACACACTCAGAGAGAGAGAGAGAGAAAGAAAGAAAGAAAAGACAGAGAGAGATATATGACACATTCATTTAAGTCTTCTTCGACTTTGACTTGGACCATTATGCCGCTTCAATACACCCCACCTCAAACAGATAAGCCGCGCCCACACTAGCCCAGCTGCCAGTCCTGACTCAAATCCCCCTCCTTCTCACATCATTCAGCTACTGTTGCCAGGGAAACACTTGACAAACCCCCCCCCCCCCACACACACACACACACACACACATACACTGCCACCCCCATCCCCTCTTAAATCCCCTGTGCGAGGGAAAGAAAGGTGGCCCCCCTCTTGTTTGGAAATGTTCCCAATGAAAAGCTCTATCTCACTCACTCTGCAACAGGAGCCCAGAGAGGAGAGACAGTCAGGAAACAGTGGAGACCAGCTGAACTGTGTGGGCTGCATCCAGCGGTATTAAAAATATACAGAAACAGAGAGAGAGAGTGACAAAAAAGAGAGAGAGAGAGAGAGTGAAACAGATAGAGACAAAGAGAGAGGGAGTGAGAGAGAGAGGAAAAAGGAAGAGAGAGAGAAATAATTAGGAAAAGAGAGAGAAGCACAAATAAAGTACAGTATGTGTAGAAACAGTGCAATTATAAAGACTGCTCTCCTCACTGCCAGTAGTATGTGATGGCCATCATGGCTGACCTGCTGTGGCCTTCTGCCCCAGGCCCTCTCCTCTGCACCATCATTTTGCCCCAGGCCCTCTCCTCTGCACCATCCTTCTGCCCCATCCTTCTGCCCCAGGCCCCATCCTCTGCACCATCCTTCTGCCCCAGGCCCTCTCCTGCACCATCCTTCTGCCCCAGGCCCTCTCCTCTGCACCATCCTTTTGCCCCATCCTTCTGCCCCAGGCCCCATCCTCTGCACCATCCTTCTGCCCCAGGCCCTCTCCACCTGCAGTGGCCTTCAGCCCCAGGCCCTCTCTTCTGCCCCAGGCCCTCTCCTCTGCACCATCCTTCTGCCCCAGGCCCTCTCCTCTGCAGCCTTCTACTGCCCCAGGCCCTCTCCTGCCCCATCCTTCTGCCCCAGGCCCTCTCCTCTGCACCATCCTTCTGCTGCTTCAAGGGGCTCTCTCAACTGTTTATTTGTTTGTTTATTTATCATTTGTGTCTGTGTTTGTTTTTGTGCCTGGGTCAAGGCCAAATTGTGGTGGCGGTAATGAGGAAGTCTCATATGTCATATCTCATATGTCTCTCTGTATGTGTGTGTGTGTGTGTGTGTGTGTGTGTGTGTGTGTGTGAGAGAGAGGGTACTGTATGTATTATTGCCTGTGTGTGTGTGAGACTGCAGCCGAAAAAAAAAAAAAAAAAAACATGACCTGGGTATGTCCCCATCTGCTTGAATAAAACATGAGTCCTGCGTAACTGTACCTCTGTCGGCCCTGTAAGGTCACGCTGATTACTACCAGCTGCTGAGGCCCGGCATCTGTTACGCACTCTCGGTGGTCAGCGCGGGCCGTCTCGTGGTCCAGGGGGTAATGACCGTGGGCAGAATTAAAAGCCCGCCTCATGCATTCGACTCCTGACAGACATCACACCAACAAGTGCATCTTCAATGTTAGTGCTTGCTGCTAGCTGGAGCCAGCCCACGCTTTAAAGCACTATAAGCCATTTGCTGCCAGGGGATCAAGTCTCCTTGGGATACTTCAGACGTGATACTGCAGCTATACGTGTGCTTCAAGTTTAGCTGCTGATCAGAGGAACCAGGAAAGTCCTTTTCATTTTCACGGACCATAGTACGGTACCGTAATTTCCCAACTATTAGCTGCAGCTTGTACATTGATTTTGCTACATTTCTTCAGCTATGAGGTTAATACAAGGGGGCAGTTAATATGGTATTAATATGGTTTGTTTCTTTTAAACTGTCCTGTGGCTCATACACAATGCAGCTAATACACAGGAAATCACTGTAATGACGGCTACCCTACCCAGCTAGATTTGAAGCATCACTTAAGCTTTACAGAAAAGACAACACCTCATCACCTGCAGTACACAGCAGCAACACTCACAGCAGCACACACTGGGAAATCAAGGACCACGGCAACGTTCAGTCATGAATATTTGGGTGGTATTTATAGTGGTATAAAGGGCCATTAAAGGTGCTCTGTGATGCGTCTCTGTTGAGGGTCAGCTACCATCCGCACAGTCACGTCACCTCCAGCACAGACTCCCTGGTAACGCCGAGCAAATACAACAAAGCCAAACATGACAACAAGGCATTCATGGGGAACGTGAAGCCGTTTGCATGCTGGGGAGTGTGTGTGTGTGTGTCTGCTACTGTATGTGTGGGGAGCTGACAGATAACGGTGAACATTTAAAGCAGTAGTTGCAATACCGGACCTGGCTTGAGTAAAGGCTTAGTGTGTGTTGGTGTGTGTGTGTGTTTATGTGGGACAGAGAGACAGAGACAGAGAGAGACACAGGGAGAGGGAGAGAGAAAGAGACAGAGACAGAGAGAGAGAGCGATAGAGAGAGAGTGCGAACATAGATATTACAAGTCACTCCTTGACAGAAATACTCCTGTCTTTAACTGATCACCTAGTACAACATCCACACAACAGGAGACACTGATGGAGAGACCATGCTGATAGACTTCAGGCAAAAAGCAGCTGCATACCATTTCGAGAGAAAGCAACAGATCAACAGAGTCCACACTAGCAGCCCCACATCCAGCTAAACCCACGGAAATCATCTGTTCAAACACGGCTCTCCCATTTTATTATCAGCGATTACACACCATCGGTCGTCCATCACATTCGCACCCTCCTAATACTGAAATACCTAGACCTACACTGATCTCCCTGTGTGTGTGTGTGTGTGTGTGTGCACATGGACAGTTTTGTAGCATCTCCAGATACAGGCCCTCCCAGAGCAGAAGTAATAAAAGTGTGTTAATGCTGAACTTGTGTGGGCACCAGACGAGCCCCAGGGGGACACGACATGAGAGCGTGGGTCAGCCCTTGTGACACTCAACCAATAAAGACCCAACCAAAGAGTGTGAGTGAGTGTGCATATGTGTGTGTATGTGTGTATGTGCATATGTGTGTGTGTGTGTGTGTGTGAGAGAGAGAGGAGAGCACTTGTGCTGCTCACGTGTCTATGTGTTTTATAGAGTGCGGCGTAATGAGCCAACAGCTGTGTAAAAGGAAGCTGGTATCACTGATACACACACTCTGTCTCGGTCTCTTTATCTCTTGTCTCTCTGTGTCTGTCTGTCTCTCTGTCTGTCTCTCTCTGTCTCCGTCTCTCTCTCTGTGTCTGTCTCTCTCTCTCTCTCTCTCTCTCTGAGCAATGGACACGGTCTCCATCAGCAGAAGATGCAGGCAACTGTGTCTATTCTGTGCCAGTGTGTATGGAATTAGATGTCATTGTGAGCTTTTCACACACACACACACACACACACACACACACACACACACACACACACACACACACACACACACACACACACACACACAGCAGAACACGCCACTGGGAACCTCAAGGTCACACACTCCGACTCGAGGTGTGTGTGTGTGTGTGTGTGTGTGTGTGAACACACATTTCTGCTGACACGGCCGAGCAGAACAATGCTGCGCCGGTGGCTGTGGACAGGAGAGTCCCGAGGTAAATGACCCAAGGTACAGTATGTGCGCTGGAAATGGGCATCTGTGAGGATGACAGGCCGGCAGGCGGCTCCACGGTCTCCAGGGGGGGACCAGAGGGGTTGAGGTGTGGTCAACATGAGGCCGGCCCTGGCCTGCAGGTTAGCAGATGGTGGTTTGATTGACAATGGAGATCGACTTTCCCTTCTCCCTCATCTGCTCATCATACACACACGTAGAGTGAGAGAAAAGAAAGAGACAGAAGAAGAAAAAAGGAGGAGAGAAAGAGAGAGAGAGAAAGAGATGGGGAGGGAGGAGAAGAAAAGCGTAAAACGAGTAAAAAGTGCCTCATTCCTCGTTGCTGTGAGCCTGATCGCTGCTCCTACACACACACACACACACCATCTCCCCGATCCACCTACAGTACAATCTAAAGTAGCCTCAAGAGTGCACTTCACTTCAGCAATCTCACCTTAACAGCCTCCTCAAGGCCCGACCCACAATACACTGCCATCACATCCTAGTGTTCAGACACACACACACACACACACACACACACACACACACACACACACACACACACACACACACACACACACACACACACACACACACACACACACACACACACACACACACACACACACACACACACACACACACACACACACACACACACACAAACAACTGCATAGACAATGAGGACAGGGCAGAGCAAGGCAAACGCACACCAACGCACACCAACGCCAACCTCCACACAGCAAGGGCCATTAAAGTCAAACACATCCTCAGGGCGCCAAGAAGCCGAGGCAATCTCGCTTCATTTAGACCCCGCAATAGACAAGCAATTCAGATCTCCTCTCCTGTATTTATTGTATTAGCCAGGCAGATATTAAACTTCTCTGGGGGGGGAAACTTCATCAAGACCCATCTCCTCAGTTCTCCTCACACTTCTCAATGTTTTCGCTCATAAAAAATCCATAATTCCCCAAAACTGTCACCTCCAGCACAGCGAGACATTTTTTTTTGGTTTGCATTCGAACAAACGGCAGTATTGAATTAGAGAGAGTGAAAAGTGAACAATAACTCCATTAGGACTCCCCTTCACTGTCGCGGCACTAGAAGCAGCTCTCTACTCTCACTATAGAAAGCAGCCATTCAACACAACCGTGCTATGATAATACTCGGCGGAGGCAGGGTCTATACGCGCGCGGATGTTTGTTTGGAAAGACTATGTCCGTTCTTCCTCCTCGTTTTTTTTTCATGAATGAAAAGTCTTTGTCTCTCTGTCTTATCTGGGCAACTATCACCAAACATGACACCAGCAGCAGGGTGACAGAATAGGGCTCGCTTTCATGTGAAAAACAGGAAGCAGCGAGTAAAGCTGTGAAACTACTAAAAGCACTTCTGGCCTTCAAGGCATAGAATAACTCTGGACTCATATCCTTAATGGTGGCTTCACTGTTTTTGTAAAGTAGCCATTTTAAGTTGAACAGGGGATGATTTTGACAATTACTGGGGCAAGACTTTTACATTGCTCCTGGCCATGAGGAGGAATATGGCTCTCCATACTTCCAGAGGAGGGAATTATTTTTTTAGAGAGAGGTGTTTTTCTGTGGTGGAGGTGGGTGGGGTGGGGTGGGGGTGAGTTGAAATGTGCGCACACAGGAGGAATGGGAGCTGAAAAAGTTCCTCACGGTGCAGTCAGCCAGCCAGCCAGCCAGCCAGCCAGCCACCCTGCCAGGGTTCCAGGAAGTGCTGGCTCCTCCACTCCTCGGGCACCAGAGCACCAAGGCCAGCTGCTGCTGCTGCTGCTACTGCTGGAGAATATGGAGGCCTGTCTAATGTGCAACCACTCAAGGTAGCAAACAGCCATGCACACACACACACACACACACACACACACACACACACACACACACACACACACACACACACACACACACACACACACACACACACACACACACACACACACACACACAGATAGACACACACACAGAAACACACAGACACACACAGACACACGTATGCGCACATACACGCGCACACACACACACACACACTCACAGAGAGAGAGAGGGAGGTTGAGGAAGAAATAGAGAGAGGGAGAGTGCTGAAGTTCATTAAATATTCACAGTTTGTTCCATTAAAGATTCACCACACCAGCACTGCCACGTTTATCAAGCCTCCACCAATGGGTCTCCAGCAAAATGGCGAGGAAGCCTTCCAGAGCCCAGATAACAGGGCTGAGCCACCAAGACTACACCACGGAGGATCAGCGATGAGAGGAGAAGAGGAGAGGAAGAGATGAGAGAAGAGAGGGGTGGAGGGTGGGATGACAGGAGAGATGGAGAGAGAGAGAGAGAGAGAGTGGGAGACTGACACAGTAGCCAAGAGGAAAGGGGGGGGGGGGGGAATAGCGGGCTTGAGGGAACCAGGCCCTTGTCCCTTTTCCCATTTGGAGCCAACATACACAGGCTGCCCGCGTCAATTATTCAGCAACGTGGCTCCCCCGCCCTCTCTCCTCCTCCCTCCCTGACATCATCCACAGCCTCAGAGAGAGAGAGAGAGAGAGAGACAGAGCGAGAGAGAGAGAGAGAGAGGAGAGAAAGAGACAGAGCGAGAGAGATACAGTCTGTCCCCTGCTCCAACCCCACGCAAGGGCCTCCACACGCCTACCATCTACATTCCATTTCTCCATCTCTACCTGTGAGACACTCTCTCTCGCTCACACACACCCACCACACACACACACACACACACACACACACTTTAATGAACCTAATCTAACCTTTTGGCATGTAAAGCTATACATGCCAAATATTCAACCCACCTAACACATACCTAACATAAAGCACATACTGTAAGCCTACGCATGCCAGGTCTTCAACCCTGAGCGTAGCCCATGATAAAAGCGTGCTTATTGTTTTCCATGTAGATATTTAGAGGATAACCGAATAGGTCTGGGAACCACACCACTGCCGGTCAGGAATGTCCCAGGAGAGGGGCACCAGTCACTGCTTGCAGCCCAGCACAGAGGCAGCTGAGTGGGAGGCGCTGCAGCGAGGAGCAGCCTCCACTCTGGAGATAGAGCTGAGAGGAACAGAGAGAGGAGCGGAGAGCGCAAGTGTGTGTGTGTGTGTGTGTGTGTGTGTGTGTGCTGCAGCGCAACCGATGGTAGGCGGCTCGGCGCGGCTCGGCTCGACTCGGCTCGGCTGGGCCGACTCGGGCCACGCGCAGCTGATTTACATAAGACCAGGCGCGCTTTTTATACGGAATTATGCAGGACCTTATGCAAAAGCAACAGCAGCCCAGGATCTGCACCAGGGAGCCACACACAGTGCAGTGAAACAGAAGATGCATGGAAACACGATGGGGGGAGAGAGAGAAAGAAAGAGAGAGAGAGAGAGAGAAAGTGATAGAAAGACAGAGATGGATGATGGGAGAGACAAAAACAAAGAGAGGGAGAGAGTGAGGGGGCGAGATAGAGAAAGAGAAAGACAGAGAGAGAGAGAGAGAGAGAGAGAGGGAGAGAGATAGAGAAAGAGAGCATGAGAGATAATAAATTGCTGGGTTTGTGGCAAAGCAGGTCTTAGCAAGCCGCAGGAGTGGATATGACAGTGGTGATCTGGTGGTGGTGGAGATAGGAAGGCAGGGCACACTAATCAGCCCAGAGGCTCCTCATCAAAGACACTCATTACGGCGCCAGATCACCAGAGAATGAACACTCTGACTTGTGGCACAAATCTAATCCATCGTAAAGCCCTTGCCGTCTTGGGCTGATGTCACAAAGCCTATGTATCAGTGTCAATCTGGAGGAGGGAGATTTGGTCACATTTGGCCACTTCTTTACATTCACAAGTAATCTTCAAGCCCTTGTTTACTATGACCACATCTGTGACTCAACTGGTACAGTAAGTCTGAGTTGGATTTATCAAAAGAAGGATGCTGCAAAGCAACATGGCAATATTTAGTATGATTCTATGGGTTATCACTTGACCTCTCCAAGCAAGTGGTTTCGGCATTCATCTCATTCAACACTGGCTAAACAACCGAAGAAAGCGCAAATGTCACATATTTGCCAGCTTGGTAATGAACCCTGCTTCCACATGGAATACATCATTTTACACACACACACACACACTTATAAGTAAGAAACCTACTGCTGTGAAAGGACTGCCCTTTTATAAACATCAATATGGCCTGCAGATGAGACACGAGAGAAAGATAATTGTGGTTTATTTTTGTGTCGAACAAACTGTCACGTCCAAGGGGCTTTCAGCTTTGATTAAGGCCACTGGACATTGTGGCCATGAGAGATTTAGAGGGACGCGGCTCTGGCCCCTCTCCTCTGCCACGCCAGATGAATGGGACACTTTCCCTTTTTATTCTCAGCCAGCCAACGTGATGAACAGTTTCAAGAAAACAGTTGCCAGGTTACTTGACAGGAACTCTGCCAAAGATGCCAAATTGAGGGGGGTGGGGTGGGGTGGGGGGGTAGTGGGGGGATCTAATTACCTTTTTAAACTGATCTTTTAAATAAAGTCTTTGTTTGCCAGCCATCACCAACCATCAGACAGAAAAATGCTTTAATTTAGCTGCGGTACAGTACAGCAATGGACTGCATGTAGAGATACAACTCATGAGAAGCATCCCACAGCTAGCCCCAATGCAGTGAACTGAGATTGATCTCCTAAGCCCCCGAGACACAATATATGGAGATTTAAACGACCAAACACTTGTTCTGTGGAGACATTTACACTTCTTATACTTTCAAGTCTTTGTCACTAGGAAAGGTTAAGAAATCTAATAACGCGAGTCACATAGAAAGCAAGCAAGGAAACACAAACCACAACAATGGCACCATGGTAACTTTAACGCTGGCAGATTCCAGTGAAGTGTGTGAGAGAGATGCCAGCATGGCTCCAAGGAACACAGTCATTGATTGACCTTCATGCATGGCTGAGAATGTCTGGCTCGGATGCTCCCTCACGGACAAATGGATGAACACATGGATGGCTAGGGGGACAGCAAATGAAAGTAGCGACGACAGAGAAGGAGGCAGGGGTGGTGTGGGGGGTGGATGAGGCAATAATCTAATTAATAGCCATCTCTATCAATGTCAAGTGTTTTTTAAAAAAAAGACGTCCCCTCTCCACCCCACCCCACTCCACCCCAAAACTCGATACTGCCGGTCGGGCATACAGGTATACACAGTGTCCACTTTCCAGAAATAGATCCGGCGCTTTTGTTTTCCTGCGGTGGTGGCGGGAACGGCGAGCGAGTCTCACGTATCCTGTCCTTCCTCACAGAGGCTTAATTAGAGCAGATGAGATCCACACTCGAGTGTGACTCAAGCAAGGTGCAACAAAGAGAGAGAGAGAGAGAAAGAGAGAGAGAGAATGCTCACTACAGAAAGAACTCATGAGAACCAAGATGCATCAGATTGAACCACTTCAAGCCTTGGTCTGAACTACACACAAACAATATGTGGCACTTAAGTGATACTGCCTGACTACATAACATAATACAGTCATTTTAGAAGTCTGGCTGATTCGTTCAGGCTTAGTTTCATTTCAACATAGTGAATGACTGAACATAAGTGACTGAACAAGAAGCTCATTCTGGATTTCTACTGCAGCCATACAACACATTTTTGTTTTCCTAACTACAAGCAAGCTGCCTGTGTTATGCAAAGCAATTGTCTTGCACCATGTTAGAAGTAGGCTTGAGTCTGGACGGTCTGATAAGAACACCAACACTACCGGCTTGGACTTTGGCAGATCATGGGATGTCCAGATGCTTTAGAAAGGCCACTGCTTTCCTCTTCGACACACTAGACTTGTTACAGTTAACCTGGACAACTGCACACACTCACAGTAAACAGACAGACTGGCTAGAGTCCCTCCAGGGGCCAACACAAAACAGTAGGCCTGTTATTAGGTGGAGGGATGCAACTGGCCGCTTGTTGTGGCCACTGAGAAAACTTGAGGGACATTTTGTACAGACGGCACAGGGGTGTGTTTCTTTTGATAAAAGACAAACAACAACAAAAACAAAAACAACAAAAACAATTGGAGCAACTTCATCTGGAACGCAAGTTGCTGGACAAGGCTTATCTGCACTAGGGATCTACTTCTAACTTTAAGTGAGCAAAATACTAGGAAATAGATCTATTGTAGGCCTACCATTTGTGAGACCATCTTACTACAGCTTTTGTAAGCTTGTGTCCTCAAATGCTTTCCGACTCTGCAACATGTCTGACAATAAAAGATGCTTACATGGTCATAGAGTAGGCTAGGCCTATAGGCTATCAGGTTGCTTGCATTGGGGATGCTTATTGTGCTTGTGAATGAATGGAATATCTGCAGATATCTCTTAGCACACAAGACAAGAGTGCAAGAATCATGAAACCATTTCTTGGAATATCATAACTTTAAAAAGACTTACCCCGGGCAGACAGTTTTTTCGTATTTATTATTTTTGCAGCATATTCCTGTCCAGTGTTTTTCTTGACACATCGTCGAACCACAGAAAAGGCACCCCTGTATTGGAATGGCAAGTATATTAACATCTGGACATTTTTCTTTCACTGACTAAACAACATTTTCTGTAGTAACCAACAATGGCCATTGCGCATGGCGGCAATACAACTTTAATGTACGCTATTGGAATTCTACTACCATGACTGGCGGTGAATTTCAACGGAAATACAAGCGCTGATAAGCAAGGGGCGGTTTTGATGGCCATGAAACACCCCTTTGACAGGAAGCTTACCAGGCTACACTGTGAACACGCTTAGACTGATATCTTTCACCCAAGGGTCAAACCATAACATGCTGATTATACAGATCAGCAATCCTCATATGCAATAGGCTACATACACAGACTATGTGATTTCAAAGACTATTAATCTTCCAAATAGATGAAGCCGATATATCACTCAGCATGTAGGAAGGTATGTTGCAGAGCGCTAGCTCTCAAGCTGGCTTCGTTGTGACACGAGTGATGCTGAACAAAACACAAAGTGGCTACATTTGCCGAGGAGTATGACACAGCTATTACACAAGTCTGCAGTAAGCCATTCCTTCTGGCGTGGCGACTGTCACATGCCTCACAAATATTACAGTTAAAAAGTTATAATTGGCAAAATAACCTCTTTCTCGTGCCATAATATGAGCCTTTGTGATCGTTCTGATCAGTGGATGGCGATTTATGAGCAGTCTATCTGACATGAGGAAATATTCATAGCCAGCTAGCAACCAAGATGTTCACATGCATGCTCTCCCAGCGGTGAGCGGTCTTAACCTATGCAATGGTGCTTGAGAACGAAACAAATGAAACAAACATCCGAATTTAATGTAAACAATTCACAGCTGGGCGGACGCGAGCATCCTATCCTCTAGTTTTACTTGCCTTTTTGACATGCAAAACCTACTCTGCATTGTCAACATTCAGCTACAATGAGATACGGAGCAGCAAGGGAAAGGAAACAGTCCTTTCAAAAACACCAGCATTGTTACTCACTTTCCGAGTTCTTCGTATAGCTGATATTCGTCTGTGAACCTTGTCGAGGTTACAATAGTAGCCATGTTGTGCAGTGTGAGAGAGATATCGCCTCTCGTTTTTGGTGACTGCCTCGCTCAGGTTTCGGGAGGAGATCTCGTCTACTCAAAAGGAGAGGGAGATAGATAGAGGCAGAGGAAAGGGAGGGGGCGATGAGGGGTGGTAGTAGAGAGAAAGAGAGAGAGAGAGAGAGAGAGCGTACAGCAACGCGAGATTTTCTCCCTGGTGTCGAGAGAAGATGGAAAGCAAGACGCGGAGTAGGAGATCCGGTGCTGCATTGGCACTGCGACCGAAGGGGTGTCGAATAGGCTGGCAGCGTTGAGTCAACACTGTGCTCCCGCGTAGTGGCAAGCCAAAGGAGGGTGGCGCGATGCCATTGACATTCAGAGGAGTTACATGATGTAAAACCTTAGTTTCAATTTCGGTTCTTATTTCCATTACCATATGAAAACATCGTTCTTCATGCATAGCCTAATGAGCAGCCACTGTTGATGTCTTTTTAAAAATGCATAAACCAGCCATGAATGTCAGTGGCTTGGTATAATTTGTAGAGGAATTTAATACCAATGCTCAGTGTTTGATGATAACTATTAATTTGGTAACATGCTGACCATGTCGATGATAAGCTTACCAAAGGCCATGGCAGGTAGCATCAATGGCTCCCTTATAGCCTACACACATCAATTCCCTTCCCACTCAGGGAGTGGGCTAATACCTTTATAATAGCCTCTTGCTGGGTTGACTGTTGTAATTTCCTCTTCATTATGGACAGATTAGTGTAGATTGGAATATCTATAGTATACACTTTAACAAATCACATTGAATCTTCTGGGTTCACACTTTTTCATGTCGCTGCAGTTTGGTGTTTTATGTTATTCTGTAATTATCTATAGCTGTTGCTGTCTGTGTGCAAGCGAAAGCGAGAAGAGGAAAGAGTGCTGTCAAGAAGTGTCAGTTGATGGTTTCAAAAGGTGTGAATATTTGTTTAGCGTGTGTGTCAGTGTGTGTGTGTGTGTGTTTGTGTTCTGCATATGTTCCTCTGGCAAATGATGTGCAGCTTGCATTTTAGTGGAGAGAGGCGTGAGCAAGCTTGTCAGCCCTACCCCACGCTTCCCTGTCGATATGCCTGGTTCATATGTGTGTTTGTGTGTGTGTGTGTGTGTGTGTGTGTGTGTGTGTGTGTGTGTGTGTGTGTGTGGCGCGGCTCGTCCTCCTTGGGCAGCCGCATGGAGAGGAACAGTGATTAAGGAGTGCTTGCGGTGAATACAGGAGCATAGAGTTCTTGGCCATAATTACAGGGAGGCTGGCTGATATGAAAGCCTAATTAGAGCAGTGTAGAGGTGCCTGGTATTAATTGTGGCACTCTGTGTGTTTGCGCATGTGTTTGTACAGTATGTGTGTGTGTGGGGGGGAGAGTATATGTCTGTGAGTAGACCTGTAGCGTTTCAGTTGCCAGAGGCAAAATAAGAGGATAATATGGTAGTGGTTGTTGTTGAGAAAGGGTGCTCTTAATGGATTTTTCAAGAACCTTCTGATAGAAATGTGTTCATAGAGTAGCCTAATTTTGGTGGTTCCCTAAGTACTTTTAGCAGTGAATATGTTTCGAGAAACCTTTACAACCCACAAGATAGGGTTATTCAAAAAGGAAATCGTGTTCTGTTGGAACCTTTTTAAGGGTTGATTAGTTCAACTTAATCTCTCGTCCTGTCTCATCGCCAGTGTAATTCTCATGCACTTCTCGATCTTTGAGCCTCCACATCATTTGAGGTTTTCCAGTAAGATGGGGGGGAGAACACACAGAATTCTAGTGAATTTCACTGACGTGTTCAACAATGACTCTAGTCTATACACGTCTGGCTTTGGACCAAAAACACTGACGGGAGCTCCATTACAAGCATTTAGATTGGCATGTTTCTGCTTTGCTATTTACAAGAAGCACACAAACACATTCAGTGCTTTTGGGTGTTGTCTACAAACGGGGCTACCATTTCTCTAGACAAATGTTTGACCACAGAGCACATTTTCATTTCCTCTAGGCTATGTATACCGATTGGTTTTAGCACATGCAAGCAGCATTAAAAAAAAAAACTCCTCTAACTAACTAAGATGAATGAAGGAAAACATGTGATAGGCCCAAGTCAGAACAATACCTCCTCTGTTCCTGTTGGTGTGATGCACCACATACACACCAACACACACACACACACACACCATTAGTTTATATCATTAATGTATGTGGCAGATGTCTGAGGTTGTTTTTTAGAACACTCGCCGTTGCGTATGATACTAACACGGCGAGTGAGGCAGTGAGTGAAGCAATTTAGGTCGAGTGCCAAACTGAACAGTCATTCCTGAATGACTCATCCAGTGTAAGGAGTTGGCTGTCTCCGTTTCTCCCTCCAGAACTTTCTGTCATTGGAAGGAAGGACCCATCGACTGAAGTGTTACTTGACTGGTGTGTGTCTGTGTGTGTGTTGTTTGCACATGTAAAGATGTCATCCCGTAATCACGCAAAGTTTTGTTCTATCTGTCTTTATTGAACACAGAGTACATACTGAAAGGTTGATTTATCACTCAGTGATGTTATCTCTAATTGTAAAGATTAAAGGTACGCCCACTGATTCTAATCTCCCACACTTTTTGTTATATTCAGCAAATTGTTCCTTTGTTTGTTCAGTGTGCAAATAAACCCTCCGGTGTTGGTACATAGCCCTGGCTCTTTAAATGGGAAACAAACAGAGTGGCTTGAACAGAACACATCTTAACAACATGCTGCTTCAGAAGCATGGAAGAGAGTGGCGATCAGCTGTTATATTCAAATATCAACAACCTTTCCTGAAACGGTGGTGGATTCAATGATTCATGAAAATGAAATATTATTTCATTGTGTATTTGAGTTAAATGAGGAGGGAAGCTCAAGCCTAGTGTATGCAGCAGCTTTCACAGTGCTCTTGAGGCCCTGCCAATGGCAGCATGCTGTCATAATTACAAACACACTTTATCCTCTCATCCCATCCTGTTAGCACAGAACAATGCTCTACAATCAGTTCTATCAAACACACACACACACACACACACACACACACACACACACAGTCACTCGCTGAAGAGTCTCTTTACTTATCTCAGTAAGCTAGGTTTTGGTACAAACATAGTTTTATAGCCCATATTCTTCTGCCTATCTTCAGACAACATGTGTCGTCTTACAGGCCTGTTACAATGTTGTAGTCTGTGGTATCTACAGGTCATAATCCAACAACACACTGATGCTCAAACCTACTGTACATCCATGAAACAATTCTAGGATGTATGATCTAGGATGATTCTAGGCTGAAGTGTGTGTTGTGAATGCAGAACGTCACTGTTCAGAGCCCACGGTCCAGGGCTAGACGTGGATCCTGAGTGTGCGGCGGGGCCACAAGCCCAGAGGAGACGGGGTAAGGCCCAGGCGCGCCCGTCTGCGTCCCGGCACTTCAGCTTCTATGACGGAACCACAGCAGCAAGGTCACGGAAGGTCATTCCCTCACAGCTGGCCTGCTGGAGAGCTTCCTCGTGTGTCACTGTTTATAAACCAAGACTGTCACGGTCAACCCCCCTCCTCCTGGAGAAATGTGGAGTATGTGTCACCACCACTCAAAAGGCTGCTGGCTTCTGCTTTCTTTCTCTCTTCTTGTTTCTTGTTTTCTTCTCCCCTATGGTGGGAGCCCTGCAGAGCCTTCTGTTCCCAGATCAGGACGACTTTAAAGTTCAAAAAGGTCAGGGGTTCTACAGAAAATGCATCTCCCCCCGTTAACATGCGCTCACATTTCCTCATGAGAAATAACCCAGTTTGGCCAACTCAAGTCCATCCTTGCAGCTGGGGTCATATATTTACGGTCTGGAACGAGCATTCCTGTCAATGCAACAGAAATGTGGTGAGGGAAAAAAAAAAGAAAGAAAGAAAGAAATAAAGAAATAAAACAAAGTTCTTTGTGATATCTGTAGCGAGATATAGGAGGTCAGCTCCAGGCCCCTGGTGCTTCACAGAGAGTAGCCTGGATGCCCAGGGGAACCCTTCCTCCCTTCTCCTCCTCCTCCTCACTTTATGTAACTGTCCGTTTCATATCTCATCTCCCATCCTGCCCATTACCTTTGAACCCGGCCAATAAAAATGGAAGGGAGAGAGAGAGAGAGAGAGAGAGAGAGAAAAGAACAACAGCGTGGTGGAGAGGTGGAGGAAGAGCTCGAGAAAGCACCAGCGGAGTGAGGAAGAGGAGAGCGACTCCGAGGAGTAGGAGGAATAAAGTGGTTTGTTTCGTAATATTTAAACAAGGCAAGTTGTGGTGATGCTAATGCAGAGAGAGGTACACAAGACACCGGTGAAGAGAAGGAGGAGAGAAGTTGGGGAGAGAGAGAGAGAGAAAGAAAGCAGGAGAGGAAATAGAAGAAAAAAGAGAGGAGAGTGAGAGAGAGCAGGAGAGGAAGGAAAGAAAAGAGAGAAAACAGGAGAGGAAGAGAAGAAAAGAGCAGGAGAAGAAAAAAGAGAAAACAGGAGAGGAAGGAAAAGAAAAGGAGTTGAGGGGTTGGGGCAAAGAGAGCGAGCAGGAGAGGAAGAGAAGAAAAGAGAGAGAGAACAGGAGAGGAAGAAAAGAAGAGAGAGACAGTGCAGGAGAGGAAGGAGAAGAAAGGGAGTAGAGAAGTTGGAGAAAGAGAGAGAGAGAGCAGGAGAGGAAGGCGACGAGATTAGGAGGAAGAAAGAATATTAGCTGAGCTCTGCGGAGTGCAGGCGAGGGACTAATGAGGCCAGGCTTAATTAAACACTGAGACAGAGTAGGGGAGAGAGAGAGAGAGAGAGAGAGAGAGAGAGAGAGAGAGAGGGGGAAGGAGTAGGGGGAGAGAGAGGAAAAGCAGAAGAGAGATAGAGAAAGCAAGAGAGCGAGAGACAGAAAGAGAGAGAGAGGGTACCTGCCGTTCCTCCCACGCAGACTGGTTCACAGCAATGGCTCTTGCTGCTCACACATGCATCTTTTATGTTGGCATATAAACCGATAAAACCCACACATAAACGTACATCCACACACACACACACACACACACACACACACACACACACACACACACACACACAGTAAAACACACATGACAACACACAAACACACATACGGTACTCTACATAATTGTTGATTTAAACTCCACCTGGGAGATGCTGTTACTGAACACAGGGGGATCCACAACACATTGTTTATTTTCAATAAGAAAATAGAACAGCACAAATGAAGAAATGCTTTTCAATCAATTGCACACTATAGGCATTGATTTTACCTTTCCTGTCTCAGTTCAAATATAGCGAGTTAATCATCATCAACCAAGGAATGAGGATGTAGTCAGCAGGTGAGGGTTGGTCATGGCGCCCCCGTGACTCGATATCTCAAGGACAGAGAAGGGGGGACTAGTTTGTTGAGGAGCGAAGCTATTAGGCAGGACAAGTGTGTGAGAGGTTCTGGAGGAAGAAGGGTGGTGTGTCTGTGTGTCATGGCGTCCATGGCATCGTAAAGGGAGGTAGAGAAGAGAGAGGGAAGAAAAGAGAAAGGGAGAAGAGAAAGGGAAGGAGAGAGAAAGGGAGAAAAGAGAAAGAGAACTGTTCTGTGATGTGAATGTCATCATGTGAGTGTGTCCATCTGTTGACAAGTGGGAAAGCCGTCAGCAGAAAAGCACACACAGAAACACACACACACACATCATTTTTCACTCACACTCTTTCACACATGTGCACACACATACGCGTGCACACACACACACGCACACACGCACACACGCACACACGCACACACACGCGCACACACGCACACACACACACACGCACACATATGCACGCACACAGTGACCTCCCACATTGGCCACAGTAAGGAAATAGGGGCTGGCCACAATGACTCAGCAGGGTTGTGTGACGCAACCCCCAGTCCTCCAGGCTCCTCTCTGCAACCACCCCTCCCCACCCCACACACACACACCCCACACACACACACTCCTCTCCCCCAGACTAAAAGAACAGTGAGGCCCTCTGCATGCGAAAGCCGACCTTCTTGAAGAGCGCGCGCAGCCTGCAGACCTTACAGTGTTTGACGGCCACGCGCCTGTAGGCCCCCAGGGCCAGGGCACCTCCGCCCAGCGCCGCCCCCCCGGACGCTGACGCCACCGCCGCCGCCGCCTCGTTCCCCCCGGCGCTGCCCCCGCTCGGCCCCTCCGCCGGCCCCAGCCAGGGCGCCCACACGCCTCCGCGGAGCTGCGGGTCGGCCAGCGGGTCGTCGGGCGGGTTACGCGCGGGCACGGCGGTGCGGTTGTACTCGGCCACGCGGCCCATGAGCAGGCGCACCACCTCGGGCCGCGCCTCGGACAGGTCGCGGCGCTCGTACGGGTCGGCCGTGACGTTGAAGAGCCAGACGGACTTGGCGCGCTGGTCGCGCCGCTTCTCCAGGCCCTGCCAGCCGGGCGGCGGCGGCGGCGCTGCGCCCTCCTCCTCGGCGGTCAACGTGTGCGGCGGGAACCAGTCGCCGTCGCCCATGGGGCCGGTCAGCAGCTTCCAGTCTCCGTAGCGGAGCGCCGCCCGCACGCCCGTGTCCCAGACGCCGAAGCCGCGCTGAAGCCTCAGCGCCCTCTGCTGGGCGGATTCGCCGGCGCGCCGCGACACTGGGTCGATGTTGAACAGGATCTCGTTGCGCGGGCACGGCAGGCCTTCGCTGATGGCGCCCCACACGTCGTGCCCGTCCAGCCGCCGGTCTTTCGCCCCCGGCGCCCTGGCCAGCCCCAGCAGCGTCGGGTACCAGTCGGACACGTGGATGAGCGCCCGGCTGACCGCCTCGCGGCGCTTGAGCAGCGGGCTGTGGACGAACCCCACCGCCCGCACGCCGCCCTCCCAGTACGAGCCCTTGCCGCCGCGCAGCGGCCAGTTGCAGCCGCCCGACAGCGGCTGCCCGCCGTTGTCCGAGGAGTAGACCAGCACGGAGTTGCGGTAGAGGCCGCTGGCGCGCAGCTGGCGCACCACCTCGCCCACGGCCTCGTCCACGCCGCTCAGCATGGCGGCGTAGTGGCGGCGCGGCCGGTTGCCCAGGTCGCTGTGGCGACGCAGCAGGCGGGCGGGAGCCTGCAGGGGGGTGTGGAGCGCCTGGAGCGCCACGTACAGGAACAGCGGCGTCTGGGCCGGGTGGGAGCGCAGGATCTGCTTCACCCTGATAGGGGCGGAGGAACACATGGAGGAGAGGAGGAGGAGGAGAGGAGGAGGAGAGGAGGAGGAGGAGAGAGGATAGAGGAGGAAAGGAACAGGAGAGCGGAGGAGAGGAGGAGAGGTGGAGAGGAGAAGTGAGGACAAGAAAAGAGATGGGGGAAAAGAGAGGAAGAGAGAAGAAGAGAAGTGAGGACAAGAAAAGAGGTAGAGAGAAATTGAGGAGAGGAGGAGAGGAGCATGTAAAAACTCCAGAGACATCTGCAGGTCACAGAAGCAGCCGGTGTAACAGACACTTTCATTTATTCATGTATTCAGTAGGCAAACACTTCTAGCCAAGGCGGGAGACAGAGCACAATTGAAACAGATAACTGATAAAGGCAGCGCCACGCAAGTCCCGCAGAATAACATTTCCAGTAATTGAACAGATACAACCCTAAGATAGCTGCAGCGTCTACCAAGAGCAACCCATCTGCTAGACTCAGAAATGCATTACGGCCTGACATGCATCTCACCTACAAGGAATTTCCTTCACTTCTGAACTATTAGGTCACCAGGCAAATATGTGCAGTTGTCCAGTGCAGGCTAAACCACAACTTCCTTCACCGGCACTATGATGAATGCATACTTATCCCATTTGTCATTGACAGGAATGCCACTGCATTTGTGCAACATGCAGTAAACCGTTTCCTATGAATAATCTAATCCTAATCCTAAAAATCATTCAGTGCTTCTATATTAGCACAAGATTCTTTCACTAATCAATCTCATTTCTCATTCCATTGTGTGTGCATGTGTGATTATGCAAGTCAAGTGTTTGAGCTATGACCCCTTTAATAATCTGTGATTATGAGTGTATCCATATGTGTATGAGCAAAGTCCTTTTAGTGTGAGTATGCTCCCGCCCCACTCGGTCCTGCCCTCTTGCAGTGTCTCTCCACATCCAGCAGGTGGCATGTGTGGGATTGGCTACACTCCTGCACGACTGGAACCAGCCCACTCTTCGGCTCCCCAAATTCACAAGGAACTAAACACCAAGGCCATTGCACGTATCGCTCATGCAGTATCCCTGGACATTACCCACCCACTCAACCGCTACTTCCCACTCCAACCCTCTGGCAGGAGGTCTAGAAGCATACGGAGCAACAGAGCCCGCTTCAGCAGAAGCCTAATCCCCTCAGCCATTCAAATACTCAACAGGACAAAACCTCACTGACAAATGTATGCAGTGCAATAACGTATGTTTTCTCCCATCTACTCACAATGATATATGTAAATGTCGGTGTCAAATGTACTGTAAGAAATATGCAGAGTATGTCTGTGCCCTTCTCTATGTCTTCGACCATGTACAGTATGTGCCATCCCTGGGCCTGTGACGATGAGCGATGACGTGTTTGGAAAATCTGAAAGAAAAAAATCCCTAAGGGGACAACTAATAAACTAACTAACTAACTTAAATAGCTGGCTGCTGGCTGTAGTGAACCCTGACCCTAAGCCTGACCCGTTGGCTCTGACCTGCTCTGCGGTAGTCAGGGGCACCGTCAAGCAGAGGGCAATTCCAAGGGCCCGGCCTTTTGTTTATTGACGGGCCCAATATTGTAGCTAATTCTTTCATAGGACCTGAAATGTCATTGCCGCTCCCTGTAGTGGAGTAGTTGTGTGCGTGTGTGTGTGTGTGTGTGTTTGTATATGTGTGTGTGTGTGTGTGAGTGTATGACCTCTCGGTGTAGAGCAGCGTGGAGTAGTTGTGTGTGTGTGTGTGTGTGTTTGTGAGACCTCTCTGTATAGAGCAGGGTGTGGTTGTGTGTGTGTGTGTGTGTGTGTGTGTGTGTGAGACCTCTCTGTGTAGAGCAGGGTGTAGTTGTGTGTGTGTGTGTGTGTGTGTGTGTGTGTGTGTGTGTGTGTAAGACCTCTCTGTGTAGAGCAGGGTGGAGTAGTTGTGTGTGTATGTGTGTGTGTGTGTGTGTGTGTGTGTGTGTGTGTGAGACCTCTCTGTGTAGAGCAGGGTGGAGTAGTTGCCCCTCAGCTCCCAGGCGGGCCTCTCTCCGTTGTGTCTGTGTGTGTGTGTGTGTGTGTGTGTGTGAGACCTCTCTGTGTAGAGCAGGGTGGAGTAGTTGCCCCTCAGCTCCCAGGCGGGCCTCTCTCCGTTGTGTCTGTGTGTGTGTGTGTGTGTGTGTGAGACCTCTCTGTGTAGAGCAGGGTGGAGTAGTTGCCCCTCAGCTCCCAGGCGGGCCTCTCCCCGTCGTGCAGGTCAAACCCACAGGCCTCGGCGCCGTCGCAGCTCTGGTGCGTGAAGTGGTCGCCGCTGCCCGTCAGCGAGCCCAGGAAGCTCTGGAAGCCGCGCCCCGTGGGCAGGCACTCGGGGTGGCAGAAGCCCAGGTGCCACTTGCCCACCATGTGCGTGGCGTAGCCGGCCTGCCGCAGCCGCTCGGGCAGAGTGGGGGCGTCCGGCGGCAGACACAGCGGCTGGCGCGAGCGAATGATGGAGTGCTGGAGCCCCGTGTGGATCTGGTAGCTGAGAGGAAGAGGAGGAGGAGGAGGAGGAGGGAGCGGTCAGTATGGGCAGAAGAAGAGTATACGCAGGTGGACAGTTTGGAGGACGTGTGTGGAGATGCGTGAGTGTGTATGAGCATGGGTGTGGGCAGGTGTGTGTGGTGTCTGGTAGCTATGAAGAAGAGGAGGAGAGGGGGTAGTAAGTACAGACAGAGGACGAGTATAAGTGAGCTGCATAGGTGAGGTGTGTGTGTGGACGTTTGTGTGTGTACTGTATGTGAGTGTATATAACTGCAGTAGTAGCTCAGAAGAGGAAGCAACACATGTGGAGACTGTTGGTGTTTGGACACTCTCCTCCTAATAATAGGCAACACGTTTTAATCGTTCATCTACAGTAATCAGACTATTAGGTGCCCGTCCTGCTATTGTTTGTTAGTTCCTGGTTTGTATAAGCGTACACGTGTGTGTATTTGTGTGCTTGCTTAGATTAAGATAGCAGAAGTGAGTGTGTTTATTTCTTAGTGTGTGTGTGTGTGTGTGTTTCATGTGTGAGAGAGCATGTGTGAGTCGTGAGTGTATGAGTCGTGAGTGTGTGTGTGTGACTGTTTTGAAAACAAGCCAAGAACAAGGCGCAGAGAGAAGAGAGCACACACTGACACACACACACACACACACAGACAGAGAGAGAGAGAGAGAGACACAGAGAGAGAGAGAGAGAGAGACAGAGAGACTGAGAGAGAGAGAGAGAGAGAGAGAGAGAGACAGAGACTGAGAGAGAGAGAGAGAGAAGAGAAGACGGCACGTCAGCCAGGGATGATGGATCAAACAGGAGCAGCTTTGTGATGGCCGCCCCGCGCTGGCGCTGGTGCTGAGAGGGCAGTATGCTGCTCTGCACCACGGCCCGGTGACGGACAGACTGCACTGTACCGCACTGCCTCTGAATCAGCAGCCAGACGGGGACCGCCACAGCAAAGCCTCTTCCCTTCCCTTCCCTGGCACACCGCAGAGGATCACACACACACACACACACACACACACACACACACACAGAGAGAGTCGCCACGTAGCGCAGTTGAAAGATTACCTTGTGAGCTGCTACGGTGTTACTGTCAGGAACACAAGAGACTGATATGAATGGGAAGGGGAGACCTGACCCGACTGTTTTTATTTACTGCTACTGTTTGTTGTGATACTGTTTGCCGTCTCAGTCATGGTTGGACTGGATACACAGAGCATAAAGATCATGCAATTCTATAATGTACTATAGTTATTTTTACAGTGTAGCAAAACCAGACTCATACTGTAGTATAATTACACACAAACACATACTGTAATAAGCAGTCAGCAGACCTTCAACTATATTTTATTGTACATAGTGACTGGGTGTCCATTTTTTCACATGCCATAGTAACCTATAAAATACAGATGAGTGGGCTTTGTTGTATGTATTTTAGAGCTACTGTGTGCATTGGGGGGAGTTACTGCTGCAGTGGGTGCATTTGAGGGGCACGACCAGGGCTGCTACTCACCGCCCGGTCATCAGCTGGCTCCTGGACGGTGAGCAGATGGGCTGGACGTAGTAGTTCTCCAGCTTCACCCCCTCAGCCGCCAGCTGGTCCAGCATGGGCGTGCGGATGTCCGAGCCGTGGTAGCCCACGTCCCTGTAGCCCTGGTCGTCCACCATGAAGAAGATGATGTGTGGAGGAGGCGGTCGTCGTGGTAATAGTGGCGGCGGCGGCAGTGGCAACGGCAGCGGAGCGCTCTGATTGGCCACGCCGCTGGGGGTTTCGGAGACGAGCGCCGTGTCCGTGTGGCCCAATAGCAGGCAGGAGAGGTAGCCCAGAGTGGTCACCCTGAGCAGGGGGACGTTGGGGCGGGATGCGGGGTGCCTCCCGGTCACCTTCATGGTCACCATGGAGCCCTGCCCCCTCACTGGTTTGAGGGATGCTCCTTAGCTGGCCAAACCCAAATCCCCTGCCTGTGGCTTTCACCAACGACTGGTGCACAAACAAATTGAAAAAAGTCTAAATCCACAGTAATCTACAGAAATTGTATTAGATCCAATCAGAACAGAATCACCCTCTCTTTAAAAAAAAAAGCATCCATCAAAAACGGACAAAACCATCCAGCAGATCCCTCTCCTTATTATTGGGGCACTTATCCATAGGTGGCGAGCCCCAGTACATCCCCGCTGTGTGGGAGAGATGGACGGTGGTCAGTCAGTCAGCGCGACTGGTCAGCGTGAGTCCTCTCTCTGTGTGTCTGGCGCTGGGTAAGGTGCTGGGTGAGAGAGCCGTGAGTCTGGGACCCAGATGCCTCCGAGGATCCTGGGAGAGACGTCTGACTGGCCTTTAACAGCGGCCCGTCACATTCCACTGCCCCCTCCCACCGGCTACCTGCAGCGGCCAAGACACACACGCCAGCAGCATGCACACCTACTTGTGCTGTGCACAGGCATGGACAGGTCATCACAAACACACATGCACACATGCTATGGATACACACACACACCTATGCACACAAGACAAATGTGCTATATAATCCATACATACAGTACACCCATATGTAGGCAGATATGTGTGATATGGAGGGGGGGGGGGGGGGGTATGTGATAGAGAGTGGAAATCATGCATATTGCTTGTTTGACCCCCCTCCTGTGGGTTGTTGGCAAGAAGGTGATGACTGCTGCACCAACTCAACTCTTGTAAATCTGTCACACCTTGAAAAGGTCAAAAAGTCACGCAAGTGAGCAGTGTCATCTGTTTGATGGAGGCATTCAATTTTCAATTCTGTAAGTTCTGCTAATAAAAAAAAAATATTTTTTTGTTCTCCATTCAAAATCACTGGCAGGCTCTGACAACTACAATGTACGTCAAACCCACATAGCCCACAGAACAGCTGTCTGACCATTTTCCATTGAATTTTCCTCCTCTCTTTTAAGGGACTAAAATAACTGTCTGTCCAGTCATAACAAAGACATCTAGCCACAGTCATTTCCCAGAAAGCTGCTGGTGAAAACAAGTTTCTTCACAACATGACTAATACCTGAAGTTGTGTTTTGCTTGATAGGGATCCAGAATGCCACAGGGAATTAGGAGGTGATGCGCTGCTTCAGGTGGCCTCCAGGTAACTTGCTGAAGGCCCTCTTTGATAAGATGACCAGATGTCCGAGACCAAAACTGGGGACATAATCCCACAAATGTGGAAAAAAACGGGGACATTTTCAGTTTGACTATCAATCTGATTGAAAAACATAGTTTTATCTTCACAAAACAGGGACATATTAGGCAGTTTATATTTTACTGGGGACAGGCAACCAAAAACAGGGACTGTCCCCTGAAACCGGGGAAGTCTGGTCACCTTACTCTTTGATTGTACTATACTGGGAATGAAACCTCTCCGTGATGCACGACCGGCAACAGTAGAGTCATCAGAGAACAGACACACATTATGGAGTGCACAGCTCACATACCTGCATCACTAACGACCAATTTCCCAGCTGTTCTCTACTCAGCTACATTTTTCATTCAAGATCAGGTTTGAAGGCCTCAGATCTCCTTTACATTTCTAGAGGTAGCTGCAGGGGCTGCATATTATTGGATAATAAAGTGAATTGGCAACTGCACACAATGTAGTTACCTGCCTATTCATATCCTTTGATTGCAAACTAAAGCACAACACAAATCTATTCAGCTCAGCATATATACTTAACTAACAGGGGAGGCCGCTAGGAAATGGTTACGGTTATTTTCCTCTTTATGGAAGCTTAGCTAACACTGATGGCCAACCCATCAAACCATAGAAAGCGGTGAAACGTGAATCCTTGGCTCTCACCCCTCCCCTCCCTACCCTGCTCAGCCCATCCGTTGTGCGCGCAGTATGCAAGAGCACATCCTGCAGCCGGGGAGAGAGGGCTGGCCGTGGCTATCGACCGGCTCTCAGCTTTGCCTTGTGAGTTCTCTTTCCCGCCGAGCTGGAGAGGAAATCAATGTGGCAAAAACGAGTCCATTTCCTACAATGGGGCGAAGGGAGGGGGGGGGGGGGGGGGGGGTGGACTAGACGACAAACGCATCCCAGTGGGAAATCTCACAGTCGTTTCAAAATAGGGCCACAGAGGAAGGGAGGGAGGGGTAGAGAGAGAGAGAGAGAGAGAGAGAGAGAGAGAGAGAGAGAGGGAGAGAAAGAGAGAGGGAGGGAGAGAGAGAGAAAGAGAGAGGGAGGGGGAGACAGAAAGGACTCAGGCAAAGGGGAAAGGGGGAGAGCAGCAGAAGGAAAGGAGGATGACTATGAGAGCAGAAACACACACACACACACAGTCTGTCACAGGCCCATCACTTCTGAGCAGCGCCTCGCAGGGCCAGACGGCCTTGGCTGCGACTGAGCTGGGTTCTGGGGGGTGGGGGGATTAGGAGATGTAATTGAAAGTGACAAGCGCCTTCATTGGGGTGTGTGTGTGTGTGTGTGTGTGTGTGTGTGTGTGTCGGGTTGGAGGACCGTGCAGGGAGAGAGCACATGGCCAACTTCATCTCTCCCCGGGGACTTGCATTCGAGATGCACAACAAATTTCCAGAGCTGGGCCCCAGTAAGGCAACGACAAACACACACATTATTTCTCCGCCGTGTGTGTGTGTGTGTATGTGGCATCAGAAACATGCAACATAATTAGAGACGACAAAAAAAGAACAACACGTCTGATCGTGGCCAGGAGCAAGACAGCTCTGTGATGTTGTATTGCCGTGACGATGCGTAGGAGATCGGAAAAAAATGACAACGTTTCAGGAGTGAAGGCTCTTTGGGTGGGCTTCTGATGTTACACTGTGAGAGTGCAAACACACTCTCTTACCCCGTTTGCACTCTCCAATTCTCTCTCTCTCACACACACACACACACGCACACACACACACACACACACACACACACTCCTGTGAATACGCTGGTAAGATAGTTAGCCAACACTGCACGGACGACGATGGTAGTGTTTCTGACTCCTATACTTGATAAAGCTCCTTGACAACAGCTACATGATTCAACTGGTAAGCACATACCTGCGGTGGATTCAACTGGTAAGCACATACCTGGGGTGGATTCAACTGGTAAGCACATACCTGCGGTGGATTCAACTGGTAAGCACATACCTGCGGTGGATTCAAAGGAGGTGGTTAAGTGACAGAGCTGGGTAAGCTAACACAGAGGAAGTGGTAAACCTCCTAATAGAAGAGCCTTTTGGCTTTGTTTAGTTTGGAGATCGAAGTGCCTAGGCTACTCTTTTATCAGGTTTACATCATCCTCTGGGTTACCTTACCAAGGTTCACCACTAAACCACTTACTGGGAATCATGGCCTGGAGGGGAAAACAACAGAATTGTGTAGGATGGATGCCTGTATACTGAATGCCTATTTGCGAATGTTACATGGGTTACTGCCATTCTGTGTAAACAAAAAAAAAGAATCAGTGTGCCATTATTCGTGTGGTTTAGATAATTACCTGGGTGTGTGTGTATGTTGCAAGCAAGTCACACTGTGCCAAGGGGAACAATAGTACTGGAAACTGCGTCATGAAATCAACTCTGTGTTGAAATCCTGGCCTGTGAAAACTTGTGCCAGACCTTTCATAATAATATACCACAAATGTAAACAGTTTGGTAAGCCATTTCCTGGTTGTGAACAAGGGCTGTGCAATCGATCAAATTGATTGATTGGCAACTACAGTATGACTTTCAAGGATTATGAAAACAAGACAGTAGGAATATAATTATTCTGCTGCATTTCTTTAGGCAACAATGCTCAATTTGTTTTCTGCTACAGATCCAGCTTTAGAGTATCTGTGAGCTGTACATGATACACAGACATTGCATACGTGTATTGCTTTATTTGTTTTTCAAATAAATTACATTTAAAGTGGATTTGAATCTAAGAAAATGTTGGCTGATTGTGATTGACCAAAACTATCTTAATTATGATTTTTGGCATAATTGAGCAGCCCTAATTGGAACAATTTGAGTTTCCAATTTCATTGTTTAGTCATCGTCAAAGTACTGCCAATTGTTGATTTGCCATAGATTGGTTTGATACAGAATTACAAAGAAACCTGCGTTGAATACATGTACTGTGTAGAACCTGGAATGAAACCCAGCCTGTCCAGAGGTTTGAGATGGTGATAGGTAAATCGCTGACCTCTATCATGGAGATGGCTGCCCTGGGCCTCCTTTATAGAGGGGGAATAAGAGTGCCATTGAAACTCAGTCATCTCCAGCAAACTTCTGATATTTCACATGCAAGTTCCACTGCTGTTTCCAGTGTCTCGGCATGGTATACAGAGAGTGAAAGTGGTTTAAAAATAAGTAGACGCCCACAACTATGGAAGGTTTCCAGCACATTCTCAGCTCCCTGGTGTGTTTTTTTCTCCTCTCCCGAGTCCCTCTGCCCTGTTTGATCTCTAGCTGAGAGACCTCTTTGACACCTGATGTGAAGACCAGCCGCCCCGCTGCTAACACACAGCCTGCAACTGCGTCATCACAACTCACCCCTGAGAACAGCGGTTAACTCACTGGAGTCCTTCCAGGTGATGACAAGCCAGTGTCTTGGGGAACAGCGCCATCTCCTGGACACTGACAGAAATAGATACATTATGCAGATCAACCTGTTGGTGCTGTAAGGGTGAGACTTGTACATTTGTGTAGGTTAAGGTAATTAACATGATTTTGTACAAGAACTCTCAAAGTTGAAAAATACTGAGGAAATAAGACACTAGCTTCTCAATCCCTCTTCTAAAACAAAGTCATGTTATGCAAGACTGAAATATTCATGCCAGAAATGTGAACCAAACCAAACACCATGTTGATTTATGACACGCACTCATTTGAACGAGCTGCAGCATGAGTGATGGCGGGCGGGGGGGTTATGTCTTGCCGCGAGAGACTGCGGCGTCGGGCTGCCGTTCAGCGACATCAAAGGAGCCCGAGATGGAGGTCAAGTCCCTCGTTAACACCGCGTGCCAGTAGCTAATGAACACAGCCCGCTTATTACCGCCATTTCACACTCATTTAGCACGCCAGCCAGAGGATGCAGGCACTGCAGAGACAGAGTAAGCGTCTATGTGTGTGTGTGTGTGTGTGTAGTGTGTGTGTGTGTGTGTGTGTGTGTGTGTGTGTTTGTTTTATGGCTACCAGACAGAGAGACAGACAGACACACACACGCGCTTCTTTGTAGTTATCCCTGGGGCATTCTGTAAGCATTGCCTTGCGCTCTGCATGAGTCACTTTGGACACCCAGTGAGGCAGAGGCATTGTCCCACGCCTTTGGGCTGCAGGATTAGTGTCCCTGGAATAAACAAGCATGCAAACAGACAAACACACAGGCGTGGTTATGCCCACATCGCCACGTCTACAAAAGCTGAGGGAAAAGTCACAGTGAGGTCAGGCTCGTTTGGTGGAAAAACAGGGTGTTGTGCTTTTGAAACCGAACACATACATACACACACACACTTTTCGAGTTCAAAACCACATTAATGCATGTTTTAGCAACTCATACTTGGTAGAAATGGTAAGTAGGCTGCTTGAGCTGCAGACGTCCATTTGTGCTTTTGAAACCAAACACATACTGTACATACATACATACATACATACATAGACACACATACATACACACACACTTTTCAAGTTCAAAAGCACATTAATGTATGTTTTAGCATTTCATACCTCCACAGAAATGGTAAGTAGGTTGCTTGAGCTGCAGACGTCCATTTGCTTGTGGCACCAACTACAACAACAACCCCCAACACCCCACAGGCTAACACTGCTCTACAACAACTGCTGAGCGCCATTTTGGAAGAAGAGTCAATGAGAAGACGCATTTCCAACCTCTCTAAGTGTTTATTAGAGATAATACAGTGTTGGTCATTTTTAAAAGACTTTTTGTTTACAAAATAAACACGGCAAAAACAAGACAGCAATGTATCAGCTGCAGAGTAAACCACAGGTTGTGAATTACAGCCTCTCCCATCCTCTAACTTTCTCAACAATGACCGACACACACACACACACAAACCAAAGATACGCACACACACGCACTCACTGAACAAAGTCATACACATACACACACACACACAGTACACCTCTTCATGCCAGGCACACAGGCAACACAAGTTGCATATTTCATTGCAACATCTCACTTCCAAGGCTAAGAGCAGAGTGCAGAGGTAGAGATGCCTCAGCCAAGTCATTCTGCATGTTCATACACACACACACACACACACTCTCTCTCTCTCTCTCTCTCTCTCTCTCTCACACACACACACACACACCTATCCATCAACACAACCAACCACTCTCCTGATTCAGAGCGCCCACAGTCGGCCACCACACATGAATAAGACAACACACAGTAAGATAATGCCGTTTCGACGCCCCCTCTGTGTGCCTGGCATGAATCAGTATTAAGACTGATGGTGTTTTTAAAACTTTTATTTTGGGTGTGAAGGTGTGGAGCAGCTTTGGGTGGGTGTATGTGTGTGTGTGTGTGTCTGTGTGTGTGTGTGTGTGTGTGTGTGTGTGTGTGTGTGTGTGTGTGCGCATGTGCTAGTGTGTGTGTGTGTGTTTGTGTGTCAATGGGTTTGAACACTAAAGACACTGAAAATGCTAATCGAAAAACACCACTGGCTTTTTTTGACATGACTCTTCTCCTTCTCCCATATTCAGTTTCTAGAGGTTTCCACCCTGATACCTAAAGAAAAAGAGAGCGAGTGAGTGAGAAAGAGAGAGAAAGGGAGTTGCTGCTTCTTTTCCGTCACTGGTCAGCTGTCTAGTTTTAGTCCACATCTATTTTGCCATTCTATCGCTCCCACCCACCTCAATGTAGACCCAAAATATACAACGCTTTCTTAAAATGTACATTGTTTTACAATCATTCCTCAGAGAGAGAGAGAGAGAGAGAGGTGCGTTTGACATGTGAACACAAGGGGGAGGTGTGTGTGGACCTGTGTGTGATTGACAGAAACTCACACCACCCCACACACACACTCCTGACGTCTGTCCATTCATGCAGTCCAGCTCCTCTGCTGTGCATCACGTGGTGGTGATCTGGGTGTCCAGTCTCAGAAGGCCTGTGAATAATGAAGTGTGTTTTCCTTTCTTCTTTTTTTTTCTTTTAGGAAGGTCCGTGTACAGTATGCTTGTAAAGATGGGTAACCATATAATCTCGGCACATCCTGCTTGTCTGTGCAAACACCCCCCAACCCCCCCTCCCATCCCTTTTCCCCGGAATCCTTAACACACGTCCACCTGATCAAGAGTTCCTCCACTCCTGTGTATGAGTCCATGCTCTCAGCACTGGGCCAGAGAGAGGGGGGGGGGTCCAATTCTGTGCGAATGGATTGCGTGAGTGTGTGTGTGTGTACACATGGGCACCAAGGCTTATTTGGGCAGTCCATTTGATGTCGACACACACGTACTGTACACACACACACACACACACACGCGCACTCAAGTACGCTCAAGGAGTTCATCGGTGGAGGCCGGTCAAATGATGTCCAGGGTGAGGATTGAGGACACCACCGTCCCTCACCTCCACATACTCCTGTCTCTCCAACCCCAACCCTCCCCAGTAGGGGCAGGCTGCAGTGAGGGTCGTGGGGTTAGTGTGTTTGTGTGTGTGTGCATGTGTGTGTGTGTGTGTGTGTGTGGGGGGGGGGCCGTAAAGGGGTGGTCTCAGGTCCAGCTGGTGCTCTGCAGCTCCCCTCGTAGCCAGGTGGGCAGCGCCTGACCCAGCCGGTTCATCAGCCGCAGCAGCGCCAGGTTGTGCTCACGGTAGTACTCCGTCAGGAAGGCACGCGTCTACACACACACACACACACACACACACACACACAAAAATACAGAGATCAGTACATGCCGCTAAATACCAGCCGACTTTAACTTAAACATGCAGAGATCATAACATGTTGAAAAGTTATATGTTGTTAAAGTTACTTTCTCCAACAACATTCCCAGTCCAGCAATCCAAGCTAGACCATCCTTCGCAATATGTTTCTGTGTACACACACACACACACACACAAGAATCTCTCTCTCTATGCATGTGTATAAACACACACATGCACGGTAGCGTGTTTCTGTGGTGTGTATTGAGCATATGTTGCATCAGACGTTGTGTTTGCCCACTTTAGGATAGATTTGCTATCGACCGCAGGAATGAAGACAATCAAGGCTGGGGGAGCAGAGCAGACAGACAAAACTCGACTACGCGTCAGTGTGGAGCGCCGGGGTGTAATGAAGACATCCAGACAAGCGGCTCAAAACAGGCTGCAAGTGTCAGCGGAGATGAATGCCCTCCGGCGAGCCAACAGCACCAGAGGAAGCATTCAATTAAAGAGCAGCACTCAGGAGAAGCAAATTACCCTGCAACACACAGGAGATGATGAAATACGATAGGAGAGGGGGAGAGATGGACAGACAGAGAATGACAGAGAAAGATGGGCAGAGAGAGAGAGAGAGAGAGAGAGAGAGAGAGTGGAGGAGGAGAGGAGGGGGAAAAGCAAAGAGCCAGACAAACACTGATTGAGAGCAAAGGGCATGAGGGCAGGGAAAGTTGGAGTCAGAGTGAAGAAAGAGAAGAGAAAGATGAAGAGGCGGAGGAGGAGGAGGAGGAGGAGGAGGAGGAGGAGAATGAGGTCGGCCTCTGGGTGGCCCCATAGGCTGAGCACATCACTTCTGCCATGTGGCTCAGGACTGGGAACATGCTGCGCCGAATGTGTGAGAATGTACAGTACCTCGGTGTGTGTGAGTGTGTACCTCAGTGTGTGTGAGAGAGAGAGAGAGAGAGTGTGTGAGAGAGAGTGTGTGTGTGTGTGTGTGTGTGTGTGTGTGTGTGTGTGTGTGTGTGTGTGTGTGTGTGTGTGTGTGTGTGTGTGTGTGTGTGTGAGTGAGTGAAAATGTGTGAACAGTGTGGGGGCCCAGCAATGGCGCCTTGCTAGACCGTCCTTGCCAAAGGGATCTGAAACGAAACATTGTGTGTGGGTCAGCATGTGTGTGTGTGCGCGCACTTGGGTCACATACCTCAGGGGCCATTTCTGGATATTTCCTGCCTTTACTTTTTCCTAGACACTTTGGACGACCTCCTTCTATTCTCTGGCACCAGAAGCCTTTGTTCTCATCGAACCTAACACACACACACACACACACACACACAAAATCACACATAAAATCACACAGGATACATCAGTGAGCATAGGTGTGAGAGATCAAGGATGTGAGCTCTGCAATTTTGCACGCTTGAGTGAATGTGGTTATTTTATGTGAATGTGCTTTCTGCTGTGTTGGAGATGCAGGTTGATCAGTATGGTGTTTTGTGCATTCTCTGTGTAATGCATTTGTGTGCAGCGGACCGGCAAAATAAGCCTGCGTGCTAAAATACAGCACCTGAGTGAAATGTGTTGAGTGAGAGAGTGTGCGTGCGTGTGTGTGTGTGTGTGTGTGTGTGTGTGTGTGTGTGTGTGTGTTACTTACAGGAGGGCCTGTGTGTAGTTGAAGATGGGGGTGACTCCCAGGAACCTCTGGATGCCGTCCATCACCAGCGCAGGGTTGGAGCGCAGCAGGGAGCCGTCCACTATATGCAGCTGCACAGACCAGCCAGTGTACAGTCAGTTACTGTATGCTTCTCATGCAGTGGCCAATGCAATATCGATTGATAGATTCAGTGTGTGTGTGTGTGTGTGTGTGTGTGTGTGTGTGTGTGTGTATGTGTGTGTATGTGTGTATGTGTGTGTGTGTGTGTGTGTGTGTGTGTGTATGCGCGCGCATGTGTGTGTTACATGTGCTGTGCTCACTGACAACCTATGTGTGTGTATATTTCATGTAATAAATTAAATTACATACAGTACCCTCCAGAATTATTGGCACCCTTGGTAAAAGTTGACTAAAAATAGGTCTAAAAAATAATCTTTAGGTGATTTATTGTACTCCCACAATGAAAACAATGAGGAAAAATACACCCTGCAAGGGAAGCAAATTTATTCTGAGAAAAAGGAAAATCTCATAAAGAAATAAATGTTTTTAATAAAAACACGTCACTCACAATTATTGGCACCCCTACTTGTAATACATTCTTAAACCTCCCTTTGTCAATAAAACAGCATGTAATATTCTTCTCTGACACCCCATAAAGATTGAGAATACAAAGTAAGGGATTTAAGACCATTCATCTTTACAAAACCTCCCCAGATCGTCCAGATTGCTAGGTCCACACTTGTGCATTCTTCTCGTTGACTCATCTCACTGTTTTTCTATGGAGTTTAGATCAGGGGACTGCTATGGCAATGTCTGAAGCTTGATTTTGTGTTCAGTAAACCATATTTGTTTTGATCTGTGCATTTGTTTTGGTTCATTGACCTGATGAATGATCCAATCATGACCAACTTTTAGGGCCTTGGCAGAGATTGTTTGATTTCCTTTGAAAATGTTCAGGTTTTTCTTGGTGTTCATGATGCCATGCACCTTAATTAGGTTCCCAAGGCCTTTGGGAATTAAAACAGCCCCACAATAGGACAGCCCCTCCACCATAATTCTGATTAGGCATGGGGTTCTTTTTAGTATAGTCATTCTTCTATATACGCCAAAGACACCTTAAGTGTTTTTAGCAAAAGAGCATCATTTTATTTTCATCTGACAATAGACCACACTCCCAGACATGTCATGGTACCATTCAGTAACTCCTGCCATTTACATTGTTCATTAAATGACTCTACTGGCTTTAACCTGACATGCTGTCTAAATAATCTATTAGCAGTGAGGTCACTTTTGAAGATTTTTTGGGGGGACTTGGTGACCCCAAGAGGATAGCTTTGTCTGTAACTCTCAACAGTGGTTCTTATGGATTTTTTTGCCTATCATACCATCCTCCATACTGTGCGTGGGAGCAAAATAGCCATGGGTCTTTGTCCAAGCATGTTTGCCACATTTCCAGATGATTAGAACCTTTTAGTCATCATTTTAACTGGAAATATAGGCATTTTCAACAAAATACCTAGTTTCCATAGACATTCTCTTACTTACAAATGTCAACACAATTTCTTTTTATTTCAATTTAGTGTATTCTCTTGTCTCTCCAATGTTGAAAAATGACTAGAGGATTTAGCCTCTGAGTGACTTCATTTTCATACCATAGTGAAAAAGAACGTCATGAACTACTTCTGAAAGTTCACAGACACTCTGATTTACTTTAAAACATTGCATTTACATAGGAAAATGCTCCTGTTAAATGTTGTACATAATATGTTTCAGGGGTGCCAATAATTGTGAGCAAGCTGTTTTTGTTAAAAATATTTATTTCTTTATGAGATTTTCCTTTTTCTCAGAATAAATTTGCTTGCCTTGCAGGGTATATTTTTCCTCATTGTTTTCATTGTGGGAGTACAATAAATCACCTAAAGATTATTTTTTACACCTATTTTTAGTCAACTTTTACCAAGGGTGCCAATAATTCTGGAGGGTACTGTATATATCAAAAAATACATATATATATAAAAAATATATATTTCATGACCTCAGTGATTTTGGTGATGAGAAATGAGTAGTGCACTTGTAGTGGGTGTGTCTGTAGTTGTGCATGCGCAGGGAGCTCGAGGGATTGAAAGAACCAGGATTCAAGGTGAATGTATTGGCACATATGTTCCTACTTTGAAAGATGAATAGCTTCGTAACCACTGGCCTGTTTGTGTTTGTGTGTACGCACCTGGTGTGACGGATATTGTAATAGCCAGCGCTCTAGACGTGTGGTGTACTCTCCAGGCTCCTAGGTGTGTGTGTGTGTGTGTGTGTGTGTGTGTGTGTGTGTATGTACCTGGCGGGAGGAGCAGCCAGCGTTCAAGGTGTGTGGCGTACTCTCCAGGCTTCTAGGTGTTTGTGTGTACGTGTGTGTGTGTGTGTGTGTGTGTGTGTGTGTGTGTGTGTGTGTGTGTGTGTGTGTGTGTGTGTGTGTGTGTGTGTGTGTGTGTGTGTGTGTGTGTGTGTGTGTGTGTGTGTGTGTGTGTGTGTGTGTGTGTACCTGGCAGGAGGGGTAGTGCAGCAGCCAGCATTCGAGGAGTATGGAGTACTCACCAGACTTCTAGGTGTTTGTGTGTATGCGTGTATGTGTGTGCGTGTGTGTGTGTGTGTGTGTGTGTACCTGGCGGGAGGGGTAGTGCAGCAGCCAGCGTTCGAGGTGTGTGGCGTACTCTCCAGGCTTGAGGCATCGGCTCTGGAGGGTGAGCAGCTCGGGGGGCGACGAGGGAGGCGCCATCACCACCTGAGGGAACGTGTGGTTTAGGGCCGCCGGGTCCTGATGGGCCCTCTGATGCTGGAGGCACACACACACACACACACACACACACACGATTGAATTAGTTAAAAAAAAAAAAAAATCGTTTCACGGTCTTGAAACACCGCTCCGTGTCACAGAAAGTTAATTAGCCGCCAGCTCCTAGCGATGCTTGCTAAGCCATGCAGAAATGCTAACAGAAGGGAACATGCTTACACTGCACTGTAAATTGCTCGCGATAAAGAGACTGCGGGCTAAGCTGAAGTAAACCAGAAGCAAACAGCAATAAAAATGATGATAATAGACTCCTAAATAAATCGTACAGGAAAAAAAAAAAACTCTGACACCAAAGGCGGCTCATCTGCAGCAAGACTAATGTGTCTGATTAGACTGGTACACAAAGGCTGGGTGACCTCCAGGGGGCCCAGGGGAATGAATGGCACCTACCTGGTACCAGGAGTAGGCACGGTCGGCCGGGTTGATGAGGACGGCCAGGACTTTGACCCGGGGGAGCAGGGCGGCCGTGCGCTTGGGAGTCGCCTCGGTGTCGAAGTAGTTGGCACTTTTCTCAAACATGAAGTCCGTGCTGACGTTGGAGGGGAAAGGGAAGAAGTCCATGTACCTGAGGAGAGTGTCAGAGATGGATAGGTATGAGAGCGAGAGAGAGAGAGAGATAGTGTGAGTGTGTGTGTGTGTGTGCGCGCAAGTGCGAGTGTGTGAGTAAGCGAGTACAGACAAAAGATCTATATTACTATATGCACAAACCATGAAAGAGATTTGAACAAAGCGAGATAATGTTTAAAAACATTCGTCTGGGTGAGTGTCAATATACGCATCTTTGATTACCACTGTCTGAGGATGTATCCTTGTATGCATGATTAAAGTAATACGTATTGATTTGCATAATAAAATACATTTCTTGTGCTTAACAATGATACTATGATAACACTGCACTACCACATAGCACACACTGTATATTGACTACCATATAAACTACTTGAAATGTATTTGAAATGTATTGATTTGAAGGATAACCCTTTGAGATGCAGCATCTTGTTTTCAGTACAGAACAAACAAACAAACAAACAAGCAAACACACACACACACACACACACACACACACAAACAATAGGTCTCCTTCACCCCATCGACCTAACCCCATCCCCAAGTTCTCAATATTCAGAAGAATCTTCACTACTGCTGTGCATGCGTGAGGAGGAGAGGGGGAGAGAGTTGGCGTTACCAGTCGATGCCGTTGTGGTAGTTGTAGCCGTTGAAGAACTGGATCTCCTCGTAGGTGACGGGGCTGGGGAAGCTGCCGGTGATGGCAGGGTGGAGAGTCAGGAACGAGTGCAGCGCCGTGGTACCTGAGAACGCACAATGGAGGAGAGGAAGAGGGGGATGACAGGAGAGGGGAAGAGAGAGGAGAGGAGAGGAGCAGACAGAAGAGGAGAGAAGAGAGGATGCTCTATTATTCACTATTGCCAGCTATGCCTGCTTATTTTTGTTACTACTCCTCTACTGCGAACAATACCTGGACATAGTCTGGGAATAAACAACTGAAATAATGAAAAAAATTATGAGAAAGCAATAATAAAAATGCATGAGGTTAATCTCTAGAAACAGCAAGAGTCAGGTTTCCTAGATGATATTTTTGAACTGTCAAATTTGAGCCTCCTTTCTATGATTAGGCAGGAATTCACTGTATAACGCAGAGAAACTCTGTGTGACCTCCAAAAGCAAATCCTTCTAAATTTACGCAGCTGAGAGAAATTCAAATATTTCACTTCATGAATTATGTTGCAGCTCGATAGACAAACTAGCTGATGGTAGCTGCTGTGGTAGCTGTGGTATGCGAGTAGAGAGCTGGGAAGGTGTAACTGGACAGGCACTATTGAGAGTGTGCTGACAGAAGGCATGTTCCAGTGGGAACACCACAGTTGACCACCTGATCAGCACCACACACAGTGCACGGCACTCCTGCTCCTGCTCCTGCTCCTGATCACCTGGTGTACTGGGACCTGTGCTTTTCTAAAGATCTCCGGATTTCCTCACTGTATTTTAATTCAAGCTTCTTCAGCTTTAATCCCCAAGGGCGGCAGAAGCTAAACGACACCTTTAGACTAGTTTGAGTTGTTTGACTGCTGGGGGAAAAACGGATGATGTCCTACCGGTCTTCTGAGGCCCGACCACCAGGAACTTGGGCAGCCGGTCGCAGGTCTTCTCCTTGGACCAGATGTCCTTGTGTCTCTTGTCGTGACAGGGGTTCTGGAAGAGATGGATAATGCACGGGTAAGCCGCAGTCATGGGCACAGAGTTACGCAGAGGCAAGAAAGGTCAAGAGCGCACACTTCAACACATACATTTGAAAATCACCTCAAGAGATAAGCCTTTACAAATGGCAGTTGCAATCCTTTTGACCTACAATCTACCCATTGGGCGAAGAGAGAGAAACGCCTAATTATCAAATGCGAAAAAAGCCGAAAGTGGAGATTTAAATTTAATCTATTAGCGGATCTTTCTCTCGCCCCCTCTCTTTTTCGCTCTCGAGTCAAACAGCTGAGATTACCTTGAGATAAAAAGAGCTAGAGGCATTCAATTTAGTCTGATTGTTACTAGTCTGCTGCCCAAGGCACCCCACTTCACATTCATGAGCCTTTCCTACAGCGGTTTTTAATCTCCTCTTATCGTCGCCATCAGCCACACTACTCTGAAGAACCAGCCAAGCGGAGTCAACCTGAAAGAAAGCCCATACGAGTTCAGCAGTCCATAATTCTATTCCTATTCAGTCTCATGTCCTATATGGTATGATAGCACTGACTCAATGTACTCAAAGTTTGTGGCCAAGTTGATAATTATTTAAAATTTTAATCATTATTTAAAATCCAAAGAGAAGGTAAGTAGTAGATAGTTTCTACAGTTCTTGAGAACGAGCTGGTAATATCTCAAACTCAAACTGAAGCTGCATTCAGACAATAAGAGACTAGCAGCGATGTAGCGACAAGAAACCACGGAACGCTGATGAACTTCAGGGACTTGTAGTGAATAACAGGTGAAATAACAATGGAAGACAGACAACACACATCGCACAACCCCTGTGACCATGTTCAACCACGTCATTCAACAATGTCAAGTTCTGAGGCAAAGACAATGGCGAATCGTAGGCCATCTACTGTATGCCCAGCATAGGACAGCTACGGACAATTTCACGACTCATGTCACAGGTGGGGGGAAGGTTGCGGACACGGCCGACTCACCTGCCAGAGCGGATCCCTCTCCTCGGGGAACATGTCGAAGTACTTCTGGGCCAGCTCCACCGGGGGCAGCGTCTCCAGCCGCAGGTTGGTCCAGCACTGGACGAACTTCACCAGCGACTCAAAGGTGTAAAGGCCCAGCCGGTCGTTCCCGTAGTTAGACAGGTGGGTCATGAAGATGCTGATCTGTGTGTGTGTGTGTGTGTGTGTGTGTGTGTGTGTGTGTGTGTGTGTGTGTGTGTGTGTGTGTGTGAGTGTGAGTTGGGGGGAGGGGTGGGGAGAAACAGAGGACAGACAGTAAGTGTTCAACTTTTTCTACAAGAAGTAGAGCACTAGGATTTTACTTGAACTACGGCTGTGAAAAAAGCAAATCCCTAGTCCCATCTGCCCATACCCCAAGCACCTCAGGTAATGATAAATGTATAAATGTACTCCTCTCTGCCCTTCAAGGATCTTTGGAGAGGAAGCTAAAAAGGCTCTCTGCTAAAGGCCTACATGCAGTGAGTCTGATTCATCACCAGTGGCTGTTAAATCTCCTGACACAAGCCGATGGGAGGAATCTCACGACGTCCACTCCTTGAATGAGACAGAACCCTTGCCACAGGGTGGAACGAGTGCCACCAAGGACACAAAGAGAAAAAAAAGAGAGAGAGAGAGAGAGAGAGAGAGAGATGGACTGTGTGTGTGTGTGTGTGTGTGTGTGGACTCACGGGGTTGAGCAGGACCGTGAGGAAGAGCTCTCCGCCGCGGATGCTCTTGTCCAGCTCCTTGGAGCCTCCAGGGTACTCATTATAGAAGATGGTGTGAGTGAAGAGGCCACACGTCTGCCTGGGGAGGACCTGCACACAGAGAGAGAAAGAGAGAGGGGGAGAAAGAGAGAAGGGGGGAGGACGAGAGAGAGAGGGAGAGAAAGTCAGAAAATAAGGGACGGATCAAAAGTTACGATGGGTGAAAAGGGAAGTAAAGTGTTGTGCCTGTGTGCTGTTTAACTCGTTTTGATTTGCTGGTATTGGCCAGTATGATCTCCAATCATGTAAGGGCACATATACAGTATATACTGTACACTTTCACATTTGTATATGTATGAATAATTGTGTAAGTGTATTTATGCCTAAGTTTGTGTATGCTTGTATACCTGTATGCATGTATGTGTGTGTGCAAGTGCGTACACATGTGTGCATGTGCGTGTGTACACATGTGTGCGTGCGTATGTGTGTGTGTGCGCGCTTGCATGTGTATGTGTGTACCAGTGTGCACATATGTGTGTGTGTGTGTGTGAGTGTGTGTGTGTACCTGGATGCCGTTGTGGATGAAGCCGCGGCGGTGCCTGGCCGGGCGCAGGTGGGGGTACTCCTCGGTACTGGTCACCTTGATGCCCCACACGGCCTTCCAGGCCTCGTAGAGCTGGCTGTGCACCGGGTACACCCCGGAGTGGTGCGGCGCCACTGCATAGCCCATGTCTGTGGGGATGCCATGCTCCTGAGGAGAGGAAGAGGAAGAGAGGAGAGGAGAGGGGGATGGGGTAGGGAGAGAGGGAGAAGAGAGAGGGATGGGGTAGGGAGAGAGGAAGAGGAGAGAGGGATGGGGTAGGGAGAGAGGGATGGGTAGGGAGAGAGGAAGAGGAGAGAGGAGAAGAGGAGAGAGGGATGGGGTAGGGAGAGAGGAAGAGTAGAAAGGAGAAGAGGAGAGAGGGATGGGGTAGGGAGAGATGAAGAGGAGAGAGGAGAAGAGGAGAGAGGGGTGGTGTAGGGAGAGAGGAGGAGGAGGAGAGGAGAAGAGGAGAGAGGGATGGTGTAGGGAGAGAGGAAGAGGAGGAGAGGAGAAGAGGAGAGAGGGATGGGTAGGGAGAGAGGAAGAGTAGAGAGGAGAAGAGGAGAGAGGGATGGGGTAGAGAGAGGAAGAGTAGAAAGGAGAAGAGGAGAGAGGGATGGGGTAGGGAGAGAGGAAGAGTAGAAAGAAGAGGAGAGAGGGATGGGGTAGGGAGAGAGGAAGAGTAGAGAGGAGAAGAGGAGAGAGGGATGGGGTAGGGAGAGGGGAAGAGTAGAAAGGAGAAGAGGAGAGAGGGATGGGGTAGGGAGAGAGGAAGAGGAGGAGAGGAGAAGAGGAGAGAGGGATGGGTAGGGAGAGAGGAAGAGTAGAGAGGAGAAGAGGAGAGAGGGATGGGGTAGAGAGAGGAAGAGTAGAAAGGAGAAGAGGAGAGAGGGATGGGGTAGGGAGAGAGGAAGAGTAGAAAGAAGAGGAGAGAGGGATGGGGTAGGGAGAGAGGAAGAGTAGAGAGGAGAAGAGGAGAGAGGGATGGGGTAGGGAGAGGGGAAGAGTAGAAAGGAGAAGAGGAGAGAGGGATGGGGTAGAGAGAGGGGAAGAGTAGAAAGGAGAAGAGGAGAGAGGGATGGGGTAGAGAGAGAGGAAGAGTAGAAAGGAGAAGAGGAGAGAGGGATGGGGTAGGGAGAGAGGAAGAGTAGAGATGGTGAGAACCAGCAGCATAACAGCACATTAGCCAAAGGATTTATGGCACAGCGTGCTCAAACACACAAACACACACACACACTTTCTCCCTCTCAATCACTCTCTCTCACACACGCACGGTTGAAACAGCTAATAGCACAGTGATAAATGAGACAGACATGGGAGTGAGAAACACACAGACACACACACACACACACACACACACACACACACACACACATTCACAGCCCAGCACAGCACAGCTAGCTAACTCCCCTCTCGTGAAGAAATGATTCATCAGGTGCTGAAAAGACCTCATTCGTGTCACTGCTCTACACGTAGCCGACGTGACTCTGGCCAACCAACAGGGGGCAGCATGGGCCCGAGGTGTCTCGCAGGAGCACAATAGGCTGAGCGCTATGAAATCATTATTAGCCCCCAGGGAGCACTAACATTCCCTCCCATGAATAGCTTCTGCTGCTTTCCCAATTTGTGTGCTAGCGCACGCTGTTAGAGGAAGGATGAGAGAAAGTGTGTGTGTATGTGTGTGTGTGAGCACACATGTGTGTATGTGTGTGTGTAAGAATCTCATCAAATGCTGATGGTGAAGGCAAGATTTGAGTTTGGATGCAAATGAGCACTGCAAGGGACGTCAATCTGTAAAGGTGGTGTGTGTGTGTGTGTGTGTGTGTGTGTGTGTGTGTGTGTGGGCGGACGAGAGGGAGGGCAGTGCTAATGGTTTAAGGCAGTGGGAAATGAGTATGTGTGTGTCTATTAAGTATATGTGTCTATAACCATGCCTGTGTGTCTGTGTGTGAGCGCGTGTGTGTGTGTGTGTGAGTGTGTGTGAGTGTGAGTGTGTGTGTGTGATGGAAATGGTGGGATGATGCGTGTGTGTGTGTGTCTTTTAAATAGGTCTGTGTGTGTTTCTAAGCATGCCTGTATCTGTGTGTGTGATTGAATTGGGGGGGTGAGTAGTAGAGGGGTTCTGCCCGCTGCCCTTGCTCACTGCGGAGTCATTTGCAGGCTCATTAATCCATGATGGGGGAGTGAAGGAACTCTCCCCAGCACACCCCCACCCCCCTCCTGCCGCGGGTACTCATGTGTCACGGCCTTCCAGTAGGGTGTGAAGTGATGAGATATATGCGCGCACATGTGTGTGTGTGTGTGTGTGTGTTTATGCAGGGAAGTGCACATGTGTGTGTGTGTGGGAGTGAAGAGGAGTGTGCTACTTAGTATTCATGACCATTAAGACATACACACACACACACACACGCACACACAAACACTCCTTGCAGCAAAATCCAATGACTATCATTACATCAAGGTATGATGGGTTTTAACAAGCCAATTGCGGCCTCCTTATCCTCTGCCTATCCTCTACAAGGTGCATCACAAGTGGAAGGTCAAGGACATGGGGAAAGAAGACCAGAGAAAGGCTATGTACACACACAGAGAGAGAGAGAGAGAGTGAAAGAGAAGGAGAGAGAGAGAGAGCGCGGATGGGCCCTTTGTGATTATAGATTAGGAAGCGCAGTCGTTGCGGAGCGGCGCGCCATACGATCACGAGGAGAAAACAAACAGCTCCGGTGAGTGGCAGGAGCAGAGAGGGGAAGTCAATAACAGCAGCGGGGGAAATGAGATAACGCATCATCTCAATGGCCAGTGACCAGACCCCTCACAGCCCAATACCCCACCCCCTCCACCCTCCCACACACACACACACACACACACTCCAACCTCAGCCGCTCCCGGCTGCCAGATAACTGTTATCACCCGAGAGCTGCTGGCCTCAGACGACAGAGGCACCGACCTCTGGTCAGTGGCCTGCTGGGAAGGACAGAACTTCACTTAGCTCGAGACGACGACACAGACTTTGGAACCAGAAAGGATCAGGGCTTCTCAAGGTGCTATTCCAAATTTAGTCAGATTCTTTTTTTTTGGTGTTGCAATACAGTATGTGCAAATTCAAACTGTGAAGCCTTGTGACTATAAATGCTGTGATTAAGGTAGCGTACTTCACCTGCGAGCCAGCGACCTTTTATAGAGACTGTGAGACCCTGAGGGAGACCAGGCAAAAAAAGGTGTCACTTTCACTTAACTTGTCAAATGACAGCCACTGTTCTCAAAATGAGTGAAAATACTTCTTATACAACCTTCTCACCTCCCTGTTCACACTAATTATAGTTTAAAGCTATGACTAAGTCGCCCACGTACTAAGACCAGCAACGAATAAGGAGGTCCTGCTGGGGTAGGTTTTGGGGAAGGATGTGTGTGTGTGTGGGTGTTGGGGGTCTCACCTGAGCGAAGAGCATGTTGAGGCGCATCTGCTCGGCCAGCACGCTGACGTTGTGGAAGAGGTGCGGCTGCATGTGGCTCCACATGTGCGGGAACCACCAGAACTCCTTCCTGTGCGTCAGCAGCATGTCGTCGCCCTCGTCCTCCTCCTCCGTACCTGACGACCGACACGACACGCTGGCGTCAGTCTCGCCATGACAACCAACCCCCGCCGCCAACCAACACTTGACAACAGCGCTCTCAGGGGTAAAAAACAAAACGCCTTACCTGCATGGTAGAACTTTCCGGAGAAGCCGAGGTTGAACGTGAAGTTTGGGACCAAGGCTCGGAGTTTGTTTTGCGTGTTCAGCAGCGCCTGAAAGTGAAAGACAGAAAAATAGAAACACACACACCAACGTAAATTCATCGTTCAATCACACACTCTGATGTTGACTATACAACCACACCTCCTGCAGCCACATTCAACATCCCACACACTGCAGATACCCTCCCACACACACACACACACACACTACATTAAATCACCACTTTCGGTAGCACCACCACACGTACATGTACCACCCCTACCCATGGCAGGACGGGCACTAAAACGGGCACCTGAGCATTAGGTGTCCGTGGGCATCAAGGGCATGGCTTTCATTCCATAACCTGGGGCAGGCATGGGTCAATTCTGTTCAGCTCTGAAACCCTGGAGCTTTTACTTGAAGAAAGGAGGCATGTGCGTGCCTGTGTGTGTGTGTGTGTGTGTGCGTGCGTGTGTGTGTGCGTGCGTGTGTGTACTGGGATATCAAATGAGGGTTGATCCAGAGAGATGTGCGGCGGCTGCAGCTAAAAGGCCAGGTTTTGATAAGTGAATTAGGGGAAAGCGCAGCCACAAATCAGCTCGGAGCGGAGGGGAGATATCCGCCGCGCTGCCGCAAATCAAACACGGAGGACGAGAGATAGCTGCCGCGCCGACACAAATCTACACCGTGCCAGAATGAGAGATCTAACCCGAGAGAGGAAGTGTGCGTGTGTGTGTTCGTTCTCGCTCCCACACCCACACACACACACACAGACGAGCGAAGAAAGATGGCCAGACGGCGCCTTTCGATAAGAGATGCAATCGCAGAGATCTGACTGCTTCTGGTGTCCTTGAATGTCTATTTACCCAATGTTTATTTTCAGGTGAGAGGGGGGGAACACACACACACACACACACACACACACACACACACACACACTCTCTCTGTCTCTCTCTCTCACTCGCACTCACAGCAAAGCATTCAATGCATAGCAACGCGATACATTTCAATTTGGTGTAAAGCTGGCGTTGATTTGATTTCCGCAGAGGCTGGCAACAGTCTGTTAGGCACAGATGAGACATGCCTGATGGCCTACTGTAAACACGCGGCTGCTAAAGCCCTTTCCGCTCCTCTGCGGGCCTGATGGGCGAGACGACTCCCTCCCTACAGTACCTCCAGAGCTGCTTCTAATGAAGTCCCTGCTTTTACCTAGCGGGCTGCGCACTCTCTCTCTCTAACACACACACACACACACACACACACACACACACATATACACACATACACACCAGACGGTGTGGTTTCTCTAGATTAAACAGCTGCTTAAAAAGCACAACACACCATACAACAACACGAAGGGGCTGAGAGGACTTCAATAACCACAGACCTAAAAGGAGGAGAGGGTGGAGGATGGGCAGAGAAAGGGAGGAGAGAGAGAGAGAGAGAGAGAGAGAGAGAGAGAGGGAGAGAGGGAGAGAGAGAGGTGATGAGAGATGAGAGAACAAGACAGCCAGAGAGAAGGGGGGGGGGGGGGCAGAGATGGATAGAGAGAGTGGCAGTGAGTGAGAAAGTGAGTGAGAGAATAGGTGAGGGAAAGGGAGAGAAGGATAGATAGAGAGGGAGGAAGAGAGAGAGAGAGAGAGAGAGAGAGAGTGAGAGAGAAGCAGGAAATGAGAAGAGAGATGAAGAGATAGTGATGGCCACTTGGGAGTATAGGCTGAGTGAACAAACCGCTGTTGCTAATAGCTACTACCTCAGGGGAAGGGTGGACGGGAAAGGGGGGGAGCGGGACAGGGGTCAGACACTGACCGGTGTTACCATGGCAACATCCTCTGCCAGGCCAGTGTGGTCTAACCTGTGTCTGAAAGAGCCGAAAGACAACACACACACACAAACACACACACACACACACATTGACATGTCCTTGATGTCCACTTCACTCCAGCTAAAGTTTGCTGTGGTCGAGCTCTTTCAGAGGTTGTTTGGCGGTGCCAGCGCGCCCGCGGGGCATCTAATCCGCGCTGAGCTGCGGGCCGACAGCTCGCCCGCCACGAGAGAGAGCCGCGGCAAATCTCCTGTCCGTCTGAAGACAGCCGCCGCCAGCCAGACACACACACACACACACACACACACACACACACACACACACACACACAACAAGGAGGAGGGACGAGAGGAGACGAGAGGAGAGATGAGAGGACGCGGCCAAGGAGAGAAAAACTGCCAGGACCAATTCAGGTCTTCTTTGGTTGTGTTGGAGTCTTGCAGAACTGACAGCGCCGGGGGGGTGTGAACACTCCCGTAAAGCTTTCATTGTCCTCGCGCTGATCCTCAATAACACCTATAGCAGCTGCCTCTAATGCAAATGCATTAAAACAACAACTGTTCAAGCAGATGCACTGCCAAGGAGTTTAAAGACATGTGACAGTGGCACTTCCTTTCCCACCAGATGCCCGAGTCAAGTGAGGCATCCATTCTGGCATGGATGGACAAACCTTCATTGGACTTAATTGACCGATCGCTCAACACGAGTCACGCTGCCGGACTGCCAATGAGGCTCTGCGTGTCGCCTTTTTTGCGGCGCAGCGCAGAACTCGCTCTGTTCACCGTTGGCGCTGCCAGCGGAGTCAGACGGTCCGTATTACAGCCTGGCACGGCTGCACCACTCCACTCCACTCCTCAACATCTGCCCACGGGTGAGTCAGCCAGCACCTGTCACGCACACACACACACGCACGCACGCACGCTCGTAACGCAGTGGACACGCGTGCCGTGCACGTCTCGTGCCGTAGAGGGCGAGCTGAGGCGTACCCTGGGCCAGCAGGGCACCTTCCTTGCCAGCAGGGCACTCTGCCAGCTATAAGAGGAGAACATGACTCACATCTCACAGCTTCATACTGATGCAGGTGCATGCATGTGTGTGTGTGTGTGCGTGTGTGCATGCATGTGTGTATGTGTGTGTGTGCATGTATGTGTGTGTTTAACATGTGTGTGTGCTTAGTTATTCAGGTTCCTGAACATGGCATGTGTGTGTGTGTATATGTGTGTGTGTGTGTGTGTGTGTGTGTGTGTGTGGGACATTATATCTGAGAAGTTACCATCTTTATTCTCGCCACATGTGTCAATACATGTAAATTGTGTTGTTAAACAACAAATGTTTTCCAGGTGTTCCAGAGAAATGTCTGTGTTCTCTGAGTTAAGTGCCACCAGGCCTGATATTGTAGTCATTGATGAGTACAATAGGGATGTGTTCATCCTGGAAGTAGGCTGCTGTTTTGATTCTTGTCTAGAGGAGGCTTACTTAACAAAGCTAGTAAAATATCACCCTCTTGTACAGACAATAACTAGCCTTGGCTACAAGTGTCAATATCTGGTGCTCATCTTTGGCAGCCTGGGCCACGTGCATAGGCTTGTCATTAGGGGTCTCAGGATAGTTGGCTTTACAAAAGCAAGGGCAAAGCAAATTGCCAAATACTGCTCAATATCCTCCATTATTGGGAGTCGCCATATATGGAGAAGAAGGTGTTGTGTGTATCCATAAAATCTGCTGTTTGAATTGTCATCATGCTCACATTGGTGGATCATGCCTTAGCAATGTTCTGCATCTGTAACATTTATGTCCTTTTGTACATTTATTATGAATTGCGGACATAAATAAAGTAGTTAAACTGTGTGTGTGTGTGTGTGTGTGTGTGTGTGTGTATGTGTGTGTCAGTATGGTTCTGTACATATGTGAATGTGTCTGAGCATGCATATGTACATGTGTCTGATCATGCAGCACCTGATAACGAGTATGAACTAGGATGTGTCAGGGCATGTATGTGCAAGCACGTGTATTCCTTATGTATACACATACTGGATATGAACGTGCTTTAAAGTGTATGTACACATGTACCCTCATATATATATAGTATGTGTATGTGTGAGTGAGAATAAGTGTGTGGTTCAATATACTAGAAAAAAAGTAGGCATTCAGCTTGCATGCAGTGAGAGGAGGGGAGAGGAAGATAGGAGGGAGTGGGGAGGAGAGGAGAGAGAGAGGAGAGGAGGGGGGTGAGAGGAGAGGAGAGGAGAGGGGGAGGGAGTGGGGAGAGGAGAGGAGAGAGAGGAGAGGAGAGGAGGGGAGGGGAGGGGTGAGAGGAGAGAGGAGAGAGAGGAGAGGAGAGGGGGGGTTGAGAGGAGAGGAGAGGAGGGGAGGGGTGAGAGGAGAAGAGAGGAGGGGAGGGGTGAGAGGAGAGGAGTAAAGACTAGAGGAGAGGAGTGAAGGAGAAGAGGAGAGATGAGTGTTGGGTGAGACACCTCCAGCCCTGCTGCTGATTAAGGGGCCTGCCTGCTCTGCCTGCTCTGCTGCTGGCCAGGTGGCTTCACAAAACACTCCAGCGCTGAACAAAAGACCGGGACTGGTGACAGGTGCTCGCTCGGAAAAGCACACAGACTGCATATGTGCGGGTGTGCGCGTGTGCGTGTGCGTGTGTGTGTGTGTGTGTGTGTGTGTGTGTGTGTGTGTGTGTGTGTGTGTGTGTGTGTGTGTGTGTGTGTGTGTGTGTGGGCGAGAAAGAGAGTGTTAGAAGGAGAGAGAAATAGCAGAATGAGTAGGAGAAAAAGGGCAAAAAGGAGAGCCAGCAGGAGAAAGGGAGTGCAAAGGTAGAGAAAAAAGCGAGAGAGAGCGAGAGAGAGAGAGAGCACGCGTTGAGAGAATATCACTTCATACAACATACACCCTCAAGACCACATTTGCTCCCTAAGCCCTCGTTATTAGAAGACCAGAGTGCCTGATCATGAATGTCGGCCATTAAGCGCTCTGTGAAGAATGAATGTAGGATTTCAGAGGAATGAAACTACTCAAACTGGCCATATCACTCAGCCTTGACATGGCGAAAAAAAAATCTGCTCGCCATGTTAAGATTCTTAAGTGCGAATGGATTTAAAATACATCACAGGCTTTACATTCTATATCTGATCTTATCCACAAAGCCCTGTAAGAGTGAATAATTCAAATGTTGCACGAGCACTTTTTTTCAGGAGGGAAACAATGCGAGGCCCAAACAGTACTTCCAGTGTTGGAGCTGTGCGCCAGTCTTCAGGAGCTGTGGGCCTTTGTTGCGCCGCGCTCTCCTTGGTTCAGTCAACACGGGGAGATCAAGGCCAGCCGGAGCAGCACAGGCTCCAGTCCGCGGGCTGTCTGCCGGAACAGCCAGTGTGTGTGGGTGTGTGTGTGTATGTGTGTATGTGTGTGTGTCCATCTGCCCCCTGATGTCTGGTGATGGGGAGGGACAGCGTGGTCCAACAGGTCCCTGACATTATTGCGGCTCCAGACCTCGAGAGGCAGGCCCGTGTGCCCACTCCGTGCCACCTTTAACCCGTCGCCTCTCTCTCTCTCTCTCTCTCTCTCTCTCTCTCTCTCTCTCTCTCTCTCTCTCTCTCTCTCTCTCTCTCTCTCTCTCTTCTCCCTCTCTTCTTCCCACTGTCTCCGGCGCCCACCCGGCCCTCTCTGGGAGCAGCTGCCATCTTTGTCATATTCTAATTGATGATGGGCTAATTAACTGCCTGACTGACTCTGTTGAGCCCTCTCCTCACTCAAGGGTACGCACACAAAAACACTAAGTGACACACTGTTGCTCCCTATGTCACACACGAACACACACACACACACACACGCACAAACACAGACATAAACACACACACAAACACAGACATAAAACACACACACAAACACAGACATAAAACACACACACACACACACATAAACACAGACATAAAACACACACACACACACACACACACACAGGGGACATCGAATTCACCTCGATGTTCCACACCCCTGGTAGAGTCTGCTGCGGTGCATCCCTGGTTGTGCTAGTCGGCGTCCCGATGCCTAATTAATTAGCCCATTATTTCTCATTAAGCTCCTTAATTTGGTTTGATACGTGCCGTAGAGGAGCAGCACCTCAGGGCTACGCTGCTTTTCTTATATATTTATCTCCAGCGCAAAAACACCTCCCTCCGACACCCACCAGGCACACGACCGCCTCTCCACACAGCCCTGACAGAGCCCCAGGGCAATCGTTTTTTTTCTCTCTCTCTCTCTCTCCCTTCCTCCTTCTCTCACGCTCTCTCTCTCTCTCTCTCTCCCTTCCTCCTTCTCTCACGTTCTCTCTCTCTCTCTTTTTTGCAGAGCCGTAGTCTTGGGAATGTTCTCGGCCTCGCTCAACGGCGTTAATGCGGGGAGCGTGTTCACGCGGCGGGCTCCTCGTAACGAAGTCTTTAGTGCGGCGGGGCGCTGGGCTAATTGAGCACGCTGGCGCACAAGCAGGCGGCAGAACGCCGCACTCGTTCACTCGCCCGCCCGTTCCCTCGCTCGGCTCTTTGAGGTTAAGACAAGAGAGACAGACCCTCTGGGCGCCGGAGACCTATAAATAGCGGGTTAATAAGCGCGCTGATGGCGGGGGGGATAATTATCTCACCAACGGGCGCTACAGCTGGGCCGGCCAGGACGCCGGACCTCCCTGCTGCTGCTACTACTGCTGCTGCTGCTGCTGCTATGACCCCAGTACTTTATCCTGCTCTCAGACCCACTCCGAGAGGTATGCAAACAGCATTTTAAACATCAAATACCTTCTTTTAAATTGCAAAAGTGTTCTTACCATAACCAACATAAAAAACTATATCGAGCATGTTCATGTCTTCATTCTGGAGTGTGACATGGGCAATTGAGTTGCAGCCCCTAGTGTAGGTTAACAGCTACTAGACCAGAAATGACGACTATACAATAAGACCTCTCCACCCCTTCACTCTCCCCAGCCATATTTCACAGCAAGCGACAGGTTCTTAGAAAACATCTCTCCAATTTATGCTTAAAAGTGAAGGGGAAAAATGCTTAAATCTATATTTTCTCCATTTCTTCATAAGTGACTTAATCTAGATAGCCTTGATTTCTTCAAACCATTCCGCCCTTGAACAGAGACTTCATCAGTGCCACAAACCTAAGGGAGACTGCAGCCTTTTTATCCAATCAGATCTCGTTTTCCCAATAACCTCAAACGAAGCATAACGGAGTGCTGAAGTGTTCCCTCCGTGCCCTCGGCATCTCCGGGAAATCCTTTGGCAATTTACCTCCGGAAAAACACACTACGATGTCAGATTGATGTGCACACCAGTAGTTTCACGTCTTTATTTGTGTAAAGTGGGCTCAATATTTCACAACCCTCACTGCTAAAGGCTCTCCAACTGGCCTTCATCGGGCATATCTGAACGCTCATCAGTCTGGTGGCTAAACAACCTTGGAGAAGGAGATGCCAAGAACAGGCCCAAAGTTTTATTTTTAGTTGCCTGCTTATCGTGGAGTTATAAGGTTTGGTGTATAAATGAGAACACTGCACATACTGTACTCACTCTGATCACTACAGGGCAACCCAGAGGGATTTGTTGACTATTGACTATACCTATATTGTCAATTCTGAAGCAAATGTATGTTGGAGCCCAATGCAAGTTGGGTCGGTGGAACCAACAAACAGAAAGTCTCCAGCCTCGTGATCATGCTCATGAAAAGGCAGACTGACCGATTGAGGAGTGTTGTAAAATAAATATACTGCCCATGCTAAAGCTGTAGGGGAAGCTCTGCAGAGAAACCTGCAAGCATAAAACGAGAAAACATCAAAGAAATCGCCAAACCTGCATGGTTCCCCTTTAAGGAGTTCTATATGTTGTAAAATTCCATATAAAATAGCAATGCCTGTAGCATGGCTCCCAAATGAGCACAGATCTACAGAAGAGAACCAGTGAGTGAGAGCAGACCCAACGCTGTACTGCACATCATAGAAGAGTAAGCAGACACAGCACACCCATAAGCACCCCAATCCCTAAACACCAGCATGCACACAAACAGCATGTATTTACCTTAGCCCATAACCACACCAACCTGACTACACAAACACCTATCCTAAATGTCTGATAAAATGAAGCAATAAGCCCCGAGAGGCCGTTCCATGTCGTGAATATATTATATAGCACAGCTGAGGAGCGTTGTTAGGCACGGAGTGAGCGAAGCGAAGCTTCGAAATATAGCTATGATAACATTTCAATACATCCATCAATCTCTTAAATTCACACACGCATAACCAACTCTCCGACACGCCTGCTCACCTTCACGTCCGACACCTTCATGCGGGTGCCCTCTTTGCCCACGAAGATGTCGTCCACGTCCACCAGCAGGTGGCGCTCCAGCGGGAGGCACAGCCGGCGGCCCGTCAGGTAGGCGATGGAGTCCACGAAGACGAGCTTGTGCAGCCAGTAGGACAGGTTGTTGCCGAAGAGCACGCGCTGGATGCCGTCGTGCAGCCCCAGGTCCTGGACCACGGTGGCGTGCAGCGGCCGGTGGGGGCCCAGGTGCGCCAGCGCCTCCGACGACTTGGTGCTGGCCAGGAGCACGGGCTCGTACGTGCTGTGGTTGGACTGGAAGACGGTCCAGTCGTCGCCGGGCAGCGGGCCCGGCTCCACCTGGTTGGGCCGCGTGACGTAGAGGAGCGGCGCGGCGGGGTTGATGCGGTAGTCGCGCAGGCCCAGGTTGGAGTGCAGGTAGAGCGGGAAGCCCTTGAGCTGGGCGCTGAGCAGCGAGTTCTCGTTGGCCTTGAAGAAGCCCACGATGCCCACGCCGTACTCGGCGCAGTACTTGTCCAGCAGGTCGCGGTTCCAGGCGTCCAGGTTGACGTACTTGAGCAGGTTCTCGTAGATGACCAGCGCGTAGCGGCCCTGGTCGCGCTCCATCAGCGTGGGCATGTCGCCCTTGCTGGGCGCCACCTCCGTGCGGTAGCGGAAGCGGCTGGACTCCAGGATGGCCACGATCTCCTGGCCCAGCTGCGAGTAGATGCTCTCCACGAACACCAGCACCACCGGGTCGGTGCGCGCCGGGTCCGCCATCTTGCCGCCCGCCGCGCCCCTCCGCCCGGCCTGCGGGGGGAGGAAGAGGGGCGCGCGCTGACCCCCTCCCTCGCCGCCCCCCGCCACGCCGAACGCCGCGCCGCCGGCCCCCGCCCCGATGCCGCCCACCCCACCGCCGCCTCCGCAGTCGCTGAAGGGCAGCGGCGGCGCCTCCTTGATCTTGGGGCTGTTGCTGACGTAGTAGGCCAGGAAGGCCATGGAGAGCAGGCAGAAGACGATGAGCGCCAGGATGAGGCGGTGGAGCTCCAGCTGCCGGAGGCCCCGCACCAGCTTCCAGGGGCCCATGGCTGCACACGCCGGGGGACGGAACAGCAGCAGCAGCAGGACGAGGAGGAGGAGGAGGAAAATGGGGGGATGAAAGAGGAGGAGGAGGAGGAGGAGGAGGAGGTGGGGGAGGAAAAGGAAAAGGGTTGAGCAGCAGACACTGGCACCAGCTTCTGGGCACGAGGAGCCATTTACGCTAGGTCACCATGGCCCCCATAGCCCATGACTCGCCCCCGTGGAAGTGATGGCGGCGTCTCCCCCTCACACGTTTTAGCTCTCTCACTCTTTCTCTCTCTCTCTTTTTCTCTCTCTCTTTCTGGGGGTTGTTCACTCGCTCCTCTTCTCCTTCACATGGAACATGTAGTGTTGGTGCTCCGATGTCACAGATGCCCTCTCCTGCTCCGCTCCTCTCCTCGCTCTCGTCTGTCCTTCCCGCTCTCTCTCTCGGCGGCGGTCTTGTCCGTCCGTCCGTCCGTCGCACGTCTCGAACCGTCTGTTCTGCTAACGCAGGATAAGATTTCGTGCTCGCTCGCGCTTCCGCACACTCCACCCACCCCCTCCTCTCCACTCCACCTCCTCCTCCTCCTCCTCCTCCACCCAGACACGCAGCGCAGCGACTCCAGTCCTCTCTAGTTCCTTCTCGGTCTCCCTCGCTCTTTCCCTCCCGTCTCTCTTCCTCTCTCCGGCGGAGTTGCAGCCTTCGCCTGTCACCTCCTCCGGGCTCAGCAGCGTCCCTGCTTAATGTGCTCCCCGCTGGGACACATCCGTGAACACAGCCCCCCACGGAGCCCCAGCCTGGCCATCCTTAGGGCGTGGGAGGAGAGACGGGTAGACACCTACAGCAGAGAGAGAGAGAGAGAGGGGGAGAGAGAGAGAGAGAGAGAGAGGGGAGAGAGAGAGTGACAGGTGGTTAGGACATTTCAGGATCAACATGTCATCACACTGTATAAATTTAAAATAAAAAATAAAAATAAAAAAGAGCTCCCAAGAAGGAGCTTGAGAAAAAAATTGAGAAAAAGACAAACTGAAGCAAAAAAAAATGTAGGCTGTGGAAGTGGATGACTCACTCCGACGAGTCAAATAGGAGCTGGAAGAAGGCCCAGATGCAAACTGGAAAACATTACTGAGAAATTTGTACGGCAACCTACAGAGGAGAATTACTTGGGAAAAACAAATAGTGTGCTGTCTGCTCCTTGTAACGCAAAGTCTAACGGATGGACCTCTTACTGCTTTGATAGGGGACAGTCACACACACACACACACACACACACACACACACACACACACACACACACACACACACACACACACACACACACACACACACACACACACACACACACACACACACACACACACACACACACACACACACACACACACACACACGTCCTTAATATTTAATGCCGCTTGAATGACCGAACGTTTAACCTGACTCGATGGGTATTCGGCTGCCCATCTCATATCTCTCGGCGTGACAGGCAAAAGTGCTGGGTAATGGCTACGCGTGGCACAGGGGACTGAGGCAAACGCTCATCTGTTTCTTCTAGATGATTCCAAGCACGCTCATGATTTTTCCATTAATGCCCCCCTTCCTCTCCCTCCCCTGCCCCTAACCCCCCACACTCTTGTGGCTTGTGGTTGGCCTTTAGCGTCAGCGTCTGTGCCTGTGTGTGTGTGTGTGTGTGTGTGTATGCGTGTCAGTGTGTATGAGTGTGCGCGAGTGTGCACTCAAGTGCGCTTTTTCTCATGGCTCCCAAAATAGTCGGACCAATAACAACATCCATGTGCTGTTCTTCCACCAAGATAGCGTTACAGGTGCGAACCGTGGGGGTGAACTGGGTACGCGGGCAGGTTGACACCGTGTCAGTCATCCTGACCTACGCGTGCTGCGGAAATTTTTGTTTACGTTTGCAAGCTTCCAACCCAACATCCCCCCCCCCCCCCCCCCCCCACAACCCCCCCCCCCCCTCCTCAAACGCTCAAACACGTATATGGGCCAGAGCAGAGTGGGGGCTGGGG
>NC_085011.1:7798829-7833829 GCF_963854185.1 Sardina pilchardus
GTGCCTAAAACTTCTCAAAGCCAGGTCGAGGCTCGGCGGACGGACGAGAGGTCCCTGCGAACCCCAACAGGTGTGTGAGTGGTGGTGGTGGTGGTGGTGGTGGTGGTGGTGATGCGTGGTGTCAGCGAGCCCCACCTGTTGAGCTGCGGCCGGAGCCGGAGCCCTGCCAGGGCACACTACTCCCTGGGCCAGCGCTGCCCGGCGAGGCTATTTAGCCCTGCTGAAAGAGCTGCCAGCGTAAGACCCACTTAATTAGACCTGCCCATCCGAGAGCAGACGCACGGCAGGCATTACAACACTGTAATTAGCTGTCAAGGATGAGGAGGAACGAGAGGGAGAAAGAGAGAGGGAGAGAGAGAGAGGGAGAGAAGGGGAAGAGAGAGAGGGAGAGGAGTTTGGGGGGTGGAGTAGAGTGAGATTTAAGAGAGAATAAGTGATTGAGGGGGAGAAATTACAGAGTCAAAAAAAAAGACGGGAGTGAACAAAGTTATGAAAAAAGGGCAGAAAGACATGGGGGGGGTTAAAAAAGAGATAGAGAGAGAGAGCAGAAACAAGTGAGAGAAGGAGGACAAGATTTTATTGAAATGAGATGTAAAGGTCAGTGGTAGCAGCAGGAAGTTTATAGGTGGAGCAGATGGAGCATGTGGAAGGGAGGAGCCCAGATTCACAGCAGTGGGAGCGAGAGAGAGAGAGAGAAAGAGTGAGAGAGAGAGAGAGAGAGAGAGAGAGAGAGATGGAGAGAACGAGAGAAGGAGAGAGAGCAAGAGAAGGCCTGAGGGAAGAGTAGGAAAAGTGGGTAGGAGGAGAGTTGATGTGGTAGGTATATATCCGTCACCCCCCTCCACCCCCCTCTCTACCAGCCCTACTAGGAGGCACCTCAGGATAATCTCCCTCATTAAGGCAGAATAAATGTTAAATCATTAATGGTGGCACTTTATTAGCCAGCTCATCCATCCTACGCTGCCCTGCCATGAGTTGGCACACCTTCCTCCTCCTCCTCCTCCTCCTCCTCCATCCTCCGCGTGTGCCTGCCATGCCGCTACCCCGTGGTCAGTCCACTTAGAGGCCCCCCACGCAAAAACGCCTCTCAGCTCCTCATCAGATCACATTTCATGTGACCGCAAATAGCCCCTTCGCTGCTCGTGATGTGTCCAATAGACACCCACCGACGCTGATGAGAGATCGGAAACGGTTGGCACGGGCAACTGTTGCTGAGGGAGACAAAGGGTGGCATGCACGCACGCAAGAAACACAGGCTCGCTCATATTTTGTTTACCGTGCGAAAATGTCACCATCTCAAATACAGTTTCAGGCCCGGAGACCATTTCCTTCTTGAGCTTGTTAAATGAGGCGTCCTTGATAGGGCGTATTAAGTGGTGGTCAATGCTGAGGCAGAGAGCCCCAGGGGAGAGAGCCCAAGCACATCCATCACTTGTTTGTCCACTAGGGCGGAGCTCGTTGGAGCACTTAGGGCTCTGCTCTCGGCATGCCAATCAGCCATCAGGTCAAGCGTGCTAAATGATCCGGACCGGCCGGCAGGGGCCAGCCATCTCTCCAAGAAATCAGCGGGCCGGATGAGAAACAGCTGAGAGAGTTCCGCTGCCTGAGACTAGGAAAACACACAGGGCGAGGTGTGAGGTGGTGGTGAGCTGTGTGTGTGTGCGTGAGTGTGTCTCTGTGTGTGTGTGTATGCGTGAGAGAGTGTTTGTATATTCTATCTGTCCGTCTGTGTGTGTGTGTGTGTGTTGCCTGTGTGTGTGTGTGCAAGAGGGAGTAGTGTGTTGCCTGTGTGTGTGTGCAAGTGGGGGTAGTGTGTTGCCTGTGTGTGTGTGCAAGTGGGGGTAGTGTGTAGCCTGTGTGTGTATATGCAAGAGGGAGTAGTGTGTTGCCTGTGTGTGTGAGCGTGTGGGGGTTACGTTGTTCTAGCAGATTCCGGTATGTTCCATCCACCTTGAGCTCATGCTTTAGCCGGCCATGTGGCCATTTGTGTTTAGACAGCAAACTGCCTGCATCTGTAGCCAGGAAAGGGAAAGGCGACCACCCACTGTGAATGAGTAAGTGCCTGAGCAAAATTCGTATAAGCAAGAGAGTAAGGAGATGTGTGGGTGTGTGTGTGTGTATCCATGTGAGTTCAGTAGATGAGTCTGCTATATATAATGCACGTACCTACAAATAGGTAGTGGGTGTTGGGGTAGGTTTGATATGGGGTGGATAAGTATGTACATTAATAAGAAGTTTGAGTATAGCATCTTATATTGTGAACCAAGTGTGCATGTGCCTACAGGCAATTAAGAAAAAATATTATTATGTATATAACATATTATTATTATTATTATTATTATTATTATTATCATCATTATCATTATCATTATCATTATCATTATTATTATTATTATTATTATATAAAAGTTATTATATATGTGCATGTATGTGAGGGTGTTTGTGTGTGCAATGAGTGCTTTATATAGCACTAGGAAACAGCACAGTGGACCACCTGCCCTGCACCATCAGCTCTGTTGGAGGCGCTTGGACCCTTTGATGACTGAGGCACCCCTACTGCAACAGCTCCTCTCCCCGCGGGGGCCCCACTCTACTCCCCATCCATCCATCCATCCATCCCAGCGCTCCGTAACGCAGACCCCCCCCGCCTCCCCCCGCCTCCCAACCTGCTCCCTGCTGCTGGGCAGACCTGCGGTGAGCTGGCCTCGTCTGACTGCACGGGGTCGAGAGCTGGCAATCACAGTTGAGCGGGCGAGCGAACGACCGAGCGGGCGGGCGAACGAGCGAGTGAGCGAAGTGTGCCATGCGGTTTAAACTCTGCGGTTTGGCAGCTTTCTAGAGCGGTCGGAAGTGTGGCAGCCGGAGGATTGAGAGCGTGTCAGAGTGTGACTGCGTACAAGGGAGTGTAAGAATGAGCGTGTGAGGGCTGAGGGTGTCTTGCGTATGTGGGAATATCTTTCTCTCTCTGTGTGTGTGTGTGTGTGTGTGTGTGTGCCTATGCGTGAAAGAGAAGGAGAGTTTGTAAAGTTTTTCAGTACTTGAAAGCTTCGCCTGAAACCTTGGACGTGTGAGGGTTCTTTTGAAGTGCTCCCTGACATTTGAGACACGTTTGTGTGCGTCTCCAAGACTGAGACCAATGACACCCTTTCACTCTTTTCCACTCTGCGCCATCTTATTCTTTGCCTTAATACAGACAATTCTGTGTGTGTGTGTGTGTGTGTGTGTGTGTGTGTGTGTGTGTGTGTGTGTGTGTGTGTGTGTGTGTGTGTGTGTGTGTGTGTGTGTGTGTGTGTGTGTGTGTGTGTGTGTGTGTGTGTGTGAGAGAGAGAGAATGGACAAATAAACTGCGAGGCCTCAGACTGAGATGTAGAGTATGCATCTTAAAGACAAAAAGCAAAAAACTAACTAAAAAAAAAACTAGGGGAAAAACACCAAGGGCAGTGAAACCAAGTGAGAGAAAGAGGAAAGAGAAAAAACATGACAGAGAGAGAGAGTGCATGTGCGAGAGAGAGAAAGAGAGTGCGTGAGCGAGAGAGAGAGAGAGAGAGAGAGAGAGAGAGAGAGAGAGAGAGAGAGAGAGAGTACGTGAGAGAGAGCGAGAGAGAGAGAGACTCAGAGAGCGGCGACCCAGAAGAGGCAGTGATTCAGGCGGGGGCAGGCGCTCAGCCTGACCTCTGCTGCCCAGTGGGAGGGGTGCCCGCCTGCCTCCCCCCCCCCCCCCCCCCCCCAGAGGCCAGATCCCTCCACCATAAAAAGCCTCTCTCTCTGGCCCTTGACCCCATCCCAGCATGCAACACTTCCACTCCACCACCACTGCCGCCATCGTTGGCCTCCTCTCTCACTGGACTGTTCCAGTGTTCAGTGTTTCCTGCTGCGTACAGAAACTTCTCCCCCCGAGCTCTGGGCTCTCCGGCCGTCTCTGTCCACTTCCGTCCCTGTCCGCTTGGTTTGGTCCCACTAACGGACTGTCCATCTCCTCCTGCATGCCCCACTACTCCGAGCCGTGGAGCAGGTCCGTGAACGGCAGCAGTTGCATGACAATCGCGCCACACGAGCGCGGCTACCGACTCTTAAGCAGTTCTTTCCCCCTCCACGCTTGGCCTGCTGCGACGGTGCTGTTTTTCGTATGCCAAAAACAGCCAGCGTCTCGCTCCCCCTCAGACACTGCACAGCCCAACACAGCGGGAAAAAAAAAACAACAACAACAACAAAAAAGCGAAGGATAAAAATAACAGGTCATCCCAGTAGCTGCTGAGAACGGCTCTCTGCATTACGCCACTTTATCCTGTCACATTGCGCTCGGTCTCCTGGAGTTGCCAACTCCATCTTACGCCGCTGTGCTCAGTCCCTCTCTCCCTCCCTCCCTCCCTCCCTCCCTCACCTCTCTCCCTCCATCAACACATCCATCCATCCATCTATCCATCTGTCCATTCATCCGTCCATCCGTCCATCCGCCTGTCAGCAGGAGGTGTGTGTGGGTAAAGTGAGCGCAGTATGGGGAGCAGGAGGCCATCCCAGCGTGTTATTATTAAAGCCGCGGCAGGCTGTCGGCCCGTCTCACACCTCTCTCTCTCTCCCTACTGACGCATGATGAGTCAGGACCATGAGGAGGACTGCCATCTCTCTCTCTCTCTCACTCTCTCTTCTCCTCTCTCCCTTTCTCTCCATCCCTCTGTCTCTCACACTCACCATCTCTCTCTCTCTCTTTCTCTCTCCCTGTCTCGTTGTCGTTTTCCTGCCTGGAGCATTTTCTGCCTCTGCCGCCGCCGCCGTTCTGTCCTTCCCAGCGCAGCTAAACAACGAGCTCTCCTGCCTCCCCTCTCCTACTGCGACACACAGCCGCCGACTGCAGTCGCATTCGTTCCCCATCCTGGAAAAAGGGGGGGTTGGGGAAGTGGGTGGGGGATGGGGGGGGCTGCAGTCCTGGGAGAGTTTCAGTCGGTCCGCTGAAATGAAATACGGCCGACGTGGGTAAGATACGAACAGCTACGGGTCTGCTGTCACTGAACATCTGTCAACAGTTTATCCCGGATCACTTCATCTAGTTGTTATGGAAAATCATTTACCTGCTGGCTACATAAATTAGCAATCTTTGCTTAAAACCATTCAGTCCTGTATTCCAAAACAAAAAAAAACAGGATTGGAACGCAGACCATATTATGAAAAGCTGTGTGTGTGTGCTGAAGACTGTACACAGTGGAACTACAGCAGTGAGGGAGGGATGTGGAGCTGTTTCTCCCGATCCCAGCCTGACGGTCTACATCAGCTCCATGTCTCGAGCCTGGGAGCCTCCTGGTTCAATCTCATTAGCACAAGTAATCAAGGACAAAAGGCTTAGCCGTGATCCTGGCTGCTCCACACTTACCATAATGTGTGAAATACCTGTCAGTGCTTAGAACCGTGTCCCTGACACACATACACATACACACACACACACACACACCCATCTGCTCCTCCTCTGGGTCACTTCTCCAGAGGCCTCCTGCCTGCATGCTAATATTAGCTGACGAGATCCACGAGGACCGGCTCATGTGGCCAGCGTATCCGGCAGCAAAACTCCCGGCCGTGTGTCTTTAAAAACACACACTCCCTCCCCCTCCCTCCCTCTCTCTCTCTCTCTGAATGAACTGCACCTCACTCCAACTTCTAAAACAAACACACTTTGCTCTCCGGCTGCCTGTGTGGCCTGCGGAGAGGGCCGGTGAGCGGGGGTCCGCGCGGCCCCTTTGATGAAGCCGCGAGCCGCACTGCCATGCCGTGCCGAGCTGCTGCGAGGAGCTGCGAGGAGCTGCGAGGAGCTGCGAGGAGCTGCGAGGAGCGGGCTGATTTACTGGCCACAGGGAGCGGTACAGTGTTACGACTGCTGGAGATGGTCACGCACGGATTCCCGGGACGCCTTCGGCATACATGCTTCTGTCCCTCCCTAACCTCTGCCTGTCGGTGTGTGTGTGTGTGTGTGTCTGTCTCTGTGTTTATCCGTGCCCGTGTGTGTGTCCGTGTGTGTCTCCATTTGTGTCTGTCTCTGTGTGTATCCGTGCCCGTGTGTGTGTCCATGGGAACACAATCATAGAGGGTGGGTTAGGCTGGGGCTGGGGGCTGGCTGGGAGCAGGGGGGGTGTAATTTGCTGGGAGGCCCTGGGAGGCAGCATCAAAGGCGGGCCGGGGAGAGCAGCTCGGAGTCTGGGTTGGCGGGGAGACGGAGCAGCACAGCGGTGCGCCGCCACACATGCCGGACCACATGGGCCTGCAGACGGCTGATATCTCCCAGGCAGCACACTGCGCCCACGATAAGGCTGCGCGCACCGCACACACACACACACACACACACACACACACACACACACACACACACACACACACACACACACACACACACACACACACACACACACACACACACACACACACACACACACACACACACACACACACACACACACACACACACACACACACACACACACACACACACACACACACACACACACACACACACACACACACACACACACACCCCCATTCAAATGAGGAAACAGACCAGACGCACAAACAGGTACACAATTGCAGGTACAACACGACGACACACAGAAAGTACACACACATAGCAAAACTCAGACATTTCTCACATACACACACAGGGTTAGGCAACTACACACACAGCATTAGGCAACTACACACACACACACACACACACACACACATACATACAGGATGACACACACACACACATAGCAAAAATCAGACATTTCTCACATACACACACAGGGTAAGGCAGACTACACACACACACACACACACACACACACACACACACACACACACACACACACACACACACACACACACACACGTGTGTATGGGCACACTGTTTGGAGGATATTTATAGAGTGAGTGTGGAGGCAGCCTGATGCCTTTGCTGTCGCAGGCAGATGTTCAGCCCCCCTGGGGCCGGCGGAGAAGAGAGTGCTTTGAAGCGAGGGAGGATGGGGAAAGGTGCAGCCCCATCCAAAACAGCTTGGAAGCGCCAACTACGGGCTCTACCACATTCTGCTCTTTTCGCCTTGCTTCCAAACCCCGATTCCCCCTTTCTGTTTCCCCACACACACACACACACACACACAATCTGGCGGCACCCATTTGGCAGACCTTCACAGCTAGTGTGGGTAGCATCTTCATCCCTGCTATACACTTCACTGTATTTGCTCCATTATGTATCAACACCGAGCTACAGTACACACCGGAGGCTAGAACACTGGCATGGAAGCAGGTGGGTCTGCACTGTGTAAAGAGGGAGACCGGTGTGTACTGTATGCACTGTGTAAGCAGGGAGACAGGTATGTATGCACTGTATAGGCAGGGAGACAGGTATGTCTGCACTGTGTAAAGAGGGAGACCGGTATGTATGCATTGTGTAGGTAGGGAGACAGGTATGTCTGCACTGTGTAGGCAGGGAGACAGGTATGAATACACTGTGTAGGCAGGGAGACAGTACAGTATGCACTGTGTAGGCAGGGAGACGGGTATGTCTGCACTGCGTAAAGAGGGAGACAGGTATGTATGCACTGTGTAGGCAGGGAGACAGGTATGAATACACTGTGTAGGCAGGGAGACAGGCAAGTAAGCTATGCACTGCGCAGGCAAGTCTAACAGACATGCGGGCGGGGAGACAGGTAGGCAGGCAGGCAGACGGCTGCTACAGAGAGGCATAAATCAGAGCTGCGAGTCACAGATATGACCTGGCACATAACACCAGCTCAGCAGCGCAGAGAGTGATAGCATCCCCGCGTCGACGAGAGGCGGAGGCGGTGATATGAGAGGTGTCTGAGTGCTGTGTGTGTTAGCGTGTCTTTGCGTGTGTGTGTGTGTGTGTGTGTGTGTGTGTGTGTGTGTGTGTGTGTGTGTGTGTGTGTGTGTGAGAGAAGGAGAGTGTGCATGTGTTCATAGGAGGAATGTCAGCCTGCAATGTTGATTTGAGCTCTACTATCGACCCATTGTAGCTCCGGTCATTGCTTCTGTGGTCAGTGAGGGGGTCATTCTGAAGATTTTAATTAGTCAGACACTGCCCCACACAGCTGGGTCCAGAGCCTGTGTGTGTGTGTGTGAGTGTGAGTGAGTGTGTGTGTGTGTCTCATGACAGACAGATCCATACCATTTTGCCAAAAAGAGCACACACACACACCTCCCACTCATATCTCACACCTCTGGGTAGGCCAAGCGTGAACAGCATCCAAGATGAAACACACACAGACACACACACTCGTTCATCACTAACACACACCAGCACAGAAGGAGAGACACACACAGTCGCCGGGCTTCACACAAACACTATGTCAGTTTCTCACACTTCCTCTGGCCTCTCTGCTGAGCCTAATGGCGTCACACTTGGCCCAACAAGTCAGCAGAGACTGAGAGAGAGCGAAAGAGAGAGAGAAAGAAAGAAAGACAGAAAGAAAGAAAGAAAGAAATCAAGAGAGAGTGGACTGAAGAAGGACAGAGGAGTCGGTGAAAGAGCGAAGGCGAACGGGAGAGACGGTGAGTGGGTGAATGAGAGAAGACTCCATCCCTCCCTCCCTCCCTCCCTCCCTCTCTCTGCCTCCATTATCCATGTCCTCTCCGTTCAGCATTGTTGCATTGTTGTATTACTTGGCAGTGTTCAGGGCACTCCCTCCCTGGTCCAAAAACAAGAATGCCTCGCTCTCTCTCTCTCTCCCCTCCAATTAAAAATGTCTTTGGCAGGGTTTCTGGACCCGCTATCTTTTCAGCCGCTCAGCTGCTATCTCTCCCTGCTGGAAGGCCTCGCTCTACCTAGTTTTCGCACTCGTTTTCTCTCTCTCTCTCTCTCTCTCTCTCTCTCCATCTCTCTCTCTTTGGCCGCTCCTCCCTCATGCTACTCCATTCATTCCATCAGCAGATCGGCTGGCCACACAAAAGTCCTGCAGGGGCCACATGCACACACACAGACACACACAAACCCCCCCAAACACACACACCATCATCAAGCCCTGCCTCACAATCACAGCAGAGGCCCGCACACACACACACACACACACACGGCTCTGCCTCTAACCACCGCAGAGACGCTCGCTCACAAACACACACGCAGGCCACGGCTGGCCAACAGAATGCCACAGGCCCCTGGTGGTGCTGGGCTTGTGTGCAGTGCGTTAGCGACTGAATAGGGATCGCTTAAGCTTTCGATAAATGCACCTAAGCATGAAAACAGAAGGAAATGTCTGTCCTCTATCCCTCTCACTCATCCCTCCCTCCATCCCTCCCTCTCTTTCTCCCTCCATCCCTCAGTGCTGGTGAATGTGAATGGTGATGATCAGTGAGAGGGGAGCCCCTCCGGTTATAATTAGGGCGCTGTGGTGGGGAGCGGGCCGTGTGTGTGTGTGTGTGTGTGTGTGTGTGTGTGTGTGTGTGTGTGTGTGTGTGTGTGTGTGTGTGTGTGTGTGTGTGTGTGGTAGGTTCTTCCTCTGGGGCTACCAGGGGTCTAACTGGTGAATACTGGACCACACAGAAGCCAGGGGCCCCCACACTTCTGCACGCACACACACACACACACACAGCTCCACAGAGACACGCACACACACGCAGAGCTTTTCAGACCGAACACTGCACTCAGGAGGCCCCGGGAAACTGGCTGACCACACACACACGCACAAACACACACACACACACACGGACAGAGACACAGATGCACAGGGAGGTATAAATGCAAATCCCCCTCAGTGTAAACTGTCAGTCTTGCATAAAAATGCTTCCATAGACAGAATCTTAACAACATTCAACCTCACACTAAAAATGTATGCACCCCACTACAACACAGGCACACACGAAGGGAACAGAAAAGCCTCCACACACACACACACACACACACACACACACACAAAAAGGAATCAACAAAGCTACACACAGATGTACTCACAAGCAGGAACAAAAGAGCAGGTGTGTGTGCCGCTGGTGGTGTGTGTGTGTGTGTGTGGTGGCCTGCTGCAGTGGCACATCCTTTCACACCAGGACAGCGCTGACCTTCAGGATGAAATGGGGTGCCTGTCCTTGGCACACGCTGCCTCCCCTCCAGCGCTCCAATCATCTTCATCACATGTACACACACACTCTCTCTCTCTCACTCTCACTCTCTCTCTCTGTGTGTGTGTGTGTGTGTGTGTGTGTGTGTGTGTGTGTACATTATATGTATGTGTGAGCATAGGGTTGTCTGAATGTGTGAGCATGTACTACAGCACAGGCTTGTGGGACCGTGCATCTGTTCTTCTGAGTGCTTCTGCATGTGCGTGTAACTGTGTGCACTTCTGCATGCAACTAACGACCCTCCCTAATCCCAGGAAAGGCCCTAGAACAATAGTCAGTGTGGTGTGTGTGGGTGTGGATGTGTGAGAGTGAGAGAGAGTGTGTGTGTGTGTGTGTGTGTGTGTCTAGGCTGAAGTGATTGAGACGCTCTTGGCCGCAGTGACAGAGCACCACCTCAGGCTTCCGTCCAGAGCAGAAGCTGACCCTCCTGAGAAATCACACTGAATAACCGCCTTTGCGCTCCACCCAGCCGCAACGCACTGCACCCTCGCACACACACACACACATACAATATGTCAGGGTGCTTTTTCATCACCCAGTCATTGCCGCTGCTGTTGCAGACAGCCAGAGTGTTCATTAAGGGCAGCCTCTCCAGGCCGGCACACACACACACACACACACACACACACACACACACACACAAAACAATCATACAGATAAACAACACACAACACACACACATGCCCGCACACACACACTCACAGAAACAAACAACCAATCTCCGAGCACTCAGGTTAAGAGGCCTGGCAACTCCTTTTCTTCACTGCTGCAGCCAAGCGACCTCATCAATGCAGCGGCTGCCAGCAAACAAATTTCATGCACAAACACACACCCCCGGCGGGGAGATCTTCCACAAATTCCACCCGGATCTACCTCATCCACGGGTCGAGACTGAGGGGACAGTCTGCAATATCAACTCACCGCACACACATACACACACAGGAGATTGAATTTTTTTTTTTTGCCCTTTCTGCTTTATTTTTGTCGACATGTGTTGAGGGTTTTTTATTTTGTCCAGTGCAGTTAATCAGGTGAGAAGGAGCTGTGAGTACAGCTGTGGTGTGTGTGTGTGTGTGTGTGTGTGTGTGTGTGTGTGTGTGTGTGTGTGTGTGTGTGTGTGTGTGTGTGTGTGTGTGTGTGAGGAGCAGGGGCTAAAGGGCAGCAAGGGGGGGAATAGAATCACACTGAAATACATACACCCCTAGAAAAGACTAGGAAATAATACAGAGAGTGGAATTGGGGAGAGGGAGAGAGAGGGAGAGAGAGAGAGGGAGGGAGAAGGAGAGGGAGGGAGAAGGAGAGAGCGAGGGAGAGAGCGAGGGAGAGAATATCATCCTCCCTACAAGGCACCATGCTGCTCAACTGCAGCACTATTCTACTCACATCCTCCCTCCCTCATATAACAACTGGCCATATGGCTCAAATAGCCACAATGCGCCATAACAGCTGTTGACACAAACTTGTAGAAAACAAAAGTTGTAGAAAACAAACAAAACTATTTTAGTGACAACCCAGCCTTGCCTCTGCTAGAAGTCATCGGAAATCCATCCACAGTCCTGGAGGTTTACATACTGCAATGGGTCTGTATACAGTACTCTGCACAAGCAACCACACTGCCAGGTATGGGGACTGAAACACTGAAATGGCTACGCAGGCCATCCTCGAGTACTGAGCTAATATGAAACTATTGGCAAGCTATGAATCCACAAATAGAAAAAAAAAAACAGCTCTTATTTTCGCTCTCTTAGCGAGACAATCACGCTTTCATTTCATCTCAAGGGCTTTCCATGGAGACGCCGGAAAAAATGAAGCCACCAGGCGCTCTGAGAACGATCAGCCCTTTGAGAGAAAGAAGGCGAGAGAGGGAGGGAAAACGACAGACGGAATTTTAGAAACGGGACGTCAGACGGAGGGGGATGAAGACGAGAAGTTCGCTCCTCGCCACCACACACCCACAGAGTTCCACTGACCTTCAAAGTTCCCGCTAAGGCGTCTTCTCTTGAAGTCCAGAGCCCAAACCGCTTCCTCAATGCCCCCCGTGGATCTGTTTGCCTGGCGGTCGGTCGGACGGTCGGTCTGTCTGATAGTCAACAAGCCTGCGGAATCAGAAGTGAACAGAGGGTCAAGGCCGGCCACTTGGCATGGTCTCCCTTCCCTTGCGACACACAGTCAGTCAGTGTTGGTCCAGGCTGGAGCCTGGCAGAGGGAGGGTGTGTGGACGAGTGTGTGTGTGTGTGTGTGTGTGTGTGTGTGTGTGTGTGGGGCTCAACTCTCGCTGAGTGGGGAGGGGTGATGAGATGGAGCAGGCGGACGGGCAGTGGGAGTGGACGCGTGGACAAGTGTGTGTGTGTGTACTGAGTGCGCTCATGAGGTGTGCCAAGGGGGACACGGGTGCTGCCTATGCACTGTTGCCAATCAGAGAACATCGGCCCACAGATAGGAGTTCCTGTATGTCAACCTCCAGGGACAAGGAAAGTGCTCTGTGTGTGTGTGTGTGTGTGTGTGTGTGTGTGTGTGTGTGTGTGTGTGTGTGATCCTATGAAACAAACACAAAGGATGGTACAGCTCAGGCATGTCTTTGGAGAGTGGAAGCAGTAGTGTGTATGTGTGCACGTGTGTGTATGTGTGTGTGTGTGTGTGTGTGCTCTTCATAGACTCTGTGTGTGTATATCTGCACTTCTATCAAGGCTGAATGGATTGTAAACAGCAGCTGAGAATGACAAAGTGGCTGAAAGATTGAGACACACTGCTGACAAATAGTCACTCTCACACACACACACACACACACAGTCTTTGTATCTCTCTGCATCACACTCCCTCCCTTTTTCGTTTTCTTGGTCTTCCTGTTTTTGTCTTTTCCCAGGTCTTTTCTTTGTTTGAAAGTTATTTCGTGTTGCGATAAGCCATGGACCTTATGGTATGTGTGTGTGTGTGTGTGTGTGTGTGTGTGTGTGTGTGTGTGTGTGTGTGTATGTGTGATTTAGTTCTGGCCCTCTCTCAAGTGAGACTCCCCTCGTGACTTGACTGTCTGCAGGCTAGCGGCAGGAGTGGCGGTGTCTGGGGGACCCATTAATGCTTTAGTCCTCCTGCCATCAGACCAGCAACGCCCAAAGGAGGAGAGCCGGAGAGAGGGGGATCAGAGTGAAGGGGAGGAGGAGGAGAAAACAGAACAGAGAGAAAGACAGGGAGAGAGAGAGAGAGAGACAACAGAAGCAAGAACAAGAGCGGGGAAAGGACAAAAGAAGAAAAGCGTGAGAGAGAGAGAGAGAGAGAGAGAGAGAGAGAGAGAGAGAGAGAGAGAGAGAGAGAGAGAGAGAGAGAGAGAGAGAGAGAGAGAGAGAGAGAGAGAGAGAGAGAGAGAGAGAGAGAGAGTGAGCGAGCGATGAGGGGAAAACAGGAGGAAGGGGGGGGGGGGGGGGGTTGTGGAGTGTTTGGAAAGCTCCAGAAGTTTCCTTTGTTCTCGATGGGGTAGAATGAGATAAAAACAGTATGGAGATCATCTCTACTCTGCAGGCTTACCCAGGATTGCCACACGGCCCACACACACGCACCAGCACACACGTTTGCTCTTTCCACATATCTTAACTACAAACAATCATTTAAAAAAAACACCACAACATACGGGTCCACTTCAGCTTTTCAAGTTCAGAAGCGAAGAGTGCACTCCCTCAAAACACAAACACACACACACACACACACACACACCAGTGTCAGAGTCCCCCTGAGAGCAGCATTCCACCCTCCAGTGGCTATCCCAATATTGATAGCGAAGCCAAAACAAACGGTCACTATCAGAGTTGGCCGCTTCCCAGATTCAACACGGGGCCACAGCTGCTCTGTACAGCTCGTACTAAAACCCGCACAGAACAGAACAAAAACAGTCCTGCTTCCACACAAACGGCATCCACGCAAACGGTATCCAACTCTTGCACCTTTACCTTCACTTCATCCATCCATCCATCCATCCACCTGTCTGTCTATCCGCAGCACTCATTTATCTAGCCCAGCATCAACACCACACCCATCCACACGCACCCATCCATCAAACGCAGGGCCTCCACACCTTATGTTCCGCTCCGGTGAGTGGTCCCGCCCCTCTGGACCCGAGCGGCCAACCAGAGGGGCCAGACGCCACCCCCCTCCATCCGTCTCCACATCTGCTCATCCATCGCCTTTAAACACCGGTGTCAGAGGAAGGACACGAGACTCGAGGTGTGATGACTGCGCAATCCAGTGCCACCGTTCTCCACACCCCACTGCAAAATCGTACTGCCATCTATTGATGAGGCTGTCCTCCATAAGATTTCCCATATGCTTCCTTATTAATGACGTTATAGGAAGGAAGCCCCACAATATTGAATTTGAACACTATAAATACAAAAATATGCTTTTTTCAGGTCATACACATGTCCACTCTCGTTGAATATGTGCACTTGAGCTCTCAACTTGAATTGACAGGATATTCCTGCTCTAGCCAACATATCTAGCTATTGGTCGACCATCTTGGTTTGAGAGCAAAATGTTGGTTGCAGTAACAACTACTGACCACTGAATAAAGGTCTGTGGAGTGGTGCAGTAACGAACGCTCTGATGGCTAATATACAGTTTTATCATTTAAATCAATCAATGTTTTTAAAGAAAAATTACATGTGAATAGCTGTTCACTGTAGTGGGTTGCTACAGTTAAGAATAACAACATTTGGTTATCTTTGCTATGGAACCGAATAGACCGGCAAACAAATGTCAGTTACACTTGTTTTTGACTAATTATAGCCGATGTTCCTCAATCCCACTAAATCGTGATTCCCATTAGACTTCCAGTCTCAACCTCTCCGTCTCCATCTCCGTATCTCTTCACCTATGGGCTCTGTGTGTGATAAAGTCGGCCCTTCGCCACGCGGCCCTGTTGCTTCCCCGCGGCCCGTCGGAGGGAGCCCATTACTCATCCACTGGAGCGTGGGGCCACTAATTGATTGTCTAATGTGGGATCCGCTGGCTGCAGGATGGGCTCCACTGCTGGGCGTCCTGCGGTCCGAAATTCGGTTGGCTTTAACGCCAGGCTGATCAATGGGCCGTCAGCCGGGTAGCCATGCGCTTCTCACAGAGAATACAAACACACACACACTGGACACACACACACACACACACACACACACTAATGGTGGTGAGATGAGGGGGGGGGGGGGGGGGGGGGTTACGCTTGAATGAAATAGTCAGTGAAGGTAGTGTGTGTGATAGTGTGTGTGTGTGTGTGTGTGTGTGTGCGCGTGTGTATTGGGGTGTGAGAAACTTTACACCAGCTGACAGCATAGAAGATTAAAACATGATTATATTCATGGGGGTGTGTGTGTGTTGCGGGGGGTAGGGGTGGTCATTCATGCTGTGCATCTACGCATTTCCACACAACTGATCAAAATCAAATTTGGTTGTGTGTGTGTGTGTGTGTGTGTGTGGGGGGGGGGGGGGTGGCTGATGGTGGTGGTGGTGGTGGTGGGGGGGGGGGGGTCTGATGGGGATGGTGGAAGGGGGGGGGGGGGGGTACTGAACAGAAGAGGGTGAGGTAGCGACGGCACAAACTCCCTCCAGAGACGGCGCAATCTCTGTGACATTTGATTAGCGCAACGCTGTTTCCAATTTAGCGCGGGGCCTTCGTCTCAGGGCGAGCGAAAAGAGCGGCGGCAGGCGACAGCCGCCACAACGGAGCTGCCAGTCAGAGCAGCCCCCGTCCAGGCCCCCGATGCCATGGAGAGAAGGAGAGAGCGAGAGAGAGAGACAGAGACAGAGAGAGGGAGTGAGGGAGAGAGAAAGAGAGCGCACTCTAATTACAACCCACATGATATGAAACACAGAGATGGGGAGGAAAGAGCAGGAGAGAAAAGGTGAGTAAAAAAAGGATGTATGAGAGAAGGCATAACCGAGGATTGGTGGATTGGAAGAAAGAGACACAGCAGAACGCGGTCCTAGGCGAAGGCCGAACGAGAACATTCTGGAATCACGGAAGGACACAGCGAGCCTTTTAAATAACGGGCCGACGGTGAAAATGAAAAGAATAATAAGCACGGGCGAGATAAATCAGCCGGGCTGCAGCGTGGCGAGGCGGCGGCTGATTTAGGAGAGCGGAATCCTCCGGCGCCCGCGCGGCTGCCAACGCCGCGTACAAGGGGCCTCGATAGGGGAGGACGGGCAAGAGGCTCAGCTCAGCTCCGCTCACACAGACGCGGGCACTCCTGTCTGAACCGCAATCCGCTTTTCCCTTCCATTCAGCGCAGGGGAGGAGAGGAGACTAGACATCCGCTTTGGACTGTCTGCACAAAGCCGACGTGAGATGAGGTGCAGGTGCTGGAGTGTGTGTGTGTTCATGCAGGCGTGATAGCCGGCCTGCTCTGGCTGCCCCTATCTGACAGTGAGACAGAAAAGAGAGAGAGCGAGAGAGAGAGAGAGAGAGCGAGAGAGAGAGAGAGAGCGAGAGAGAGTGAGAGAGAATGAGAGGGAAGGCGTTTTCACCACTATTTCTAAGCTAGGCAAAAGGAAAACCGATAGAACAGGGGACACAGAACAGTGACCAACGAACACATGCATACAACCTACTTGAGCAAAGACAAACATGGCAAAGACACAGAAGCAGAGAAAGAATGATGAAAGCCAAAGCAAGGAAAGGGAGAATGAACAAGAGGGAGAAGGCAAGATATAATAAGAAATGCACAGGCTAAAGGGGACAGAGTCCAAACAAGACGTCAACAAAATAAATCCTATGTGCACACACACACACACACACACAAATCCAGACCTCTATGGTCAGACCTTTTTCACAAGCCAGAGCTGTGTGTGTGCATGCCACAAGTTTATGGCAAAAGGACTCTGCTCCGGCGCCCTTGAGCAAGACATTTAAGAGGAGTCAGTTCAGATTGCCGTCCAGCTGTTTAAAATGGCTGTTTACTGCACAAGCTGTGTGCACCATTTTATTTGCCTATGGGAGACACAGCCTGAGAACCGAGCTGGCGAAAGCCTTTTGTTTAGCGCCACAGCCTCGAGTCCCGTCGCGTCCCATAATGGCTCTTAACCTCCGTGTCAGCGGTCATCCGCGCCCCGAGATTCGGACGGTCGTCTTCAGCTGACCGCTGGCTCTCTCCGCACCGGGCCCCCGTCTCCACGGTTCCGCTCTCTCCCCCTCACTCCATCACTCCTAGTTACTCTCACACAGCACTCTCTCCACTGCTCCCAGGCATTCTCTTGCTGTTGTCCTTGAACGTGCCCCAGAACCACATTTTCCTATATTTCCTTACAGGATTAATTTTACTGGCCAATTGGTCTGACCACGTAAACTGTATGGTGAACTCATAAGTCGTCGCAGCGAAATTGATGGCTGTGTGATGTCTGAGTTACAGGGAGAAAAAAAAAAAAAAAAATTGTTGGTGCAGCCATGCCTTGCTTTGACAGACTAGCCACGAGAACAGTTTTTTTTTTTTTTGCATGTTGCAGAATGTGTGTGAAAGAGTGTGTGTGTGTGTGTGTGTTTGTGTGTGTGAGAGAGAGAGAGAAAGAGAGAGCGAGAAGAGAGAGACCTGAAGAGCCCCCCTCAGTGGTGTGTGTGATTGGGCATGAGGGCTCTTGGGGCGTACTGAGAGGCCCTGCCAGCCCCCAGCAGGCCTAATGAATAATGAAGTACATCCATCACTGTGAATGGACACATGGACACACACACACACACACACACACACAGATGTTGAGGGAAATGCTCAGGGAAAAAAACGTCACCCATGCCAACTCCCCCCCCCCCCCCCACACACACCTCATATGCATGTGACTCAACTTTACAAACCTCCCTCATTCATCAAAGGCGCTCCCAACAATGGCTTCCTCCAAGAGTGCTGACCAGCAACGTCCTTCATTAACTCCATCAAACCACTCTTTCCTTCTCCTTAACTCTATTAACTCATGAACCAGTGCGAACGCCAAACCGCCATCTTGTTGACTACAAACTTAACAGTAACCCCCCCCCCCCCCCCCCCCCCCCCACGCCACCGACTCTAAACCACAGCGGAGCACTGCCAGAAGACAAAAGGAGAACAGTGGGTCATTGTTTCTCATGCTGTATGCTCTCTTGTCGTCCTCGCTGGCAAACCGTATTTTTAGAGCAGCGCAGCGCTGATTGCTCATCCTTGTGCAGCATTTTTTTCTTTTGGAGGATAACAGCCAACAGACACGGGGTAACAGACAAGAGGAACAAAGCAAAGACAATGGACGCTTAGAGTGGCCCTGTCTTCTAAATCAGGCATATTGGATTATGTGAATAGAAGCGTGTGCATGTGTGTGTATGTGCGTGTGTGTGTATGTGCGTGTGTGTGTGTGTGTGTGTGTGTGTGTTGCAGAACAAGCTCTGAGCCTGCTGGATGTATCTTCAAGTGAAGCTTGGAGGGACATTCTCTATAAGTTAATGGCTCATATCTCTCTCCGGGAGGACTAATCCATTGACCATAGCAAAAGTGCACTTAAATGGCTCTCAGAGGCTTATCCTGGATCTCGAGACCCTCGGCTATTTCAAGGAAAAAAGGTCACGACTTCTGGAAGAGGACACAGGAGAGAGGAAGAAGCGGGATGTGGGTTTCTTTGACTTCTTAACCATCCTGGCCCTCTACACGCGCAACATGCAAGTTAAAACTGGCAGGAAAAAAAAAAAACGGGCCCCAGACTACGGGACTAGGGAGCCGAGTGTGTGTTCCAGAAGGCTCGAGAGGAAAAGTGAAGTGTGTGCTTATGAAGTGCGCAGACGGAGGGAACAAAACCCCTGAAGAGCCCCGAGCCCCCGAGCCAAAGCCGAGGGGGGAGCCGGCCAAATCCAGAGAAAGAGCCGAGGAGCGCGCGCCGACTTCACACGCCAACCATCACACACAGCGGGCGCTTGTGTGCACTTCGGCATGGATCCGACTTTTGTCAAAACACACTCTCACTCACACACACACACTGCGATGCCTCTTCAGTTATTGCTGGTCTGCTTGCAAACAGACACAAATCCACACACACACAGGCAGACAGACACACACACACACACACACACACACACACACACACACACACACACACACACACACAGCTATAAAAACACAGCCGCTCGACATCAATCGGCGAGAGTGAGACTTCTAAGCCAGAGGAGAGGTCATTTTGAGGAAAAATGAGATAGTAATCAGAGAGCGAGGGATAGAGAGGGGAAAGAGGAAAAAAAGGGGGGGATGCTAACTGGAAGAAAGAGATATCGGGGGAAAAAAGGGAGAGATCGAAGGAGGGATAGAGAGGAAGAGACAAGCACAAAGGTAGAAGGGAGAGGAAGCAAAGCAGCTATGACAAAAGAGAAAATGGAAGCCTGGGAAAGAAAAAAAAACGAAAAAAAAACAAAAAAACCTGAGCGCAGTAGAGAACAGGTGAGGGGACGGGAGGGGAAAAAAGAGGAGTAACAGGGAGACTGACAGAGAAAGAAAATGGGAGCAGACACAGCAGAGAGGGGGGTGGAGGTGGTTGGGTGGGTGAGATAAATAGGCTTGTGCGGGGCACATCTGTCTGGGTGTCTGGCACAGGCGAGGCCACTCAGGTGGAGGATGGCGGGGCGGCGCCGCAAACGACAGGCCCTCTAACGGGAGAGACTCTCTAACGGGAGCACTGACTAATGGGCCCTGCCACAGCCCACTGCCTCAGGTCAAACACACACACTGCACACCGGACATAGCCTATCTGGACACACACACACACACACACACACACACACACACTATCTGGACACACACACACACACACACCAGACATACCTTAACTGGACACACACTCTCTCTATCTGGGCACACACACACACACACACCAGACATACCTTAACTGGACACATACACTCTCTCTATCTGGATACACACACACAAGCACACCTACAGTACCTATGTCCACACTGTCTCACACACACACAGAAGCACAGTAACTCCAAGGAAATTCATGCCAACAGCTATGAAATTAGGGAGCCACAGAGAAAAAAAAAAGAAAAAGAAAATACAGAAAGTGAAAAGAAACGGAAAAAAACCCACACCAACTCCTCTCCCTGTAACACACACACACACACACACACACACACACACACACACACACACACACACACACACACACACACACACACACACACACACACACACACACACACACACACACACACACACACACACACACACACACACACACACACACACACACACACACACACACACACACACACACACACACACACACACACACACACACACACACACACACACACACACACACACTTTTCTCTGCAGAGCAATGCCGTATCCTCGGGACTGAACAATGCCTTGAGATGGAGAGATATGTGGGCTGTGCTAATGGGGGATTGGGGTGTGGCGGCCTGAGGGGGGCATTTACTCCCCCGACCTTTGACCTATTAAACCCCTACTTTCAGCTCCAGCCTCTACTAAAGGCTGCCACACCCAGGCAAACGGGGAAGCTGGAGGGAATAATCACCCCTGCCCTGGCTTGCCCCCAGTAACACCACCATCTCCTCCATCTCCATCTGCACCATCGGCCCACGCCCCCCACTGCTCCTATTCTCTCTGGCAGACCAGAGATTAGGGTGGTGGTGGTGGTGGTGGTGTTTATGGTGGAATTGAGTGGGGTGGTGGTGGTGGGGGGTTGGAGGAGCATCAAGCCCCCCCGGCTCAGAGGTTTTATCCTGATGGCCGAGGCCAAAAGAGACGGGCAACTTGCGTGCCGACGGCATCTGTGCGCGTGGCAATTCAGACTGGATGGACGACGTCTTAATCCAGGGCTCCCCGCTCACGCAGTGAAGGATTTGCCACCAGCGGAGATGCGTCCGTGTGTGCTCAGATATGGGCCGCGTACCAGCGTACAGATAAATGTGAGCGATAACCAGATGGGAATATCACACATTAGCATGATATTTCATGTCTGCACATGCGTGGCACTGGTTGATAAAAAAAAAAAAAGAGAAAAAAAACAACAGAGGGGTTTGGGGCTGCTCTTTTGATAGATTAAGGATAATCTGGGTTAATGCTTGGTTCAAGGGGAATTTCTGATGAATTGGCAAACATGTGAGCGTGTTTGTGGTATATGTGCTTACGTTTTATCCCCCCCCCCAACCTGCAATCGGATAAAGGGAATCCACACTGAGATCTATTGCGGAGTTTGCATTCGGAGCGATTTATTCAGGGTAATCAGTAAGGGGTTTGTTTGGGCCTTTTAAAATGATAGCTTAACTGGGATATTACCCATGTGCATGTGTGCGCATGTGTGTGTGTGTGTGTGTGTGTGTGTGAGGGAGAGGCCGTTAGACGTGGGGGAGGGGAGTTGCGTTGTGTTCAAACAGCAAATGATGACTTCCTTTGAAGCTTTTCACGCCAGCCTCTCTGGATGCTGTGAAACACTATAGCTGCCTGCAGGGCAAAGCGTAGGCATATGTGTGTGTGTGCGTGTGTATGCGTGTGTGCGTGTGTGCGTGTGTATGCGTGTGCGTGTGTGTATGCGTGTGCGTGTGTGTGATTTGTCTGAGTGAGCATGCACATGTATGGTGTCTGACTGTTTGAGTATAATTCCTGCATCTGGGTTATTGTGCATGTGTTCATGCATGTAACAGAGAATCGTCTATTTTTGTGTGACTAGATTGGGAGAAATACCCATTTTAGCACGCATCTGATATATATACACCAAATTGACAAGAGAGTTGCCCGTGTGAGTATATTCATGTTAACAGTGCATGTGCTAGAATTGCACATGTCGAGGGCTTTGCACGTCATCATCTGAATTCTAAATGTAAATTGAAATGCAACGTAAATAACGTGAAACACGAACTGTGTCTAGCATCCATGTCTTGTGACTCCCTCATCATGTTTTCAGGAGGAGCACAGGACAGCAGCGTTCCCACTGATCTATAACTAACACTGGATAGACTATCCCATCGTTGCCGCCCCATCATTCCTTATGTAGATCAGTGAGGACGAGGACCGAGGAAGGAAGGGAGGATGTATAAAAGACGAATGAGAGGCACCCATAGATGCAGGAACAGCGCCCCAAAACACTCCTAACCAGGAGGAGAAATGCCTCTGGAGTGCAGGAGTCATGCACAGAGCATTGTGCGTTGTGCACAGAGAAGGCAGGAGAGGATCCAGCCGAGTGTTCAGCAGGGTCACAGCACCATGGTGTGTTCTCTACCCTTCCGTTGCCCTTCACGTTCCCCTCAGACAGGTGTGCGGGGCAGCTCATACAGACGCCATTTTTTCGTATATAAAATGGGGGGCAAGAGGCACCCTGTGGAAAGTTGCCCTTTGCTAAGGTGAGCACATTTTTTGACAGCTGCATAAGTCACACACGTACACAAACCTCCATCCGTGCTTGAGTAAACACGCTGATTCTATTATATGTTGCTAATGGAGAGAAACTGACTAAACATCTCCTGAAAGGGTGACATTTAAATGCCTCGGCATGGATGTTTGACATTGGGAGAAAGAGTGGCCGTGGCCCATGGAGTGCTGTGTGAAACAGAGAGGGGGGGAAAAATAATATTTTGCCCAGTTGATCCTTGTTTCCGCTTGGGGAACAAGCTAAGGGTATGCTATGATGACCACAGACTTCCGATAAGTCATGTTTTAGGGCAGAACTTTTCTTTTCTTTTTTTTTTTTTTTTTTTAAGTATATTTTTTGGCCTTTTTGCCTTTATTATGATAGGACAGTGAAGACGTAGACAGGAAACAAGTGGGAGAGAGAGATGGGGTGGGATCGGGATATGACCGCAGGCCGGATTCGAACCTGGGTCCCCGTGGGCACTCGGACCCGTAAATGGTACGGACGCTGTAGCCTGCTGCGCCACAGCGCCCCCCAGAACTTTTCTTTTTTAAATACACTGCTCCATCATGTCACATGAGAGACATGTTCTTATGTGACATCAATGTCTTCTTCTCAAGGTTCCCAGAGGCCATGCCATACTTCCAGGACACTCCACTGCATTCACAGCATCCAGTTCTTGGAACTGCAGGACAAAAATATGAAACGCCAGAGATGTGAATGAAAGGGGGACCGTCAACTCATCTGGGCAGTGGAGGTGCAGGGTTGGTGACTAAATCCAGAGTCACTGAGGGTGAAGCCTCTGATGTTCCTGATGTCTCCAACCATTAAAATCTCTGAGTGTGTGCGAGGGTTACGCCAGGTCTGGGTGATCTTTTCCGTCGTTTGGGAGCCATGATGCTCTCAGTGCCGAGGGGAGAGAGGTTTTATGTCCTCTGTGTGTGCGTGTGTGTGTGTGTGTGTGTGTGTGTGTGTGTGTGTAGGAGGCGAGGGCCCAGAAGAGCTGAGCCTAGAGCAGCAGAACCCCATGGACTAGTGCTCATGTAGCCATACTTAATTCATAGGGAGAGTCACACTGAGAAGTCTCATCTTCCTGCCTCATTAAGGTTGCAGTGTGGGCGTGTGTGTGTGTGTGTGTGTGTGTGTGTGTGTGTGTGTGTGTGTGTGTGCGCATATTATGTATACTGTATATATGTGTGTGTGTACAAAATACACGGTCACACTGGAGCAGCGATAGAGTCACCACCTGACAATCGGTCGTCCCCAGGTTCAATTCCGCTGCGATCGCCGTGCCGCCTCGTCAACCCTAACGTCATGCGTGCAGCCTGCACGCAGTGCACATGTCTACTTGTTTATGCACCACATGACAACATGAGGCTGGAGCAATAAGGCCACCTTCCAGTCATCCGGGGGGGGGGAGGGATGAAGGCAGAAACAGAGGAAGCACATGCAGGCAGGCAGGACTGCTGACGTGCAGGAGCCGAGCCGAGCCTCGTTGACGTGATGAATTCAGACAGCGAAAGCATGAAAAGCAAAAGGGAGGGCAAAATGAAGCGGTCCTCAGGAAAATGACACGCTTCCCTGAGTCAGGGGCTCCAGATGAAGCGGTGGGGGAGATATGTGGAGGGGAGAAAAAAAAGAACAAAGATGAATAAGTGAAGACGGAGAAGAACAGACTCCCAAGTGTGAGTGCACCTTGAGCTTCTTCAGATAGGGGAAATAATGATTTGGGTGGGGTAGAGCGAGGGAGAGAGAGTGAGAGAGAGAGAAAAGAACGAGAAAGAGATAGAGAGAGAGAGAGAGAGAGAACAAAAGAGAGAGCGCGCGAGAGAGAAAAGGGCCTCCAAGGAGCCCAATTACTGGTAGAAACCCACTGTTGGAGGGAGCCAAGCTTCAGACGCATCTTAGAGGCAGCTCAAGTGGAGGGCCCTGATGCATTAGCTTAGCTCAGCAGGATATAATGGATCCAAATGATCTGCACGGAGGTTACTGATACAAGGAGATATGCTTGAGCAGTGGCCTTGGGTGACTTGATTAAACACCGCTGGACGGCATGCAGCACTTCATTTGCACACACACACACACACACACACACACGGATCACGCCACACACACGGATCACGCCACACAGGGACACGCAACAATGCCGTGTCAAAATAACCCTGGCACCTCAGCGTACAGACACGGTGCAATGATGCATTCATTCTCACAGAACGCCTCAGAACTGACTATGCCGCGGCGCGTCACTGCTGTTTTCCCCCCCCCCGCACACCTCAGCGTCTCACTCTGGCCTCCTCCAGCTCATCGCTCCAATTAAAGCTGGCACGCGGCCGTCAGCGCAGATAAGCGCAGCCATCACTCCTGACGGCCCGTCCGTCCGGCCCGGCATCCCTCAGCCCGAGCTGGCAGGCTGATTATGCATACGGAGAGTACGTGCGGCGTTCATTTCTCATGCGGAGAGCTGCCGAGATCTGCGGACGATAATTCACACTGACGGAGCATACCTGGGAGGCCCACGGCGCGAGCGAGAGAGGGGAAGAGAGAAAGATAAATATATTAAAAAGGTGTCCCTCGCCTTGAAATCATGGCAGATTAGGCGCCGTGAATTAATATCTGCCGCCAAATTAAACAATTGTGTGGGTGTCAAGCTGCTCGATTTCACGATGCGGGACAATGTCTTTGCTCCCCTCTCTTTTTCATCAAATTATGGCTCAGCGGGTTTGTTTTTTTCCCCCAGCACAAATGGAGATCGCTTAGGTCTGAGTTTTCCAACAGAATAACTTCTGCTTTTAGAGAACACCATGACGTGTACGTGTGTGTGTGTGTGTGTGTGTGTGTGTGTGTGTGTACACAGCTAAAATAATCGAGTTCTGTTAGCCATGGAAGGTGTGACGAGGGTAAAATGTTCTCCTGATTTTCTGCAAGTTGCTCTTCCAGGCATTCGAAGCCGGGTTTAAAAAAAAAAAAAATAGTTCTGAACACGGGGATGCGATATTTGCGCTCAACGAAGCACTGTGGACATTCATAATATTTTTCTCTCCTCGCAGCGTCGGCAGGCTCTCGGCGGAAAGGTAATGAGGCGCGCCCGGCTAAATGACCTGTGCAGAAACACCACACATTACGAGTCAAAGTCTATAATCTAAAACGCAGGCGGTCCCCCGCTTTTAAGGCACAACGCCGCATATCCATCAGGGTCCAGCAGCGGAGGAGCGGAGGAGCGGAGGATCGTCTGCCGCGCGGAATAAACTGCAGACTGGATCGGCTTCCTTCGCCACAGCTGCCGGGTTCCAAATGTTGTGTTTATCTCCGGAGGGCCCGACTCGGTCAAAAGCAGACGCAGAAGGAGAGCGGGAGGAAGCGGGGGAGCGGGAGTGTGAGTGACGCCTGCACGCGGAGCTCCTGAGGGGGCTCACAGCTGGTGGCCCGTTTGATTGAGCGTGAAGACACCATACACACATACACACACACACACACACACACACACACACACACACACACACACACACACACACACACACACACACACACACACACACACACACACACACACACACACACACGCAAGCCTCCGCAGAGAATAAAGTGCGTTTAAACAGCGCACTTTGCCAGTAGAATAACTCAACCAGGCCACACGCTACCCATTAGGCTGGTGCCGGGGTTGATTTAGTTAGGACTTGTCCTTCACTCCGTGATCATTCATTACTTCGGCTCCACTTTGATTATATCGAAGGGACATTAATTGGCCATCAGCGTGCCGTGAAGTCATGCAGTTTAATTTAGTCTAACGAACATCTCAGGACCTACTTAGGAGAAGGAATACAGCCTGTTCTACCATTAAAAAGGGCATCATTTAATGACCATCTGAGATTAAGACGCAGCACTGTGCACAACCTTGCAGATGTCGAGAGCAGAACATGGAGGGGACAAGCATGGGGACCCATTCCTGATTAAGGGAACCGAACAGGGACTTGGCATTCCATTAGGGCTAATTAGGAGGGAAAATTGATTGTGCCGTGCGTTGTGCTCCCCTCGTTACGGGTCAGTCATTTGTCAACTCCTGGCGGCCGCGTGACGCGAGTCGCAAACGATGACTGGATCAGTCAATGGCTCTCCTGATGAGTACATCGCTCAAAAGAACCACGGACTGTCAAGAGGGATAAAAGCAAGCACTCCCGATCGCACTGACAGCTCCATACAGCCACACGGTTACATGGCTACGGCAGAATAGCACAGTGCGTCATGTTCCATCCGCAACAATGGCTCCCCTGTTCAGGCTGAACAAACATGGGCAATAATGAGCCTTTATTCGTTCAGGAGAAGTGAATTCCAATGAGGGCGATGTTGTGGAGGTTTGACTGGAGATGATGCGCGAGTGCTATTCCATATTGTGCACGCCCCCCCCCCCCCCCCCTCTCGCTCTGTTCCCTCACATTTTCTGCCACATCAGGCGTAGCCAGAGCTCTGATCAATCATTTTCACGGTGTGGCCCCCATCTACTCTTCCGTGGAGCCATGACTAATACGCCAAGATGATTCAGAGGCAGCTCCTGCTTCACGCTCATCTATACTGCTGACTGTTTACCAATACATATCCTTACCACTGCGAGTGTGGCAGAATGTCCTCAGCATTCTCCAGGCCTCTAACGTGGACTCCAAGAGCTGAGGACCCAGTGGTGACCAAACACAGATGTCCAAACAAGGCCCTACACCTGGAAAACCAAACCACAAGCACTCAATAAATCCAACACCACCCAACATGGTGGTCATTCCATCTACTGACCTCATGAAAAAACACTGGTCTATGGTACAACCCACAGAGACGGCATGTTAGTTAACCACAAACACCCTCAGTTCCACCATGACTAACCACTCAACCACTTATCCGATTGACACGGTCCCCAACTCACGCACACATCATCGACTTTCCCGGCATATTCAGACCTTTCCGTTGCTTCTTCCTGCGATCGGCTTCTGACCCGACACCTGGTCTTGTCAGGAAGCGAGATGAGAACAGATGACTACAATTACCGCAGGACGAGCTCAAGACCTTCAAAAAGTTTCAACAGCACACAGCAGTTGAGGAAGAGCAAACCACGAGTGAGCAAGCGAGTGTGACTGTGAAAGAAAATGAAGGCGAGTTAGTGGAGTGTGCGTGACGAGTCGCTGCTTGTGAGGCTTAGCCAGAGAAGAAAGGATCTGGACAGTACACACACTGATGGCAAAAGATAGCAGGTACATTTCTTTCTACTGCTCTGATAAAACAAACACAAGCCTCCTTTTGACAGAGCACAAACTGACAGTACACACACACACACACACACCAAGGAGTCAAAAGCACATCTGCTGTGCCATTGCAAAGACCACACAATAGTGACAATCACAGCACCACCAAGCCTGAGATGCATTGAAATTCCCTCAACAGTGGCAAACCTTTGCAGCAGGCTTTTTTTTCTTCTCTAAACAGATCAATTTGAACCATTTTGGGTAAACACTCAATTTCAACAGTAACCCTATGTCCAGTTCCCTGCAAGTTATACCACAGAGATCTACCTCCTTAAATGTTGAGCATTCACAAACCTTCAGGGAAATATCAAGGCAAACAGAAAATTGTTCACACCTATTCACCTATGTTTGCAACATTTTAAATCTTATTCTTCATTGCACCTTGCCAGGTCCCAAACTACCACTCTACCCAACAGATCTACACATTAGACCAGCTGACAATAGTGTTTTCTTGTTATTTAAGAACAATCGACTGTTTATACACTTGCACAGTGAACTTGTATGGAAAGACCAGACTACCTTTCATGGGGATTGTTACCTCTTGTTAGGAAAACAGATTCCTGCAAAAGCCATTTGGTGCAGGCTTTGATTATGGCCCTTCTTGTCTCTGCCTCCTGAAACGGCATGAACAGTGGCTGAACCAACTGTGCAAACGAGGACGAACGGAGGAGACTGGGCATGCTCCTGCCTGCGAGAGTTTGCAAATGGCTGTGTGATCGTTTTAAAAGAGGTGTGTGGCTTTGTGCGTGTGTGTGTGTGTGTGTGTGTGTGTGTGTGTGTGTGTGTGTGTGTGTGTGTGTGTGTGTTCAAAAAAATAAAGACCCCAGGAACATGCTGCAGCTTGCCAAGACTGATGAGCCTCTATACATCTGTGTGCAACCACATCTCACTCCCCCATTCCTTGTCCCTCGCTCCCTCCGTTTCTTTCCCCCCGAATCACTGATCTGGTGCTATGGGGTCCCCTGCTGACAGGCCCAACATATGTGGACCTCACTGGAGGGACATAAAACCAAACCAAACAGAACCGCATACATCAGAACCTCAGATGAGAGTAGAGGGACAGAGAGAGAGAGAGAGGTAGTGTGTGTGTGTGTGTGTGTGTGTGTGGGGGGGGGGGGGGTTGGAGGGGGAGGTAAAAAAGAGAAGGGAAAAACACACCCTCTGCTGTCCAACCCTTACCCCCATATTTCACCTTGCCGCTAGTTCAACATAGCCAGCGCTTTGCAGTCTCTCACCTTTCTGTCTTTTCCCCTTTTTTTTTTTTTTCCACCTCTCGTCCCCTTGGGGCTTCGCTTCTCTCCATTACCTCTACATCTCGCCCCTCTCCCCCACCCCCACCCCCTCCCCCTCCCCCACCCCCACCCCCCCGGCCTCTAACACATAGTTCCCTTACACTCGCTGGTTCATTACTCTGGCGCTCGTGCTGCAGGAAACAGATCCGGAACATTCCTGCAGACAATTAATAGCTTGAGGCGCTTGTTACTGACGGGCTCCTGCCTTTCCCAGAACTGCACAACGAAAAAGGGGAGAGCCACACCCTCGCCTCATCGCCCTCCTCTCTCCTCCCTCCCTTCCCCCCCCCCCCGTCCTTTTTCCCGCACTACCCGTCACACACATTTCCTTACTTTTCCGTCCTCTACAAGACTGCGCTCTATGTATCCATCACTCCGTCTCAGTGCCTTTGCCGAATCACAAAGGAGAAGACGAGGAGGCAGAACGACACAGCGGCGATGAGGAAGGGGAGGATGATGGGGGAAATGGGCAAGGAGGAGGAAAAGGAGGAGAGAAAAATAGAACTTGAAAAGAAGGCTAAACAGAAGAGAAATTCTAATGGGGAGAAGGGGGCTGGGGGTGGGGGGGGGGGGGGGGGGTGTTCTTCACCAGGCATCCCAGATTTCTCAGCTTACGTCGCATTTACATATTCATTTGGCAGATGCTTTTATTCAAAGTGAGCAACTACTAGGTCAGAACACAACTCTGGCATACAGATGGAATACATATTCCACTACGAGTTCTGCAGGCCGAGACACAACCCAATTACTAGTAGGCATCAAAAGTGGAAACTACACTAAAGTACGACCTTAAGGAACTGTTCGCTAAAACACAACTGCAGGCCTACATCTTTAAGAGTTGCAACGGGCTTCATTAGTATACATTCTTCCCATATGAGGTCATTTTTTTTCTAAAAAAAGTCCCTTATGGGTGTGGACCACGACGGCCATTATGCAACCCAAAACAGCCACCTCCCCTCCCCACCCCACCCCCACCCCACCCCACCCCAACCCACCGGCTCCCCTTCCCCCGTGGCAGGTTGTGGCGCTGCAGTCTCCAGTTTCATTAATCACAGCCTCAGGCTGAAAGGGTGGCAGCGGCGCAGCGCTGGGCTGGGCAGTGATGGACAGCCTGGCTGCTGGTTGTTTGGCTCTTGCCCCCCCCCCCCCCACCACCACCCCCCACACCCCCACACCCCCACATCCTCCCGACCCTTTTCTCCTTCCCGCGCCCGTCTGCTGTAGCTCAGGACTGGGCTGCTGTGGCGCTGGGCCGTGGCGGCCGTCTACTGTATCTGCTGGTCTCACCTGGCAATGTGCCACGTCAGCTTTTCAGCAGCTTGCAATCAACACCACTGTGGGCCAGCAAACCCCTGTGCACACACACACACAGTATCACACTCGCCAGTTAAACCCCCTTCACCCTTCCAAAATTTCCAGCCCACCACCCTCCATCACACACGCAAACACACACATACACGTAGAGCGCACACGGGTGAGTGCGTAGAGGCAGACAGACAATTGCACCCATACGGCCCATAGAAGTCCTCATCTCCAGTTCATTTCATGGTTTTGTCCTTCAGGCTCGGGTGTGCAGAGCATGAACACAAATCACACAGTGTGACTGCCTCCACACACACACACAAACACATTTTATTCACACCTTTCACACACAGCCGGCACGCCTGCAGCCTACTCCTGTCGCCTTGGTGACAGTTGAGGCAGAGACTGGCTGCGGGTGACGTTGACAAATGTCCTGCCCTAGTCCCCGTCTGGACCCAGAGAGAGAGAGAGAGAGAGAGAGAGAGAGAGAGAGAGAGAGAGAGAGAGAGAGAGAGAGAGAGAGAGAGAGAGAGAGAGAGAGAGAGAGAGATGAGAGAGAGAGAGAGAGAGAGAGAGAGAGCCACGTCCTAGACAAGGGCATCTGCACTGCGTCAACCCTGAGGGGGTCCAATTCACACCTCCACACGCTCGCGTGTGCTTGCCATCTCCATTCGACTCATCTTGTGTGTGGCTAATTCGCTACAAGACCAATTAAAAAGGCAGCAGAAGCTCCACTCTCTCTTACCTTACTTTCAATTAGTCATCAATCAGTCAGTCTCCCTCCCTGCCTCGCTCACTCGCCCACCCTGTAGGGCTGCACTCCATTCCAGCTCTTACTGGTGGTGGTGATATTTTATTCACCTGCCCACGCCTTCAACACACACACACACACACACACACACACACACACACACACACACACACACACACACACACACACACACACACACACACACACACACACACACACACACACACACACACACACACACACACACACACACACACACACACACACACACACACACACACACACACACACTTTTTGCCGTGGTGATGAGGTCACTCGGCAGGACCGTGGGCCTGCAGCCCAGATGCCCATCAGGGGCCCCATCCATCATGGCGCTGCCACTCGAGTTAGCACGCTGTCGACACTCGCCCAGAGGCCAGCACGCCACCCTTTACAACCAGGTACCCTGCTAGCATCCTGAAATACCTGTGTACCATGCGGGTCAAGCTAATTACACCCTTTCCGTCCAGCCAATCAACAGGACTGGCAAAACAAAGCGAGGGTGTAGCCTATCAGTCGAAATCGGCAACAGTACCAACCCCCACCAACCCCAACTCCTCTGCATCTACAGGGGCTTCATTAGCGACCGGCTAATGAGTCAGAACCGCATGGCCTACCGGGTCACACGCTCATTATCGGGCAAAGGAACAGCATGGAGGCAGCACTCAGGAAGAGACGGAAGAGTAGGGAGGTTAACACTAGCACCGCAGAGTAGGAACGCCAGAAACGTGATTATTTAATCATCATTATTATTATCAGCTGGGGCTCAGTGCTGGAGATTGAGGGGAAACATACCAATGAAGTACATCAGTGGCTTAACGGCAACATTCATCTGAGGTCAGCGGTGAAAGGGGCTTTCATTTATTTATTTTTATATAATATATAATCTAGCAAACTGGCAGATATGTTTGTGTGTTATGAAGCAAAATGGTCAAACATGGCTTCCGTCCATTACACCGGAGAGGCTTTTAAGAGTGCGGGAGGCAGAGCTGCTGCACTGCTTGAGCCGAAAAATCATTCATTAGGCCGTCATTAAGCCAATTAGCTTCAGCCCCATTTTCTGGCTGCAATCCCCGCTCCAAAACTGCAGCACTTTGAGAACACATGCTGGCATCATCAAACCAGTCCGCTTCAGCAACCCAGTGACTGGTGACGTACGAACTCAAACTATCTCGAGGTGGGCTGGGTAAACCCTGCCTGATCTGCCGGCGATTTGGATTTCGCCCTGCAGTTCAGGCTGGAAACCTGCACATCGATCTCTCCTGCCTCCTGTCCACATGTTCTGGATCCAATCACTAGCTTATCCGAAAGGCGCACCCGGATCGTTGGTCTGATTAAATGAAGGACTATACAAAAGAATAGTCATTTGAACTATGCCCATTGATCACGCCTCTTGTGCAGTAGAAATAAAGACTCAGACTAAAAAGATTGAGCTTAGTATGATGACAGCCAGACTAATTTCTAGGTGCAGACGAATACACATTTGTGGGGTGTATAAGAAAGGGAACCTGCCCGAACATGGAGCAACTCCCATCGAATGCACATTAACTATTCACTCATTCTACAGCTGTTGCCACAACACAGGCCAATACATATGTAGGGAGCTTTGATAAAACATAACTGGCAGTGTAGAGGGGCCCTGGAGCAGGTGGTCTCATTACTGTCTGGAGTCTTGGTTGTTATCCCCTGATGATTTCCATGTAACACAAACTCTCTCGCTCTCTCTCTCTTCCTTTCTCTCCCATACACACACACAAACACACACACACACACACACACACGCTAGGTCTGCAGCAGTGGTGGTGGTGGTGGTAAAAAGTGGTGATGTCAGTGTGCAATGTGCTTCATTTCACCCAATGGGGACCTGAGGCTGCAGTAAGTCAGTGGCCACCAGACAGCATGCTTACACTTTGGATGGCTTACAGGAAAGCCATTACAGAGTCCAGGGGCTCTTTAACTCCGACAATTAATCAATTCTGTTGAACAATTCACTAAAAAGAAAGCAATTATATAAAAAACACAGACAGGCAAGAAAAATTAAAATGCGGCAGAAAGGGAATACATTTTCAGACGCTTTTCCTTTTTTTGGTGGGTTTATAGAGTAATTCTGGGAAATGGGCGACACAAACACACACACACACACACACACACACACATACGGTTGTCTGGTGATTTGCATCAAGGAACACAACCAAGTCTCAGGTTTTAAATTGCACTTCATCAGCTAGGAGTAGTGCAAAAGCTGCGCTGGCTGCCAGGAGAAGGCAAAAATAACACGCAACACCATAACAACGGCAAAGACAGTTCGTCTCGTCGCCGAATCTTCAGAGTGCCGACTGTACCGGCTGCAGCTGGCTGTGCTTTCAAGATAACAGGAGAGGCTGCATGCATATGACACTCTCCTTTAAGAGAACACGGAACACTGCTTTTTTACCAGCGCTGGCTCTAACGTTTCCTCCCCAATCTCCTAAAAATGAAGCCACAGTCAGCTTCCTCGCCTCGTCTCCCGAACTCCCATCTCGCTATTTTCAATCTTTACTTTTCAGTCTCCCTCCCCCTGACTGCCTCCAATCCAAGAGGGTTACTTTACTCCACAAATCTGTCCCTCCAAACCTCTTTGTCCCACTGCCTCCTTTCCATAATCATATTCCTTCTCATTCACACACCATGTCCCGCTTAACTCTGCTCTTGGCATACTGCCACACCCCAGCCCCACACCCCCCCATCCCCTCGCTCTCCACACCCCCTTTGCTCTCCCACCTGTTTTCTCTCTCCATCATCGTCGGGTGGCTGGTCTGGCCTCTGTATGTACGGCTGTAGTTCAGGTCCACCTGCAGTCTCTCATGTTGGACCCCAGGGACACATTAACCGAGCCTTGCCCAGACCAGAGGGCAAAGGGGGCGGGGGGGGTTTAGGGCCTGGACCTGGCCCTGATCAATCAGATCAATGGGTGCGATCGGCTCTGTGATGCTGTGATCCACGGCCTTTGGCTTTTACAGCTCGGATCACAGGAGCCGGTGGTGCCTGGAGGGGGTGAAGAGTGCAGCCTTTAATCCTGTTAGGTGGAAGCCCATCCCAGGGGCCAGATGGACGGGATGGAGCTCGCCGGTGGAGGAAACTAACTTATTAGCGCTTGGCCATATGGACTCGACACAGAGGGGGCACGGTGGGGGACATATGTGAAAAAAAGAGAGGACAAGAGAGAGAGCGCTTGGGTCTTTCTGCGTGAGGGGAGAGTTGAGGGGAAGGGGGAGTGAAGAGTCCCCCTGCATGACGTAGCATGTGTGTTCTAGACATGGTGTAGGATGTGTGAGACAGGGGCCTGAGCTTACGGGGAGGTGTATATAGCATTGTGTGTGTGTGTGTGTGTGTGTGTGTGTGTCTTGCACTCTGTAGGGGAGGTCTATTTGTGTCTTCTGCGTGTCCTCTGTACTTTGCAAGAGAGCCTCCCTCCTGTCTCGTCCTCTTTGAGATGCAAGACGCAGCTAGTGGGAGAGTACAGCTCCTGTCAGGGAGTACAGGGCCAGGGTAAACACACACACACACACACACACACACACACACACACACACACACACACACACAGTGAGAGAGAGACAGAGAAAGAACACAATACAGCTGGCTCCTCAAAAAGCACAGATAGAGGGAGGGAGAGAGGGAGGGAGGGAGAGGAAAACAAAGTGGACGCCACCGGAGCAGACGAACCACAGAGAGCGTGCGGCAGGAAGTCCGAGCGATGCGAGCGATGGGGAAACGAGATAGCGCGCCGGCGCTCGCCCGGCGAGAGGTGACCTCGCGCGCCTGTGATTGAGCACCGGGGATCAGCGCACATTAAATGCACAACAGCTTGAGTTGCACAAACCCATTTGTGGCTGGGGCCACAGACCCTCCCCCCTC
>NC_085011.1:7841329-7849326 GCF_963854185.1 Sardina pilchardus
CACTTCAAGTGCTGCAAATATTTACAAAAAAAAGTCCCTCAAGAGAAATCTACGGATGTGCGCCGTAGCAATTTTATGCAAGAGCTGACAAAGAATTCTAGTAATTTCCAAACACTTCTGCGCACTGCCAATTGCCAAGGCTTTCTGAGCGCATGGGAGTCAGGACCAGCGGTGGCAGTGGCTGCTGCTGCAGCCTGGCAGACGCTTTACACTTCAGATCTCGCTCATACTGCGAGTTCTCCTGTTGTTACAAAGACGTGGCACTCCACAACATTCATGCCAAATGTACCCCCTCCACCCCCCGCCTCCACCGCCCTGCCTCCTCCGCCGCCCCCCCCTACGCCCCCGAACTCTCTCTCCGTTCACAGTGCAGCTTGCCTTTCAGCTCAAGTCAACAGAGTTTATTGGCATGGTTGTAGTGGAGACAATGTTGCCAAAGCTGAGTAGGCCATTTCACTGAAATTACAGAAAATCTTGTTAGGAACACACACACACACACACACACACACACACACACACACACACACACACAGGAGGTCCTGGTCCTCCTGATGAATGACTACTGCAGAGTCTGAGAGACTGCAGTGCATCTTGGGGAATGCATCTCATGGGAGGGACAGAGGGAAGGGACAAGACAACCCCCTCCCCCACCCCCCCTCCACCCCAGTGTGCCCTCACACTGAATAACACTTCCAGGGGAAATAAATAACGGGTGTCAGGGGGGAATTATAACAGGGCTGAACTGCAGCGCCTCGCCCTTTCCTGACAGGCTGGAGGCTGGGCCAGCGCCGCAGGATTAATGCCCGCTGCCAGATAAGGAGCTGATAATTCTATTAGGGGGGTGGGGTGGGGGTCAGACCAACACACACCGCCCACCTGACCTCCAGCACCTCATCCCCCCCCCCCCCCCTACCTCAATAGAGTGCCTCTGGAGGGGGGTGGGGAGGGGGGAGGGGGGACACTGGCCTGTCAGAGGTGGGATGAAATGAGGAGAGACAAGCTGGGACTACGGAGCACCCTGAAGACCCCGTGCTGCTGGAGGACACCTGCTCCACTACAAAAACACTCAAGACACACACACTCACACCTTTCCCTTCACGCAAACATACGCACTGAATATATTTGGGAGCTTACAAAAACACACACAATGGCTACTTCCATCTAATTTCAGTGAGCACTGTAGCCATTCAGTAGAAATGCCTCCAGCCACACACAGACACACACACACACACACACACACACACACACACACACACACACACACACCTTGAGGGACTCCTATGGTGAGAACTGGGCTGATGCGAGACCATTGTCCAGGTAGAAGGATGACATTGGATGCAGTGCCCCTGCCTAGGAAACATGGTGGCTTATCTGGCATCACTAGGTGCTGAGAAATGTGAAACTTCTCACAAAGTAAAAAAAAAAAAAAAACAGCAGCATTCACTGTGAATCCATTCGCTTACAAGTCTCCAGTGACTTTTGGCACACACATTCTATAACCTAGTCAGTTATGCCGAGCTCCCAAGGTGAGAAACGAGCTGACGCGAGACAAAAAACGCCTGGGCGGGGGTCTCACAATGACCTCAGCAAAGCAAGCCTGAGCACCGAGACAAGCCTCTGCTCCAGACAGGCACTCCGTCCGTCCGTCCGTCAGTCAGTCCGTCAGTCAGTCAGTAAGGCAGGCAGCACTGGGAGCTGCCGATGTTGTTCTGCGCATTAGTGGCGTCTCAGCCAGAAGCCCAGGCCTGAGGAGGGGGAGAGGAGAGAGGGGGGGGGGAGGGAGGCCTAGGGGGCCCAGCCTGGTCCAGCTGTTTCCTGTTGGACAGGAAGGGGAGCCCCTATGGCTGGAATGAGGTCACAGAAAGAGAGAGAGAGAAAGAGAGAGTTTTTAGTGGTAAAGAGAGGTGGGCGGGGATCTGACGAGTGTTTTTGGAACTGACGCGTGTGTGCGTGTGTGTGTGTGTGTGTGTGTGTGTGTGTGTGTGTGTGTGTGCGTGCGTGCGTGCGTGTGTGTGTGTGTCTGTGCATTGAGGCCGCCGGCTGTTTGCAGCATGGTTTGGTCTGCATTTACTGGGAACAGAGGCGCGTACCACTGTTCTGGCACAAAAACGTGGGTGATTGTGCTCTGCTGACAGTCACACAAACAAACACACAAGCACACACACACACACACACACACACACACTTGCAAAGATTTCAAATGTCACTGAGGGCTTCAGCAACAACAGATTTGCTATTTCTGTCCATTTCTTAAAAAATGAAAAATAATAAACAACAAAAAAAAAAGTCAAAAAGTCAGCCTTGTTAAATGAGTCATCGCTATGGCAACAGCACACACAGGTCCCTCTCCTCCAAGCCAAGATAAGAAGGAAGAGGGAGTGTGTGTGTGTCCGTGTGTGTGTGTGTGTGTGTGTGTGTGTGTGACGGACAGTCGTGCAGATGTAATGGCTATGGACAGGGCTTAATGGAGCGAGCGCCGTCACACTTACCCCTCAGAGACCGATAGAGAGAGCGAGAGAGAACCTGCTGGTCATACGTAAACATTCACAAGACAAAGCCAGCTATATGACCAAGCACTTCTGCGCACACACACACACACACACACACACACACACACACACACACACAGCTTGAAAACAATAAGGCTAATATACGGTTAAAACACAATATGGCTGAAACACAGCAAGCATTTTGCACGCACACACACACAGAAAACAATAAGGCTAAATATTGCTAATATATGGTTAAAACACAATATGGCTAAAACACAGCAAGCATTTAAGCGCACACACACACACACACGAAAACACAATGTAAGTGTTGAAGAGCACGCGCACACACACACACCCCCAAAACCCTTGTGCGTGTGGTGTGTGAAAATAAAGCGTATCAGATGACTGTGCGGAGCGTCAGCAGCAGCTGCTGGTGGGGAGAGCGTTTCCCAGCGCCATGACTAACAGGCCCTCGAGCCGGGACGCAGGAGGAGGCAAATAAACAAATAAATAAGTGAATAAGAGGATGAATAAATAAACAAGGTAAGGGAGCTCTGCTGCCCAATCGGAAGACAGAAGAAAGGGGGTAGTTTGTTAGGCTGTTATGGAGGGGGTGGGAGGGAGAGTTTGTTAGGCTGTTTTGCAGAGTTTTAGCGGGCTGGGTAGATGAGATGGTCTCCCTCCACAGAAGAAGGAAAGCTGCCAGCTGTGCCAAAGGCTTAAGAGAAAAAGCACAGCTCACACACACACACACACAGGGGGGGTCCAATGCTGCTCATGTTGTTGGTAATTAGGTGGCTGCGGCTCTGGTCTCATGCCGCGCTCATTCCTCCATCTGACCGCCTCTCTGTCTCAGTCCCTTCACTCTGCTGCCCCTCTTCAAACTTCATCTACGCCTCTGCCTCCAAATGACATACACACACAGTCGTCTCACACACACAGTCATCTCTCTCTCTCACACACACACACACACACACACACACTCATCTCACAGACAGACACACACACACACACACACACACACAGTCGTCTCACACGCATAAATACAACTTACAAAAAAATACTTTATCAGCACTCAATTAGCAAGGAATCCACTCCAGAGGCGCACACTGATAAATGCCAACAATCCAAAGCCAATTTGCTTCTCTCGTTCTTCGCTTGCTCTACTTCTCCCTCGCTCTTTCATTCCCTCGCTCCTTTTCCCCTCCTTCCTTTTTTCTCCCATTTAACTTTGATTTTCACCAGAACCAAAGCGTGATGGAGGAACATTAGAGAAGCGTGCAGACAAAGAAAACAGAGAGACAGAGAGAGAGAGAGAGAAACAGAGAGAGCGAGAGAGAGGGGGGGGGGCTGCGGGGGCGTGAGAGGTAGCAGACAGACTGACAGAGAGATCAATGGCGGTCCAAGCTGTCAACTTCCCACATGAGGCGGGAGCAGACACTACGCAGTCCCCTTCCTCCTCTTTTCCCTCTAAAAAAACAAAACAAAAAACAGCCCTCTGCCCCCCCACCCCACCCCACCCCACCCCACCCCACCCCTCCTCTCCTCTCCTTGTCCCCACTCTGATGTTTTTGTCTGCAGGTCCAGCATGGAGTGGTGCAAGCCTGGCTATTGTTCAGGGTCTATCTCTGCCACAGGAAATTACGCTTTCACGTTGAGCCGGGGTGCAAGAGCGGGGGCAGCTTCCATCCCATTAGCACCACCACTACCCCCCTCCTCCCATCGCCACCCAACCACCCTCCTCCCACTCCCTCCATCCTCCTACCCACGCCTCTACTGGCAGAGAAAAACATCGCGTGAGGACTTCACTCTATACACCCAGTCCCCCGGTCTCTCGCGCTCTCTCTCTCTCTGTCTCTCGGTCTCGCAGTTCAGTTCAGTTCAATTGAGCTTTATTGGCATGACAAAAAAAACAAAAACAATTGTATTGCCAAAGCATTTCATAGTACATATAGTAGTCTCTCTCTCTCTCTCTCTGCTTGAGTAATGCTCATGCAACGCGTGCATGCATGTGTGTGTGTGTGTGTGTGTGTGTGTGTGGGGCTCTTCTCTATTAAGCTATTTCCAGATACACAGAGCAAGTTTGCATGTATGTGTGTGTGTGTGTGTGTAGAGACTAGACAGTCCCTGTTTCTCAGTCAGAAAGGTAGGGGAGGGTGGTGGAATCAAGCCATTGTGTACATTTGAAGGGTTATGAAGCAGAAAATCCAAATGAGGCGGCTCTATTCAAATAGGCCTAGATAAAGACGGAAAGGGAGCGAAAGGTGTGTGTGTGAGTGTGAGAGAGAATGTGTGTGTGTGTGTGTTTGCTTTGCTGGTCTCTCACCTCTACACAGAGAGAGAGAGAGAGAGAGAGAGAGAGAGAGAGAGAGAGAGAGAGAGAGAGAGAGAGAGAGAGCGAGAGGGTGAGATAGGAGATGGAGAACAGAAGATGGACAACTCTGTGAACATTTGAGGTTAGTCACTGAATGAACGGTTATTCATTTAGCAGACACTTTTTATCCAAAGTGACTTACATATCAATTCAATTACAAGGGACTACATTTGTCCCTGGAGCAACTTGGGGTTAAGTGCCTTGCTCATGGGCATTGAATTGAACCCACAGCTTTTCAGGCAACTGCACGCTAGCCCCGCGGCTTAGCCACAATGCTACCACCGCCGCACAGTGAAGGAGCACCACAAGAGAGGAGCGAGTAAACCGACTCAAACGGAAAGAAAGGAGGGACAAAAGGGAGGTTGAGGAAAAGAGGGAGGGGGGGAAAGGAAGAAGGAGAGTGAGTAAAAAGAGAGCGATGGAGTGCCTGAAGTGCTGTGCATTCCTGACCCCAGCAGCCAGTCAGTGGGTCCACCACCACGGCTGCTCCAGGCAGGCTGAGGCTCGCTCGCCTTCACGTCCCAACGCTGATACCAACACTGCTAATTACACTCAACTTCCATCGGAGCACCACACAGAGAGAGGGGGAGAGAGGGAGAGAGAGGGAGGGAGAGAGAGGGAGGAGGGAGAGAGGGAGGGATGGAGAGAGAAAATGCAGAAGATAAGAGATAAGCTCCCCATTATATTTCACCTCTGCCTGGCTGAACCAGTTAGCAAGAGAGGGGAAGGGATGGAGGACAGAACTTTCAGAGAGTTAGGAGAGAGAGAGAGAGAGAGAGAGAGAGAGAGAGAGAGAGAGAGAGAGAGAGAGGAGGATGCAAAGGGAGGGAGAGAAAGAGTACAAAAAAAGAGGCTCAGTGCTGGCAAATAAACAGCGTATGAAAACAAACAAACAAACGAACAAACAATCCAAAAAAAGAAACTGTGTTTATCACCATCATGAAAGGGATTAAATGTTTATAAAAATCTCATAAGCAAAAGAAAAGACCGCCATGGTTGAGCAGAAAGCATTCACACCACAGCTGGAGCAGACAGACAACAGCACGCAGAGGGAGCAGGAGAGAGGGGAAGAGATGAAGGGCGATTAATGACACACTCATCTGCTCATGGAAAAGATGGAAAAGACGGAAAAGACTAATAAAAAAAAAAAAAGAGGAAAAGAGGCAGTACAGACCTGACAGGCAAGGCAACAGTTTTTAAAGAGGACCCAGTCGGAAGACGGATCACTGTTTGACAATATTATAAACCGAGGGGATTAGTTTTGTTTACTGGGCTTCACAGAGCTCCTAAGCACAGCAGTTTTGGAGATTCTTCGAAAGACAAACATGTGGATCACAATCTCAAAATGTCACAGAACCGCTCTGTTACAGACGCACATAACACACAACGGCCCCGTTTCAAACGTTTGTTTTTCGAGTCTTGCGAGTTCATTTGTGAAATCACACAGAAGCACTTTGAACAAGTAGGCTAATAGTCTAAGCAGCGCCCACCATTCATTACAGAGAAAAGGACCAAAGGAAGATTTCTTAAAAGGACTTTCTGATCAGGTGATTATGTGGCAGAACTATGAATGGGGAGCAGTGCTCGGAGCGAGTGTGTAATGAGCTGCCCACGTTGAGACAGACAATAGCTTCTGCCAGCTGTGAGATGAACAGAGATGAACAGAGATGGAGAGATGGAGAGAGAGAGAGAGGGAGGGGAGAGCAGGAGAGTCAGGATTTAAAAAAAAAAAGAAAAGAAAAAAAAAGAGCTTCCCAAGCACGCACTTCGATCCAAACATTTACAACTCCCCAAAGCAACCACAGTCATACATGTACACATGCACATACACACACACACACACACAAACTGTTTAAAGCACTTTTTACATACTGTTTTTTCCTTAAAAGGCAAGTGGTCTCACAGACACACAGACACACACTCACCCACCATCTCCCATCTCAACACAAGCAGTTGTAAAGTCGGGGAAAAATAGGTACAGGCAGTAATTAACTTTGTTGAGCTCTTGAGTGCACTCATAAAAACACACCGAGAGGCAACGTACATATGCACAGGAGGAGGCAACACACTCACACACACACACAAATATTTATCCTGCTTCCTCGCACCTTCATCTGTGCAGAACAGCTGCTCTAAACACCGGCACAGCGTAAATCAAACACCCCCTCCCCACACACACACACACCAGTCCCCCCTCCATCAACACCTCCAACCAGAACAACAAACACAAATGGTCTGCTCTGTCCCATGTTCACCCTGAAACAGTGGACCACGTAGAGGCACACACGTAGAGCCACACACACACACACACACACACACACACACACACATTCTGTCACCATGTGAGGTACAGTCACCCAGCATGGTGCTTTAGCCCTGCCGCTCCAAGTTGGACTCCACGGACAGAAATGAGTCACGTCATCTGGACGTAACCGCCGAGGCATTTCTGGGACATCTCATGGGCAAGTTCCACTCTCTTGCCCTCTCTCTCTCTCTCTCTCTCTCTGCACCACGAGGTTCCTTAGGGCTGGGGAGGGAGGTATGAAGACGGGGCGGGGGTGGGGGGGGGGTGGGGGGGTTCTGCGCAGAGGAGACGAGGAACCAACCGTGATCAGAGGCTTCTTACAGATGGCTCACATTTAATAATTAACTGATGAAGGCGCAATGAGTCATGAATTATTAGCTGCTTTCTCTAGCCCGCATACAAATGGTGCATGCAACAGTGGGTGAGAAGGGGGTGGAATAACTTAAACGTGTGTGTGTGTGTGTGTGTGTGTGTGTGTGTGTGTCTCTCTCTAGTGTCTGAATGTGCGAATTTAAAAACTCACACATACAACACACACTCACACACACAAACACTCCAACCTGCACAGTCACGCTGAGACGGAATTTAATATTGCGGTGCTGATGCGACTATCTTTACCCTCACCTGCTGGGGTAAGAATTGCTCTCAGCTGGGGGACGACGGAGCAGCAGAACTCGACCGCTTCTCTCTCTGTCTCACCGTCTCCCTTTCCTCCTCTCTCCCTCCCTCTCTCTCTCTCTTTTCTCCTCTCTCTCACTCTCTCTTTCATCCGCTTTCTCTCACTCTCTCTTTTCTCTCTCTCTCTCTCTCTCTCTCTCTCTCTCTC
>NC_085011.1:7849526-7857026 GCF_963854185.1 Sardina pilchardus
CCAAACAAGACTCGCTACAAGTGCAAAATGTGTTTGCCAATAGGACTTCACAGGCCTACCTCCCTCCAGCTCTCAAGTGTCCATAAAAACAAACCTTTGTAGGGGTATTACTCTGCTTGTGATTTCCCACTGTTTCCATTAAGTAATGGAATAGCACCTATGGTGCGAACACTGGTGTAAACATGAGATGAGGCAATACACAAACAGTTTTCATACACAAACAGTTACAATGAGAGAGACCCAGAGATAATACAACAGCATGGTAATGAGTGGGGCAGGGAGAGGTGGAGGACCGAGACTGGAGAAGGAGAGAGGAGGAGGAGGAGGAGAGAGGAGGAGGAGAGAGGAGGAGGAGAGAGGAGGAGGGGGGGGTGGGTGTGAACCCCTGGAGCTCTGGGTTGGCCTCCCCGCGGTTCTGTCTGGGTATTGCAGCCCCCAGCAGGGGCACAGACAGAGGGACCCCCTGCCTCCATGTGCCCCCATTTCTGACAGCGCACCCCTACAACCCCCCCCCCCCCATCCCCTCCTCTCCCCTCCGCTCCTGTCACCCACAAAAAAAGGAGGACAGAAGGTGCTCCTGGGTGTGTGTGGATGGGCAGAAGAGAGAAATGGGGCCGAGTGGCTTTGTCTTGGAGGCTCGCTCTCCTCTCAAACTACCCTTCCATTTGCTCACCACCCCGATCTGCACAGCAACAGTGGATTTTGAACGGTGGGAGTACTATGGTGTGGGTGATCCGAGGCGTGTTTTGTGTGGGTGAGCTTACGTGACCGCGCGAGAGAGGGAGATTGTGAGTCCAAGTGTGTGTCCGTCCTTGAGAGGCTCGGAGATTCGGAGCGCGCGTCAAAAAAAAAAATACCGTCCTTCTCTTCAGAGCTCAGTCGTGCCTGAACATAATCACTCTAAAGATGGTTTGCTTTAAAGGCGAGAGTAAGAGTGAGAGTAAGAGTGAGAGGGAGAGAGAAACAAACAGAGAGAGTAAGACAGAGAGAGAGAGAGAGAGAAAGAAAAAGAGACAGAGAGAGAAAAGGTGAGGGAGTCAGTGGCCTGTGCCATATTCCTCTCTCTCTCGAGGGCGCAATTTCCACGCTGAAGGCGGGTGGCCGCTTGGCCCCAACACGCCGCCGCATTTCCAGGGAGATGGATTTCAGGCCTAGCATCAGATAAGGTCCCAAACAGCTGTGTAGTTCCAACACTGCTGTGTGTGTGTGTGTGTGTGTGTGTGTGTGTGGCCACTGAGTAAACAAATCCCAACTGGAATTTAATTTTGAAAGAGAACGCAGGTGGAGAAAGGGGGAGGAGGAGGGGGGGGGGCAGAGAGTGAGTGAGAGAAGTGGAGGGTGGAGAGAAGGAAGAAAATGAATTGATAGTTTTAGTTCATTCCAGCCCTTTATGGGTGCTCTCCATCTTGTGGCGTAAATAACAATAAAAACAAAGAGGAGACTCAATAAAGACTGACTTGCACTTCATCACGGATGATGTGGCGTTACCATGGAAACGAGTCCATCTCAACTTGAAGCAGGAGGCGGATGCTCGTACGAGTCTGTGCTCTACGAAGCCATCAAAGATCTTGTCACTCCCACGACACCATGTTATTGTTTACTTCTCTCAGGGGGTTTTTCGAGCCTTTCAGCTAAATCAAATTAAAACATTTCAAGCTTTCATTCACATATTGGCTTTATTTCTGCTAGCCTAGCATGACAAGAATGCCAATGGTCCCACACGCCGACACTTCAAGTGCTGCAAATATTTACAAAAAAAAGTCCCTCAAGAGAAATCTACGGATGTGCGCCGTAGCAATTTTATGCAAGAGCTGACAAAGAATTCTAGTAATTTCCAAACACTTCTGCGCACTGCCAATTGCCAAGGCTTTCTGAGCGCATGGGAGTCAGGACCAGCGGTGGCAGTGGCTGCTGCTGCAGCCTGGCAGACGCTTTACACTTCAGATCTCGCTCATACTGCGAGTTCTCCTGTTGTTACAAAGACGTGGCACTCCACAACATTCATGCCAAATGTACCCCCTCCACCCCCCGCCTCCACCGCCCTGCCTCCTCCGCCGCCCCCCCTACGCCCCCGAACTCTCTCTCCGTTCACAGTGCAGCTTGCCTTTCAGCTCAAGTCAACAGAGTTTATTGGCATGGTTGTAGTGGAGACAATGTTGCCAAAGCTGAGTAGGCCATTTCACTGAAATTACAGAAAATCTTGTTAGGAACACACACACACACACACACACACACAGGAGGTCCTGGTCCTCCTGATGAATGACTACTGCAGAGTCTGAGAGACTGCAGTGCATCTTGGGGAATGCATCTCATGGGAGGGACAGAGGGAAGGGACAAGACAACCCCCTCCCCCACCCCCCCTCCACCCCAGTGTGCCCTCACACTGAATAACACTTCCAGGGGAAATAAATAACGGGTGTCAGGGGGGAATTATAACAGGGCTGAACTGCAGCGCCTCGCCCTTTCCTGACAGGCTGGAGGCTGGGCCAGCGCCGCAGGATTAATGCCCGCTGCCAGATAAGGAGCTGATAATTCTATTAGGGGGGTGGGGTGGGGGTCAGACCAACACACACCGCCCACCTGACCTCCAGCACCCCATCCCCCCCCCCCCCCCACCTCAATAGAGTGCCTCTGGAGGGGGGGGGGGGGACACTGGCCTGTCAGAGGTGGGATGAAATGAGGAGAGACAAGCTGGGACTACGGAGCACCCTGAAGACCCCGTGCTGCTGGAGGACACCTGCTCCACTACAAAAACACTCAAGACACACACAGACACACACTCACACCTTTCCCTTCACGCAAACATACGCACTGAATATATTTGGGAGCTTACAAAAACACACACAATGGCTACTTCCATCTAATTTCAGTGAGCACTGTAGCCATTCAGTAGAAATGCCTTCAGCCAAAGACACACACACACACACACACACACACACACACACCTTGAGGGACTCCTATGGTGAGAACTGGGCTGATGCGAGACCATTGTCCAGGTAGAAGGATGACATTGGATGCAGTGCCCCTGCCTAGGAAACATGGTGGCTTATCTGGCATCACTAGGTGCTGAGAAATGTGAAACTTCTCACAAAGTAAAAAAAAAAAAAAAACAGCAGCATTCACTGTGAATCCATTCGCTTACAAGTCTCCAGTGACTTTTGGCACACACATTCTATAACCTAGTCAGTTATGCCGAGCTCCCAAGGTGAGAAACGAGCTGACGCGAGACAAAAAACGCCTGGGCGGGGGTCTCACAATGACCTCAGCAAAGCAAGCCTGAGCACCGAGACAAGCCTCTGCTCCAGACAGGCACTCCGTCCGTCCGTCCGTCCGTCAGTCAGTCCGTCAGTCAGTCAGTAAGGCAGGCAGCACTGGGAGCTGCCGATGTTGTTCTGCGCATTAGTGGCGTCTCAGCCAGAAGCCCAGGCCTGAGGAGGGGGAGAGGAGAGAGAGGGGGGGGAGGGAGGCCTAGGGGGCCCAGCCTGGTCCAGCTGTTTCCTGTTGGACAGGAAGGGGAGCCCCTATGGCTGGAATGAGGTCACAGAAAGAGAGAGAGAGAAAGAGAGAGTTTTTAGTGGTAAAGAGAGGTGGGCGGGGATCTGACGAGTGTTTTTGGAACTGACGCGTGCGTGTGTGTGTGTGTGTGTGCGTGCGTGCGTGCGTGTGTGTGTGTGTCTGTGTGTCTGTGTGTGTGCGTGTGTGCATTGAGGCCGCCGGCTGTTTGCAGCATGGTTTGGTCTGCATTTACTGGGAACAGAGGCGCGTACCACTGTTCTGGCACAAAAACGTGGGTGATTGTGCTCTGCTGACAGTCACACAAACAAACACACAAGCACACACACACACACACACACTTGCAAAGATTTCAAATGTCACTGAGGGCTTCAGCAACAACAGATTTGCTATTTCTGTCCATTTCTTAAAAAATGAAAAATAATAAACAACAAAAAAAAAAAGTCAAAAAGTCAGCCTTGTTAAATGAGTCATCGCTATGGCAACAGCACACACAGGTCCCTCTCCTCCAAGCCAAGATAAGAAGGAAGAGGGAGTGTGTGTGTGTCCGTGTGTGTGTGTGTGTGTGTGTGTGTGTGTGTGTGACAGACAGTCGTGCAGATGTAATGGCTATGGACAGGGCTTAATGGAGCGAGCGCAGTCACACTTACCCCTCAGAGACCGATAGAGAGAGAGAGAGAGAGAACCTGCTGGTCATACGTAAACATTCACAAGACAAAGCCAGCTATATGACCAAGCACTTCTGCACACACACAGACACACACAGCTTGAAAACAATAAGGCTAATATACGGTTAAAACACAATATGGCTGAAACACAGCAAGCATTTTGCACGCACACACACACAGAAAACAATAAGGCTAAATATTGCTAATATATGGTTAAAACACAATATGGCTAAAACACAGCAAGCATTTAAGCGCACACACACACACACACGAAAACACAATGTAAGTGTTGAAGAGCACGCGCACACACACACCCCCAAAACCCTTGTGCGTGTGGTGTGTGAAAATAAAGCGTATCAGATGACTGTGCGGAGCGTCAGCAGCAGCTGCTGGTGGGGAGAGCGTTTCCCAGCACCATGACTAACAGGCCCTCGAGCCGGGACGCAGGAGGAGGCAAATAAACAAATAAATAAGTGAATAAGAGGATGAATAAATAAACAAGGTAAGGGAGCTCTGCTGCCCAATCGGAAGACAGAAGAAAGGGGGTAGTTTGTTAGGCTGTTATGGAGGGGGTGGGAGGGAGAGTTTGTTAGGCTGTTTTGCAGAGTTTTAGCGGGCTGGGTAGATGAGATGGTCTCCCTCCACAGAAGAAGGAAAGCTGCCAGCTGTGCCAAAGGCTTAAGAGAAAAAGCACAGCTCACACACACACACACACACAGGGGGGGTCCAATGCTGCTCATGTTGTTGGTAATTAGGTGGCTGCGGCTCTGGTCTCATGCCGCGCTCATTCCTCCATCTGACCGCCTCTCTGTCTCGGTCCCTTCACTCTGCTGCCCCTCTTCAAACTTCATCTACGCCTCTGCCTCCAAATGACATACACACACAGTCGTCTCACACACACAGTCATCTCTCTCTCTCACACACACACACACACACACACTCATCTCACAGACAGACACACACACACACACACACACACACACACACACACACACAGTCGTCTCACACGCATAAATACAACTTACAAAAAAATACTTTATCAGCACTCAATTAGCAAGGAATCCACTCCAGAGGCGCACACTGATAAATGCCAACAATCCAAAGCCAATTTGCTTCTCTCGTTCTTCGCTTGCTCTACTTCTCCCTCGCTCTTTCATTCCCTCGCTCCTTTTCCCCTCCTTCCTTTTTTCTCCCATTTAACTCTGATTTTCACCAGAACCAAAGCGTGATGGAGGAACATTAGAGAAGCGTGCAGACAAAGAAAACAGAGAGACAGAGAGAGACAGAGAAACAGAGAGAGAGAGAGAGAGAGAGAGAAACAGAGAGAGCGAGAGAGAGAGAGGGGGGGGGGGCTGCGGGGGCGTGAGAGGTAGCAGACAGACTGACAGAGAGATCAATGGCGGTCCAAGCTGTCAACTTCCCACATGAGGCGGGAGCAGACACTACGCAGTCCCCTTCCTCCTCTTTTCCCTCTAAAAAAACAAAACAAAAAACAGCCCTCTGCCCCCCCACCCCACCCCACCCCACCCCACCCCTCCTCTCCTCTCCTTGTCCCCACTCTGATGTTTTTGTCTGCAGGTCCAGCATGGAGTGGTGCAAGCCTGGCTATTGTTCAGGGTCTATCTCTGCCACAGGAAATTACGCTTTCACGTTGAGCCGGGGTGCAAGAGCGGGGGCAGCTTCCATCCCATTAGCACCACCACTACCCCCCTCCTCCCATCGCCACCCAACCACCCTCCTCCCACTCCCTCCATCCTCCTACCCACGCCTCTACTGGCAGAGAAAAACATCGCGTGAGGACTTCACTCTATACACCCAGTCCCCCGGTCTCTCGCGCTCTCTCTCTCTCTGTCTCTCGGTCTCGCAGTTCAGTTCAGTTCAATTGAGCTTTATTGGCATGACAAAAAAAACAAAAACAATTGTATTGCCAAAGCATTTCATAGTACATATAGTAGTCTCTCTCTCTCTCTCTCTCTGCTTGAGTAATGCTCATGCAACGCGTGCATGCATGTGTGTGTGTGTGTGTGTGTGTGTGTGTGTGTGTGTGTGTGTGTGTGTGTGTGTGTGTGTGTGTGTGTGTGTGTGTGGGGCTCTTCTCTATTAAGCTATTTCCAGATACACAGAGCAAGTTTGCATGTATGTGTGTGTGTGTGTGTAGAGACTAGACAGTCCCTGTTTCTCAGTCAGAAAGGTAGGGGAGGGTGGTGGAATCAAGCCATTGTGTACATTTGAAGGGTTATGAAGCAGAAAATCCAAATGAGGCGGCTCTATTCAAATAGGCCTAGATAAAGACGGAAAGGGAGCGAAAGGTGTGTGTGTGAGTGTGAGAGAGAATGTGTGTGTGTGTGTGTTTGCTTTGCTGGTCTCTCACCTCTACACAGAGAGAGAGAGAGAGAGAGAGAGAGAGAGAGAGAGAGAGCGAGAGGGTGAGATAGGAGATGGAGAACAGAAGATGGACAACTCTGTGAACATTTGAGGTTAGTCACTGAATGAACGGTTATTCATTTAGCAGACACTTTTTATCCAAAGTGACTTACATATCAATTCAATTACAAGGGACTACATTTGTCCCTGGAGCAACTTGGGGTTAAGTGCCTTGCTCATGGGCATTGAATTGAACCCACAGCTTTTCAGGCAACTGCACGCTAGCCCCGCGGCTTAGCCACAATGCTACCACCGCCGCACAGTGAAGGAGCACCACAAGAGAGGAGCGAGTAAACCGACTCAAACGGAAAGAAAGGAGGGACAAAAGGGAGGTTGAGGAAAAGAGGGAGGGGGGGAAAGGAAGAAGGAGAGTGAGTAAAAAGAGAGCGATGGAGTGCCTGAAGTGCTGTGCATTCCTGACCCCAGCAGCCAGTCAGTGGGTCCACCACGGCTGCTCCAGGCAGGCTGAGGCTCGCTCGCCTTCACGTCCCAACGCTGATACCAACACTGCTAATTACACTCAACTTCCATCGGAGCACCACACAGAGAGAGGGGGAGAGAGGGAGAGAGAGGGAGGGAGAGAGAGGGAGGGAGGAGGGAGAGAGGGAGGGATGGAGAGAGAAAATGCAGAAGATAAGAGATAAGCTCCCCATTATATTTCACCTCTGCCTGGCTGAACCAGTTAGCAAGAGAGGGGAAGGGATGGAGGACAGAACTTTCAGAGAGTTAGGAGAGAGAGAGAGAGAGAGAGAGAGAGAGAGAGAGAGAGGGAGGATGCAAAGGGAGGGAGAGAAAGAGTACAAAAAAGAGGCTCAGTGCTGGCAAATAAACAGCGTATGAAAACAAACAAACAAACGAACAAACAATCCAAAAAAAGAAACTGTGTTTATCACCA
>NC_085011.1:7862026-7994526 GCF_963854185.1 Sardina pilchardus
CATTTGGGAACCTGTTGCCATAGAGACGGCGGGGTCAGTAGCAGGTCAGCAGGTTACAAAACAAGCCAGTCCCCCTTCCCTCCTAAAACACTGCCAATACACACCCCTCCAGACACACACACACACACACACACACACACACAGAGAGAGAGAGAGGGAGAGAGAAACACAAGCCAAGTACACGCCGAGGCCTTCCCATAGCAGCCCACAAAACCTCAGCGCCCAGACGGAAGGCTCCAAGCACTTAAAGTCTTGGTGAGGAGAGAAAGATCAATTTACGTGTGGTTGTGCATGACAATATGGAATGAGGGCTGAACTGAAGCCCGCTGACCTCAGCTCCAGAAAATGTCCATTTGAAACAGCTGTGAGAGCGGATAGGGCCCAGTCACACTGACAGCCCAGGGCTCCGCGGGTGACCGCTCATCCGGTCACTGGAGGCTGCCCACACCGTCTCTCGACTCGTACTTGACACGGCCAGTCCAGTCATTAACTAAATCAGCCTAATTGCATCACAACCACACACACACACACACACACACCGAAACACAGACACAGACACAGACTTCAAATAAACAAAAACAGGTCATTGAAAATGCCCGTGGAGCTTCGCCGTAGGGAATAATGTGGCGGGTCTTACGAGACGGTGTCTGCACTTTGTAGGCAGATATAACAGCATGAGACGACAAAGATAGCGTAGACACAGACTGCACACACTGAAAGCAAACTCTTCTTTCTACATGCATGAGGCAGAGTGGGTCACTGGTACCCCCCCACCCCCCTGCTGTAGATATGTATTCCTCTCATCCAATGAGTGCACCTATCCTTCAATCAGCACAGCAGAAATGAGGTGTTTGGTCTGTGCTCCGTTCCCAAGAGGAAACGCATACGATTTCCAATTTATATCACCGGTAGAATTACATTCTTTTTTCATTCCCCACCCTTTCCACTTCAAATGACGGGCTATTCTAGGATCTCAACAGATGGGGCAACAAAGAGAAATACGGAAATGGTGAGTGACAGGGAAACATAAAAAGAGGGAGAGAGAGAGAGAGCGATAGAGAGAGAGAGAAGACGAAAGAAGAGAACAAGAAAAGACCGAAATGAAGTGGGGAGAAGAATGATGACATTTTTCGATGAGAGAGCCGCTCTCGCTGGAAGGGGCCAGTTGAAGACAATTAGCAGCGGAGCGGTGCTTAGATCTCAAGCTGCTCTCCGCCTGATGAGAAATTGAATTTTCAGATTGAACACGCTCCCCAGACTGGGCTACACAGCAGCAGCAACGGCAAATACAGCTCTCTGCAAACCCCATGGCCACTCACAGGGGCTTCAGAGGGTGTGTGTGTGTGTGTGTGTGTGTGTGTGTGTGTGTGTGTGTCAGAGACGAGAGCACTGAGACCTGGGCTTCAAAAAGCATCCGTGCGTGAGCGAGAAGAGCAATATGTCCCTGTTCTGACTAGACATCTCAGGAGGGTTCGGTGTGAAAGAAATGCTTTAGAGGACAGAGGACACAGGACACAAGGACACAAGGACACACAGGACACTATGCCAGCAGGCAGGACCTGGGGCAGGACAAGTTCAACCTCATGTGCTGCCATACACTGTGGTTTCACCTGAGGCCATCTGCCAAAAACTCAGCACTGGCTCTGCCCAACCACCGGTTCTGCCCTACAGTCAGGCTTGAGTGTATCATTAGCCAGACAGAACGGACAGAGACAGACAGATAGTCAGTCATTAAACCTAGACATGGACATGTACAAGGACACAAGGACATAGAGCAACTAAATCAACACATAGATCTGGACATCTGGATTTAAACAGTTTACTTCATCTGAATTTAAACGGTCTACTTCAACATTCTCCAAAACACAACCGACCACCGAACAAAAAGTGAAAAGAGGAAAGGGAGTCGATGACTTTCTTCTCGCCTGCCGCAGCGCTTCACAGTTCCAGACCTACTTCTCCTTTTGGGTTGTTAAAGGGGATGACGACGCTTCAAAAACAATGTGTCTGCAGGTGTTTGCAGCAGCATGTGCAAAGAGGAGTGCTTTACTCACTCGGGTTTACTGAGAGCCAACCACTTGGGAAGAGGCATGAGAAGTGTCTCTCAGCTGAACATGCAGGCTGTGTGTGTGTGTGTGTGTGTGTGTGTGTGTGTGTGTGTGTGTGTGTGTGTGTAAACAGCTTTTCTGCTCTGGTGACGGCTAGCCTGTGCATGTGTCCAGTTGCCAGAGAAAAGCAGACCGCAAACTAATCCCTGGAGTGTGTGTGTATGTGAGTGTGTGTGTGTGTGTGTGTGTGTGTGTGTGTGTGTGTATGTGTGTGTGTCCATAGTGGTGCAACACTGCCAAGGAAATATTGCACCCTTTTTCAAACAGAAAAGGAAAACAGGCCGGGTTAATCTTATGATGGCACATCCTTCCTCCAGCTGCAGGGCTTTGCCCATGACAGCAATCCCTCTTCTGAAAAAGGCACAGATTTGGGGCAATAGGGGGGGCCTCACTAATCACAGGCACAAACACAGCATGGGGCCAAAACTCAGTCCTATAAAAATTCACTCACGATTTTGCACACACTCATACACACACACACACACAACAGAAGAGTCGTCCTTGTTAGGTCATGTAGCACTACACATTTCCACAGAAAGACTCATAGGAGCAACAATCAGCACTTTCTACCCCCCCCCCCCCCACACACACACACACACCTGTTTGGGCCCTCTGGTGAAGATGAACAGCTGGGTGGGGGCTGTAATGGCCAAGTGAGTGGAGCAGCAGGGAGGGGAGAGATGAGCTGCAGCTCCCTCTGGTCCTCCTCCTCCTCTTGTAGGTACTACCTGACAGACAGGGCTATCAGAGCCCCAGGGAGAGGTGCAGGGTTGACTCAGTGTTATCTACAATGCCATCAGGACACACACACACACACACACACACACACACACACGCACGCACGCACGCACGCACGCACGCACGCACGCAGGCAGGCAGGCACGCACGAACGCACGCACGCACGCACGTGAAAATGCAAAGCTATCAAAAGAATGACTGGTAGCAAGTATGCAGATCGATGAGTAATTCCGAAGTGAATTTGTGTGCAACACATTCGAAGCTGATCTTTAGGGCTTAAGCATGCTTCAAATCTTGCGTCACACGGATGCGTACGTGTGCACTAGTGCCTAAAGCAAAGGCTTCTAGTTTTCACTCCAGTGTGAAAACACCTTAATTGTCGGCAACTTCCCCTGAGGAAATTCAACAAACGCGCTTGCCTGTTAAGTGTAGCTATTCCTATATTATTGTCACCCATGTGACCAACCCCGTCTAACAGCGAGATAATCGACCGAGGTTACAACGGTAATTAAAAACTGAAACGACAGTACTAAGTGTCCATAATTTACCCTTAAAGCGCTAACCATTAGGCTGCATCCCTAATCTCATGCCTCAAAAGGTCAGCCCAGGAGACCCCGTGCCATCTGGAATTCCCTAAAAGCCTCCGGTGTGTGCTTTGCAGTCCACATGATTTCGATCACTTCGCGTTATTCTGCCGTCTCGGTGCGCTGTGCTGTGCAGCAGCCTGTGTGGTTGCTTCAGCAACCGGCTGCCCTCTGTTGCCCTCCAACAAGCCGCCATCACAATGGAAAAACCCTGCAGAATTTGCACTGCCAAAACGGAGGCAAATTTAACACGGCACTACAAAGTAGCATTTTAATTGAGCTTTACAGGGCGCTATTTAACTGGAGAAGAACAGAGCTATTTAAAATGCTAATGCCGGCGACGCATCATCAAAAGCGCTACCAGAGCACAGTCTCCACAGGTGCAGTCTAGCTGGTGGGGGGAAGAGGGAAAAAAAGCGCAAAATAACGTGACCAAAGATAGATATGGTGCTCCTGTTTGATGTAGGGCCGTTCACTTGATTGTGCTCCGACATGCACTGTATCTGATACACACTGAGACACACACACACGCACCCACACACTGACACGTACACGCAACCCCATACACGTGCACCTAAGACTTACACACAGAACCTGCCAAACACACATCCACACAGGGAGGGCTTAATAAGCATGTGTCTAAAGGCGCACCTCTGCAGGACTGCAGCAAATCCCATTTGTTTACACGGCCCTAATTACCAGCACTTTGATGGAGCGGCAAAACACCAACAATGACATCCCCGGAGGAGCCCACTGGAGGGGAGAGAGGGGAGAGGATAACAACTCCGAGAGGAGGAAGAGGAAGAGAGGGAGAGAGAGAGAGAAGGAGGAGGAGGGGGAGGGGGAGGGGGGGGGGGTATGTTTGTGAACGACAGAATGAATAAGTAATGTATGTACTCGTGAGTTGGGCAAGAAAAATGGCCCTTATCCTCAGGACAGAGTTGGCATGTGCCAGGTGGGGTTGGGTCAGAATGTACTGGCATACACAGGATTGAGTAAAAGGGCTTTCTGGCATCAGGTCAGTGTCTGAGGGGGCCATCTATATTTCTATTGTAAAGCAGAACACTCAACATGATTACAATGAATAACAGAATCCCCAGGAGAGCCCTTTGGCTCTTACCGTGACCTCAAAAGGCACAGTTGTCTTGCGCTCCCTCTCAATGCTAACTCAAGTCACCGGGCTGATCCTCTCCTGTGGGGCCTGCAGGTGTATTTGCATGAGTGCACAGGAATAGGAATGTACAGGGACACACACACACACACACACACAGACGAGAGGATTCACACTGTTTTCCGCTGTGTCTTCTCCTTCAACTCCCTCCCGTCACAGGAGCCAGTGTGGTTTATTTAGGCCAAAAATGACAGCGAGCATCCACATGCATGATGTATATAGCCAATGCAGGGAAGGGAGGCCTGGAGACAAAACACATCAGGGCTCTAAGCCTCCTGTGGAGCTTGAGGAAGGGAGGGGTGGGGAGAGAGAGAGAGAGAGAAGAGAGAGAGAGAGAGAGAGAGAGAGAGAGAGAGAGAGAGAGAGAGAGAGAGAGAGAGAGAGAGAGAGAGAGAGAGAAAAAAGAGACAGAAAGAAAGAGAGAGCTAGCAAGAGAAGGTGAGAATAGAGAAAGAAAGAAAGCAAGCAAGACAGAGAAAAAAAGGAGAAGAGATGGAGGAGCATTGTTCATCCCTCTGCTTGCCTCCACACTGGACTCATTCAGCGGTAAACAAAGCCTACACAGGCGGCGGCCATGACGCCCACGACCAAGACAGGCAGAATAGATGAGAACGCGGCAGGGAGGGAAGAGAGGGAGGGGAGGGAAGAGGGAGGGAAGAGGGAGGGAGTTGACTACAGCAAGACAAGAGTGGCGAGAACACAGACCAAGGAAGACAGAGGGAGCGCGAGGTGAAACAGAAAGAAAAAGAAACAGAAACAGGCATGAAGTGAGCGGAGAGAGGAGAACGATGAACTCTGCAGCTCATGGAGGATACAAGACTAGAGTAATACTGGGAGAAGTTAGTTCAGGAAGCCCCCCGCTCCCACTACACACACACACACACAGACACACACAAACCCCAGTTTCAGAACCAATCCAATAGTAATTTTTAGGCTGGCTCACAGAACCAGAGATAAGGGACTCTGAGGAGAATAGGCAGAGAAACGGTGGAAATGAACAGCATACGTTTCTGTCTCAGGGGCCAATTCTCCTTCAAATTACAATTCATAATGCCAAGTGAACAGAAGTTGGAAACAAGCAAACATGCGCGCACACACACACACACACACACACACACAAAAAAAGCTCTCAGCATTAGTGGTGAAGCCAAGCCGAAACAAAACGAAGAGATGTTTTGTGGAGAGGGAGTGAGATTGAGAGACAAAAACACAGAAGAGGGGGAAAGAGAAAGAGAGAGACAGAGAGAGGGAAGAGGGGGAGAGAGGGAAGAGGGGGAGAGAGAAAGAGACGGAAAGAGAGAGAGAGAGAGAGCGCTAGAGACAAAGAGAGAGAGTGCCAGAATACTGGCTGCAGTCATCCCTCACTGTCAGAGCCGCCTGGGGAAATTCTCCTCCAGATAAAATTATTCATCCTGCTCATTGGCAGCCAGAGAGGGAACCACAGGTACGCCGTTTGTATAAACAACAAACCGGACAAGCAGCGGCACCGCGGGGGTATCACGCCGTGCCGTGAGGCATGGCCTGGCACGTGTGCGGTACGACAAGGCAACGCAACGCAACGCAGAGCAGACTGGCACAGCACGCACAGCAAGGAACACACACACACACAACACGCCGCGACACAAGAAACCCACAACAGCGCTATTGCTACACAGTGTACCAGACAACAAGTACAGCACGCAGCATGCCATGATCTAGCGCAGGGATGGAAAAGTCCACTGTGGTCCACTTCAGCATAGCTTTGGTTCATGCCGGACAAGCACAGCCCATCAGCAGCACGGCCCAACCCCTCGCTGTGTGTTGAAAGAGTGAATAAATAACTGAAATTCTAGCCATTATGGAATTGGGGATGCGAAAGTGAACCGTAAGCAGAAATGCTTTGCAGCCGATTCTGAGGAGTGAGATGACTAACATCAGCGGTGGAGTCTGACGTGGCGTTTGGGGGTGGGGGTGGGGGGTAGAGGGGTGGGGGTGTGGTGGAGCTGGATATGGGGAGAAAGGAGAGGAACGGAGTGGAGCAGCTCTGCTGGTAATGATTAAGCGCCGGGACGCGTCTCGGTGGGCACACAGCCCTGCCGTGTGTGTGTGTGTGTGTGTGTGTGTGTGTGTGTGTGTGTGTGTGTGTGTGTGATGTGTGGAAACAACGGGGGTGAACATGGGGGAAACGCTGCTCGACGGACGCTGAGGAAACCATCGATCTGGCCGACAAAAGCCCCTGCCACTCACAAAGGCAGCATTAGCCGTCTGAATGGCCGACGTTACGAGGATGATGGGCTAAATCTGGCAAAGGGACAGGCTGTGTCTCCAGCCTCTCAAGAGCTTGAGGTGCAAAAAGACAGGGGAGTTTCGGCTTGGACGTCACTCAGCTTTCGGTCCATCCAGATTCCTCTCTTGACTCTCGTCTTGTTTCCCCATAAAGCTCAAGTCAAGGGGAACTTGAGGGATTATGCCTGGCCAAGAAGTAACGTCACACTTGACTGCGACGACCAAGTAGATTTACTCATTATACAAAGCACCTCTTTCTCTGAAGACAGATGAAGATTTTTTTTTTTTTTTTTTTTTTAAAGAGAGAAACACACACACACACGCACAGACAGACACACGGGCACACACAAACACTCTTGAGCCTAATTAAAATATTTTCTATCGTTTTGAGAAATCTTCTCATTATTTGAACAAAAGAGCAACAGAGGAGAGTCGAGCCCACTCTCCACTTGTGACACATCTCAGAAAATGAAGGAGGGCTTAAGAGCTCAGGAGGCCGCTAATGAGGTTCAATCCCGTTGACAGTGGCCTTCTTTTATCTCCTTCTTTTCCTTCTTCTCGGGTCCTGCCTCCCTCCAATCCCTCCCTCCAATCCCTCCATCCACCCGTCCATCCATCCATCCCTCCGTCCGTCCGTCCATCTCTAGCAGAGCATGGCGTCGCTAAAAGATTTAAGCTACAGTAATCCGAGAGGTTTTTACATGACTGTCCACATGTTCCGCTAGCAATTACTCCTACAGAAAAGAGTGGGAGTGGGATAAGCATGGGTGGGACCGAGGAGGAGGAGGAGGAGGAGGAGACGGGCCCTTGCCCCCATTATCTGGTCAAAACAAAGACTTAAGAAATGCTCGTAGACTTCCTCATGCAGTTTGCACTGAGAAGAAATTAAACCAGTACTGGGTCAGCCATGTTGGCAAAATTAGAGCCAAGGCATGCAGGAAGCGCTTTACGGAACCAAAGCATGCGTAGGAAACAGATTTGGCCATATTTAGTGAAATCTCTGCCATGTTTTAGCTCCCTCGAGTGGACTCACTTTTGGCTGGCGCCATTGTTATTTTACAGTCATTGAATTAATCTCACGTTGCCATTTCTTTTCCACAAACGGCATCTGGATCCACGGATCGCTGATCTGTTTCTGTATGCATGCACATGCTTCAACTGCCTTCACCTGGGACAGGCATCATTGGGATTTTTATAAATGTCGATATTGATCCTGACACTGCTTATCAATACCAATACTTGGTCTTGGGCTGTGGCTTGTGGGGTTGTGAAGCCAGGTCAATCAGTCAACAGAATTGCAAAAAGCATTGCTGACCGGACCGGACCAGAATGCGATTAAAACCGAAGATTCGTTCTTACACTGGCAAAGGATGGAAAGTACCACCAGCTTAATCCTGGCAAAATTTGAAGGTGGCTGGTCCATTTCCCACGCAAAATGATTTAGACTACTATTGAACGGCTGGTGAATTTGACAATTGTTTGTCAATGGCAGGTAGATGTTCACGTTTTAAAAAAGTTGACTTCCACCCCTGCTGTCAATCAAAGCGTTAGGTGGTAAATGGAAGCGGAAGCAATCTCCTGCCACAAACCATCTGAAGATGCGTTGATGGAATGAATTAATATCACAACCCAAATAGAAGCACCGATTGTCCAAAAGCTTTCCCATTCCAATGCCCATCCGTCATACTTCAGTACCTTTTACATTTTGACCTTCACATACACAGCAGTGACTTGGGTTTGCCTGCCTCCTATTTATTTTAAGATGCGTGAAATTTGGACCTGGTGGGAGAAAACGTACTCCGGCTACAACAGTCAAACTGGGTGACGGATGAGCGAGTAGGAAATCACTTAGGCCAAACTGTGTATAAACAGCCAATGGCAAACACATCTCCACAGGGCAAACATTCACTCCAGATTGAGGTTGTTGGTGCACTGCATAAATTTACATTCAAATTCAAACTACAACTGCAGACACTCTGTGTGTGTGCGCGTGTGTGCGTGTGTGTGTGTGTGTGTGTGTAGTTGAACTGTATAACCAGCACATGGGCCCCTCAGACAGACAGAGGACACCAGCAAACACCACACAAACACACGCCTGAGGCAGCCTATACACACATACTGAACCATGCCGAATACTAGAGGACGAGGATAAGGTCATGTCGGCTGGTGCTGAGCTGCCCATCCAAAGCCCCCCCAACAATCCCATCCATCCATCCAGTTTCCTTCTCTGCACAGTGTAAGGACTCTCCCCTTTTACTCCGGCACTGCTTTAGCAGCTGAGCTCGATGGTGTTCAGCAGCAGCACCTGAGCCAAAACAGAGCTTTTGTCAGAGAGGATCCTCACTCTGACAGGAAACCAGCCTAAGGATTACAGAGCGACAGTTTCATCTTTTGAACAGTGCGATGTATCGAACAGCTAATTCGGAGAAGCGGAGTAGCGGAGTAGCGGAGGTTTGCACACTGTTAGTAGGCGTGCCACAAAATCTTGATGGGCCAATGTATTGTTTAACTTCTTTTTGCAACATGCTATCAAAATACACTCCTTTTTTTAATCAATGCATGACTGAGATTTGTGCATCGACAAGAATCTGGAGATACAATACACATTATGATACAGAGATGATTCATATTTTGCGACACTGTTCGCAAGGCCTTAAGAGATGTCAAAAGACACAAAATAGATAGCGAGGAAGATGGTGAGCACACAAAATTGCCCAGAGCTCTACGTGTGTCTGTGTGTGTGTGTGTGTGTGTGTGTGTGTCAACAGCGCGTTGCTCATTTTGTATGACAACACTCGCACTAGGGTCCAGGATGACGTCATCAGAAACAGTCTGAGCGAAAACAAAAAGGTAAAAGAAAGCCCAGTGGAGCCCACTGAGCAGCCAGTAATTGAGACGCTCAAGTGGACTGAAGCTCTCCTCCATAATTACGGTCTGTTTTGAGTCTGGCCCCTGGCATTGTCAACAACAAACTAACTCGGCAGGGCAAGACTGCTGACGCCCCATCACACAGCACACTACTGAGACTCGTTCATTTGTCGTTTTCCCATTCTCGCCTCCTCCTCCACCACCACAATAAGCACCACCTCTACCTGTGAGGTGAACTTCGGCGCACATTTAAAGCCGCTTCCCCGCAGAACAACAGTCCTGCCACGCCGGCCACTTAATGTGACGAATGGCTGTGTGAGGTCATATTTCTGCAGCCTCCGGGGGCCCGTAGACAGAGCTAATAGTACGGTTACTCATCAGCCCGGTCGCCACGGCAATCTGCCGGCTGACCGAGGTCTCGGCCCTGCCGGGATGGTCGGACGGACACCTCCTCGCCATGGCGGCACGGTTGATGATGATGCTGCCGCAGGGAGCTGGAAAGCCTCAAAGGGCCCGAGGCCAGTTTAAACCTGGAGTGATTCGGAGTTAGAGAAAAATCACACGCAGCGCACACAGTTTTATCTTCATCAAACCATTTTAAATTATAAACCTTCCTCAAATGCCGTGGGGGAAGCCGGGTTTCAACATAATGAGGGAGCAAACAAATTTCGGGAAGTCTAATATAGCTCGGCTAACGGAAAACGGCTGGAGAAAACAAACCGAAAAAAAAAAAGAAAAAAAAAAAGAGGAAACTGCTCAGTATGCACAACGTGCACCTGTGAGAGGCCTGTAAATTACACACGCTTTCACGGATCGTCTTGAAAGGCCAAAGTGCACTTAGCATGGGCTCCTGTCGACAGATGACGAAATGCAAAGCATAGGAGAAGGAGGAAAAAACAGCCTGAGAAAGATTAGTGCAGCTAATCTGACACTGCAGCTTCAAAAATATGTTGTTTTTTTACCCCCTTCCTCTGCATTCCCTTTGATCTCTCATTTGCAGCTAATTGAATCAATCTTTCCACTTCTCCAACCTGAAGGCAAAAATCATCCTACACCTAAACACCCCACCACCAAACTCACCCACCTTGTCTTGTTCGGAGTGTGTCTGTCTATCCCTTCTCTCTTCCCTTGTCCACACACACACACACACACACACACAGTTGTGCATGCTGATGAAAAGCTCTGCAGCAGCCTTCATTAGCATGCGTTACACTTGGATTGGGTTACAGGAAGTGCGACGCTTACAATAACCATCTACTCATCGGCAAATGGCATTAGCGTGATTAAACAGACTTGGCAGCAAAGGTTGGAACAACAGTTCCGTCCAACTTTGTTCAGCAACATTAGCTGACTTGGGAGGAGCTGTATTTTGGAAAGCTGGCATGACATGAAAAGGTGAAGATGAGGGAAAATCAATGCAGTGAGACTTATGGCCTACGACGCCATTTTGAATCATTTAATGTTCCCTTAATTACTTCAGAGACTTCTAAAGTAGTCTTTCCGCAGCTAGACGCATAGGTCTACACCTGAAGTTCTTCTCTCCGAGTTAAACTACTTTTCTCAAGCTTTTCAGCTGAACAAAAAAAAAAATCAAATAAATAAATCTACAACTCAGGAACACACAAGGACTTCAGAGGGCGTAACAAGCACTTACCTAACTGAGCTTCTGCAAGTGCTCAATTATACACAGCAACAGAGATAAATGCTCTCGCACAGAGATAAGACCAGTTTAATTAACCGTCCATGGAGGTAAAGACCAAACACAGCAGCATGCTGACAGGACCTTAATGTCAAGGCCCGAGGAAGGCATTTAAACAATTTAATGAACTCACATGCTCAGATTTGAGTGCACAGCATGGTGGAGAAAGAACCACTTATTTTTTTTTGTTGGGTGGGGGGGGGGGGCTTTTTAACTCCTCACTCATGTGGCGCCAGAGAGAGAGGTGAGAGTCTCCATAAACGCACGAGATGAAAGCTCTGTGACTGGCACAGATGAAAGGGTACGGACTATTGAGTATTACTTTTAGCCTTGCTCTTCCAACCCCCACGAACATACCAAAACTAAAAAATGAGATTTCACCTCACGAGAGTGGTTATAGCTGAAGAACACCAATTTAACCTTGAGAGCCGCATCATGGCTGAGGTTTAAAAACCTGTTCAATCCTTAACGTTGCTGCCACATTCTCAGCATCTGTCTGCTTACCCTCGCTCCACCCTCTCTCACTTTATTCACACTCTTCTCATTTACAGCAGGTAAGAATCCAGAGCCCGGAGCCAGATGCTCGGCCATATCATCCCCTCAGCAGGGTGCATCTCTGGGGGGGCCTCCAGGCAGCGATAGGGAGCTTAGCACCAGGCGTCTTCGCATGGAGGAGGTGGCGAGGGTGGCGGTGGTGGTGGAATGGATGGGCGCATCCCAGAAGATCATGTTTAATTGAACACAGCACTCGGCTCCTCTCTATGCCGTCTGCATCAGCAGGAGCCTGGAGCGGGACTCTAACCCCACAGATAGGAGGGAGTCTGTGTCAGGCCTGCGCAGGAATTCAATTAGTCACACCCAACACCCAATCTTATCCACGGCGTGCAGCTCCGCAGGAAGAGAAACTAGGCAGGGGGGGGGGGGGGGGGAGAGAAACTGGAGGGAGAAAGGGAGGGGTGGGTAGGGGTCGCGAAATGGAAACCAAATAAAAACAATCCGACACAAGCTCTTAGCTCGCACACACTCGAGGCAGCACACGATGTGGACGAAAAGAGGAGTTGCTGTCAAAGGAAAATCCCAGACACTCGCCTATTCTCCAGAGTCACAACCTCCAAAGTCCACCACAGCTCTGTACGGTTACCTCATAAGCGGTTCTGACTTTTGGACCTCAACAAGCCTAGCCTTCCCTGGCCTTCTGTGTAACTAAAGCAAATCACCTCTCGCTCCTCCAAGCTGTACTGAGAAGACAGTGATTCAGAGGGCTAGGAGGAGACAAGGCGGTGAGAGTACTCACCAGGGAGCTTCGGACACATCCACACAATCCAATATAATCTTATGCATCATCACTTAGATCTCTCCCGCTCCCTCCCAGTGAAGCACAATAACAGCACATAAGGATATAAAAGACAAGGCATGCACGCCACGCACTGATCCACGTCATCTGCTAAACATCTCACTAACTGTTGAAAGACAACAACAGATCACAGCAGATTCCCTAGCTCATTCTCTAGCTCATGAAATATAATGAAATGATCATAGCCTAAATAAAATAACTACTAAGAAAATAATTGCTCAAAACACACACACACACACACACACACACACACACACACACACACACACACACACAGAGAGGCAAAAACAGAGATAATTGGCACTTTTTTTGCCTGTGGTTGAGAGATAGATGACCCTTCCTCTCAGAGGCCAACTCCTACACTGCACCAGAGTGGAGATTAAACCGACACAGCATCAATAGCTCAACCTCCCCTAACCTGAGCCTCTGGGATCACAGCTCCTGCGCCAGACTCCCGCCTGATGTATTTTATTAATAACAGGGCCTATTACACTCTGCACATATTGACCTTATGTAAGACCGAGCTGGGTCAGGGGATGAGAAGGGGTTGAAACGGGAGAGGCTTCTTCAGACTGCCGTCTAATGGAGGTGCGGAGACAGACACACAGACACACACACACACACACACACACACACACACAGCAGTTTATTAAACTAGCATCCCGCTTGGAGCAGCAAAGTTCTATTCTTAAGCTTTAAAGATTCTTGCGCACACACGGACTGACGCTGTGACACGGCAACACCCGAGCTCCCGGCTCACCTCACAGATCTTTAACCGAATGCCATCCACGTTGTCAACATCCACACCGCATAGTTATACAAAGCATTCCATCTACCTGATGCCATCTCAGGTCAGGTGCAATGTCAGAGCCCAATCCCGTGACATCAGGATCACATGATCATGGCCACTATCCAACTGGATAGTTCACTGAAAAACTGTGTGAACGAGAGCGTGAAAAAAACCCCACCTTTGCTCCGTCTTGAGCGTGCAGAACGAATTCAAGCACACAGGGGGAGACTAGGCCACTGAATGCACCAGCAGGCAGATTGATTGTAAGGCACCAATGTGAAGTTTAGCATTCTCTTTCTCACACACACACACACACACACACACAGTGCAAGAGCTCTGTGCAGAGGACTCTTAATCAGGCTTTCCATTTGCATTTCCTTCCTGAATGTTGTTAAGATTAAGCTGGAATTCCACCCCCGTTGACATCGGCTCCCCCTTGACTTTCCAGATAGGCCAAAGACGGGAGAGAAAGAGTGAGACAGGTCTGAAGAAAGAGAAGAGAAAAAAAAAAGAAATAGAAAGAGAGAAAGAAAGAAAGAAAGAAAATAGAGATGGAGAGCCACTCCGCTGCCTTAAGATTCTGTAAAAATTCCCCTCTTATTAGTGTGGCCCCGGGTAACACTGTCTGGGGGGGGGGGGGGGGGGGCATTCCGAACATCTCACTGGCATTTAATGCATCTCTCTGGCACCTCTAAATATCACACAGCCATTTCATTAACCAACACAGCTCAGTCTCGAGGCTGCAGGTCTCCGCACTGGGAAGCATGTGCAATTTGTGCACTGTGGGTAATATAAAATGTCTCTGACAAGTCACACATAGAGCCTACTAATACAGCGCCTTAAATCACCCTGCGGCTATCAAAATTAGAAACAGGGCCTCTTTTAAAAGGTCAAACCAAATGTGTGAAATCTGAAAAATCATTAGCTGGAGATTTGTCTGAGAAAGAGGCGAGGAAGAATAAAATGATTATAGGGTTTTAAAAAAAAATGCAGAAATGCCTGAAATGTTGAATTATTTAAGAGCACAAGGAACTCAGAAACAATGCTTGCAAGCAGACACATCAATCAGATTTGGTAGCACACCTTCCAGATCATGTATGTATGTGATACGGAAGGTAACTGAGCTCTGTAGTGAGTGGAATCATCATGTTAAAAACAGTTTGAATTATTAATAGGCCATGTCCATCACCATTTACATGGAAAATTGCAAGAATGTATAGCACCACTCTCAGACTACAACATGCAAGCTCCGCACTGAGGTACACACCATAAGGAACAACCATGCAGATAGTGTGGCTTGAAAATGGTCCATCTTTTCATTAGGAAGTGGCGTATCCTAGCCATCAGTAGTATACTCCCAGGACAGAAGCTATCTTGAGCCTTAAAGATCAATGCTAATTGGGTTTTCCCCACTCTGGGAGGGAATGATAAAAGGCCTTGGCAGAAAAACGAACCAAGCAATAACAGCCTATGAGCCCGTCACTGCCTCACCCTGCACCTTCTGTGCACCATTTAGCTTATGAGGTGCAGCAGTCATTTTAAAGGTCAGGGGACGAGCATGAACGTATAAATCACCCCCATACCCAGCTGTAAATTAGTTAGACGGTCCATTCGCCCAGTTTTAATGTATGCTGGTTAAATTACAGGTCCTGCATTCTCCTCCCTGTAGTTTAATAAAAGCCATTAACTGTCAAAAAAGCATGAGTATCATAGCATTGCTACAGAGACTCAGAGAGTATGCTTCTATTAGGGATGCAACGGTACAGTTTTGCCACGGTTCGGTTTGTATCACGGTTTTTGGGCCACGGTAACGGTTCGGTTTCAATATATCAATATTATCTTGGCTCTAGCATACAGGAGGCTATATTTGCCTTTTCTATTTCAAATCAACAATGTGCTTCTACTTACACTTGCAGAGAAAATATTAAATGCATAGCCTGACACAGATGAAGCAGAATCACAAAAATGTATTAAAAGAAAAGAACACCATCATTGCCTTCTGTCATAAACAGGCAATGTTATCCATAGTGCAGTGCAGCATAAAGTAATGTGTAGTTATTTATTTAATAAACTCACTGTTCTTCACACATTTAAAGAAAATACTTAACTGTTATACACCCTCAAAAAAGTAGGGAACAATTCTGAAAATCTTCTCAAAATAATTGGTGAGGTAGTATTATGTGTAGTTTCAAATGGATATTTGATTTGGGAGTGCCTGCCCTGTCCTCTTTTATGAACTTAAAAAATGTAAACATAGACAAAAGTGCAGTGCAGCATTAAAAATATTAGAACAATGAAATGAACATTATTGCAACATTATTGCAACCTGTTGTCAGGGGGGGGGGGGGGGGGGGCAATATTCCGAGAAGAAAGTGGCAAATTTGCCACTTCACAAAGTGTCTGTTTCCCCTGTGTCTCCTATCGTGTGTGTGTGTGCGTGTGTGTGCAAGAGAGTTGTGTGATTGACGAGTGGACGAGCGATTGACTGATTTAGCAGTGAGTTTATTGTTTTTCGAGTGGACACCTCCCGCTGCCCGTAGCCTAGCATGTACAACGTCAGGAAAATAAATGACCCGAGTTTGGAATGACATGTCAGCCTCCCCATCTCCTATAACCTCCCATCCCTACAATATTTTCCAGTAAACTATCAAAAAGAGAATACACTCAGCTGTGTCGGCGTCACGCTTTCTTAGGCTACTCTAGCGCGAGCGATCAACGCAGGGCAGAAACCACCGGTTACACTGTTACACACAGACTTTATAATGTGGCAAATGTTCGACCTTCTAAAGTGGCAAATGTGCGTCTTTACAAAGTATATATACGTGGCCCTAATACGCCGTCGTATTCGTTATGTCTTTGGGAATTATAGGAATATTGTTGTCGAAAGGCTGCAGCAATGGATGGTTGGGTTTTCGGTGGCAAACTAACTCTCCGTGCTGCTCCACTTAAGGTTACAGCCGGGTGATGAAGGCGCAAGTGGGCCGACATGTTGGATGTGTTATCTTTATTAGGTGATCGTTGTGAAGCAGTGCTTGCAATGCACACTGTGCTTTATTTACTGACGGTCTTTTTGCCTTGTTCGTGGGCTACTTCAAATGTCGCCATGATCATGCAGCCGCCGGTGAAGTTTGTTTCTTCTCACATGACTCCTTCATTTGCATTTCAACGCGCTTATTGGCTCTTGGGAAATTCAGTAAAATTCTGATTGGTTGTTGCAAGGTTGACGAGAGGCAAGCTGAACAGTCAGAGAAAACGCATCCCCCGGGTCCTAAGCACTCCTCTCTATCGCTTCCAGGCTACGCGCGCGCAATAACCTTGTATTAAATAAAAAGTTTAATGTCGCGTATACCGAAATATTGCGGTTTAGGTGAGTCTATTGAACCGAACAGGCCAAACCGAACGGTTCAATAAATTATTGAAAACCGTTGCATCCCTAGCTTCTATTGTTATTATTGGCACAGTCACGCCAATGCCACTTAGGCGAGCTAAATAGTGCATCAATGTGTCCATTGTAGAGGGTATGTGGGACTGTGGGCCAGTATTAATGGCTGAACATCTTGGTTACAGCAGATTAATAGACTGAGCTCTACGAGAGACGTTTCTACTATGAGGGTAGCTTTCGTTATCTGAATGGGTAGTTGATAGACACTGGATAGCAAAGACGTCAAATCTGCTCTCGTCAAAATTGTTTTGTATGGAATAAGCATGTAAATTATTGGTTCGAAAACGCAAGCAATATTTTTTCGACGACCGAAAAGGGTAGCGGCATGCATCTCACGTCCTAATATCGGAACAAAGCGAATATTACCCAACAGGTTTTCACTATCTTTAATTAACTAATCTCAAGTCTTCTGATTTGTTCTGAGCGACACAGTAGTACAGTAACGTTAGCGTTCCTTGTAAACATTACTGTTCGGGCGCAAAGCTACAATTTCAAGCAATATAGTTAAGGTGAAAAGACAATGTTATAGCTATCGTGGTATACCGTTTAATTACCAAAATACCTAGAATCATGATATGTTAGTTAAATCAATATGACTATATTATGTGTTGGATTAAAGTCTGCTGAGGTTGTCAATTTATTACGGTATTGAACACTAGCAGTTCCGGGGTGTATTATTTGAAGAAACGTCCATTATAAAGTCTATTACACTCCATCAACACTTTCTAACTTGCTAGCTGACGCTAATTTTGCTAGCTACATCTCACAGTAAACTTCACATTAATAAGCTAACAGTTAGTCAACATCAGATTAGCCAACTTGTATCGCATATTTAAAATCACTTACTTCATTAACATTACAGAGACGCAGGGGTGCAAAAATACGGATGCAAAGACAAAATATGACCGGATTGCGAATTTCACTCATACTACATAGCCTACAGCAGTTTGTCATACTTTCACCAAAGAAAGCTTGCCTTTAAGCAACACTGTGTTACAGCATTACCATTACATTGAAGTTACTTTGTAGCGTTAGCTTGCCTCTAAGTTGCTTTAAATAAAGGTGTATTTAGCGCAGATTTGGACACATGTGATTGCACAGCTATCCTTAACGTGAATGTTAACGGCTAACGTTGTATTAAAGTCAGCATAGTATACAGAACTTCGCGTTGGTGAATGGTAAAGTTTGCTTGTTGAAGTTACGTTCGGGCTGGTCACGTCAACGTTGTCACATCTAGAGAAACCACGTAACCGTTGTAATGAGGCAAGGATTAATGTTAGTTTTATGATAACATGACAACTATACATACAGCGTTTCTGGTATGAAAGGAAACTTTTGTTGACTGACTCCTACAATGTGTCAGCGGTTACCCACGTAGCAGTCTTTGCTAACCACAACAACTACCTTTCTTGATCAGGTAACTTGGCTCCCAAGATAGCTGCTCTTTAACTTTTAAAGGCACATATGAAAAGACACCGCTCTTGAGGAAAGCCACTCCAACACTAACAAAGCAACAGGAACCCTAAAACAAGACAGGCCCTAGAAATGCGGTGTGCTAAAATCTGAGAACCCCCCCTCACACGCAAACCGAACAGTCTTCTTGAAATACCGTGGTTCGCCGACCGGTTACAACCACCAAACACTAATATTTAGCTAGCTACTTCATAATGTTAAGGGCATCGTCGCAAATTATCGTACATAACACTTACCAGGTGGTGATTCTCGCAGACAGCTATCCAAACACCGCCGGTCAAAGATCGGAAAATGTGAAAGTTTAAAGTCTTGTTGACAGCATCCTTCACAGATCCGCCATCTTCATTGAGCTGGCTATTGATGTTGCTGGCTCGCGACTCTTTACTGAAACTCAGGAGCAAACCATGTACGGCAAAAAGAATGGGGAAATACTTTGACATGTGGAACCAAACATAAACTATTTATGTGGTAAAGGCAAAGCCAGTATGTGTAATATGTATTGTTTTGTTGGCTATTCAATATTTCGTTTGATAAAATTGGGAAAGTAATTCGAAATAGGCTTTTATAATAAAACCATGAAATCGCCAACCCCCCAGACAAACCATCTCTTGGTGGTCTTGCCTAAGCGGGAGCACCTCCTTTTGGCTTTTTTTCAGGTGTGGGGGCACCCGTTTGTGCAAGTCTACGAGGGGCACCAAAAAGGGTCTGGGGGTAAATACGGAGGGAAATGCATGGATGTCTTTCACACTTATGGCGAACAATAAAAGAGGCAGCTCGTTTGTAATGACAGTATACTATACAACGTTAGGCTAATTGCAATACTTTGAGTTGGGCAAAGTTTGTCTAGCCTAAATATATGGACACATTTCACTGTGTTACGACTCAATAGGTTCTGTAGTAGTCTATTAATTCTTCTATTATCGCGAGTCGGTATGCAAGCCAAAATATGTATTACCTACAATGCAGTTTCAAAACGAAATATCATGGGTCGATCTGTATCATCTTGGCCTGCATGAGCATTATTTGTACACGACAATGAGATTTGATGAGGAAAGTGGAATTTTAGACCGCTGTGGAATGTGTGGAAGTTCTAACACCACTTCTATCGTAAACCTGATCAAAGCACGGTAGCAGTCCAAATATATGCCTGTAGCTCCATCTAGTGTTGAAGATAGATGTTCACTAGCCCAAGTTAATGATAATGTCTGTGGCCCAAGCAATAACAGCTTGAGCCCTTCAATTCCACCACAATGAAAGTGGAATATGAGGTAAGGAAACAACAGCTCTTAGTCTATCACTAGAGCCCACCACCTGACCCCTTGTATCTTTTTTTTTGTTCCTGAATAAATAACTTAAATGTGTATGTTGTTTAAACTAGAATATGGTCTGTTTCAACTTGTCATATTTTGTTAAAAATGTTTGGTCCTATTGGTCCAGAAAAGGTTATTCTGCCATAGCATCTTTAAACAATTCTCCCCAGTGGTGATTTATTTGTGTTAGCGTAATGTGGGTTTGTATTGTGGTTATTGTGTACATAATAAGGTACTTAGATGTAAGTGTCAATGTTATCTGTATGTATGCATGCTTGTGAGGCTCTGGGCGGACAGATGGACAGACTGAGTGATTGACTGACCGTCATGATGTGCAATACAACTATTTAAGTAGAGCATTCTAAATTCAGACTGTGGACCATGCATGCTATTCACCTTAAGTTCAGTGTGGTGTAATTTGGTGGCACAGAACAGGGTCAAGAGCCCAAAAGTAAAACTTGCACCATTAAAGTTAAACAAATAAACAGGTCAAGAACACACTTAAACAAAACCACATAGTGTATTGAATTATCTTTATTAAGTAAACTCTACATTTCAATATTGCTTTATGTTTATATTTTTGTTTGTTTTTCTTCCTTATCCTAAATTACATCCGCTTGCACAGTTTTTTTTATATTTATATTTATATATATATGTATGTATATATATATATTTTTCAATCAAGCTACACTTTGAAGAATACAAAAATATCACAGTACATTTTCTACTCAGTCATTCTCCACCAGTGAGTTCCAGGGTGGGGGCCGAGTCTAACTTTGAACACAGGAATCTGGCAATGCCCCCTTTTTCAAAACACCTGACCACATTTTAAAAGAGGAAAAAGAAATGGCAAACTGACAACAAAGGACAGAGAAATAGAAAAGTTGAAAAAGGTCAGAGAAAGGGAGCCGAAAGAATAATTCCAACACTGAGAAGATTGAAAAGAAAAAAGAAAAAGAAAATCAGAAGGGAGACATTCTGTCAAAAGAAAATGGACAGAGTACAAAGAGCCGCCAAAAAAATGGGTGGCGTTTGGTCCAGCCAGACTCTTGTGTTCCAAGACTGTGGACTCGCCTCCAACAGGTGATTGGAAAAAGGAGCTCACACGGCACTCATATATTGCATTCACTCAAATCAGCTCAAACAGCACTCAGCAGACACACAATTTCTATACAAAATATCAAAAACAAAAAATAGAGGAAAAACAAAAAACATCAAAAGAATCCTCACCCGTACTCGAGATAATTGTTTCCTATTAAACTTTTTTTTTTTTTCCTTCTGGATGACATAAACAAACATTGTTTTTTTTTTCTTCTGCCTCTTGTTTTAACATCATTAGACGACCCCCGAGTTGAAATCCTTGATAACTGGCGGAGAGCCTCCCCTCCAGGACAGAGGAATGTTGCAGTATGAATCTTGACGCATAGTGGTTTCGTTAATGTAACCAACCAACCAAATATCAACACAAAATGGATAAACTTCAATCCCTACTTCCCGGGAACTACCACATCTACAAGCTCCGCCACAACTGGGCTTGAAGGGGGGAGAGGGGGGCAGGTGGGGGGGGGTGGGGTAGCAGGGAGGGAGGAGGGTATGGGGGCTTTTAGTGGAGGCAGGGCATCCACCCAGTTGTGAGAGAGGACCACCTTGAGCAGTTTGGCAGATGAACTTCAAGGAGTAACTTTATGTTACATGAAGAAGTCACACAAAAGATTAGACACAATAGAAGGGTCAGAACAACAATAATCATGAACAACAAAACACTACTAATAATAGAATCAGTCCGGGCGAGCTCCCGTGGCTGTTCGCGACTCAGGCTTGCCTGTGGGCTCCACGAGGCCCCAGAGCCGTGCCGTCATCGTTGAGTCTTACACATCAGGGCGACAGGAGAGCGGGTGCGCTGTCAGTGGGGCGCTGCCTGTGAGCTGCGTTTATGACCAGCCGGGAGGACACCTAGCAGAAGAAGGGGGTGGGGGGGGTGGGGTGGGTGGCGGTTTATCCAGGTCGGGGTAGGGTCTGGGCAGGATAAGGGAGCCCATGGGAGTGAGCGGGCAAGCGGACATGTCTCTCTGTGCCCTGGTGTCATGGCAGCGGTGGTGACGGCCGCGGTGGTGGTGGTGACGGTGGTGGTGGTGGTGACGGTGACGGAGTCTCCGTGGGAGGTCAGGGGGAGAAGGTGGCCATCTCCAGGGAGATGCGCTGCCACAGCTCCTTGGTCTGCTTGCCGCGCTTCAGGTTCTGCAGCACGTCGTTGAACTGCATCATGCCCACCGGCGTCAGGCAGAAGGCCCCGCGCGCGCTCCTGATGATGTTCACAAAGTCGTCGTAGTCTGCCGGCGTCAGGTGGATCAGACGGTGGTGGATGTACTGAGGAGGAGACAGAACAAAGTCAGTCATCAGCGCCTGTACTGACAGCAGCACTTCAGGTAAACACCAACAACAGGGAGTAAAAAAACAAAAACATTCACTCTTTCAAATGAACTCACTCCCAACGTACCCCACACTGAACCCTCCAGTAACAAGACATTTCGTCTTTTTTTATAGAGGCTGGGACTATGACCGCAGCTGGTTTAATTACACAAGATCTGTCAGTTTTCGGAGATCAAAAAGACCTCGTAATGTATTGACTACAGACATTTCGCCGGAGTTAAATATGCCCGGTGCGAGTGTGAGCTGGAGTGCGAGGCAGCACGGCATCGTCTTGACGGCGCTGACCACTGGCTAGGCTGCTGGTGTGAGCGCCTAGCATATGGAAGGCATTTTCCCCCTACGGCGCACTTAGGAAGTGACTCAGTGTAGGTCACAGTACATTTCCTCTCGAGTACAACCTTGGGATACCTCATCTCGACTGGCCAGAGCACATACACATATGGGCCTCCGCTGCTGCGATTGAACTGGCAGCGGAGGTGACAGCTCGGAGAATAGAGTCGAGTTTGCTCTCTCCCACAGGTCTTCTAGAATTCGAGATTTGACAAACACCGAGGGCTCCTTAATGATTATCAGCTAAACGGGAAGATGGAGGGTGTGCGCTCGTGTAATTCACATGCCGCAGTCGATGAAAACGAAAAGTTTCAGGATATCGGCTTTCAAGACTCTTCTAACTGAATTTTCATCAGGAGGAACGAAGGACTTTGCCAAATAAAGATTGAGTGAAACCGACAGAGGGAGAAAAGTATGGACAAAAAGAGCATAATGGAGTCGGTGGATGGGAGTGTGGAGTGTGGAGTGTGTGTGTGTGTGTGTGTGTGTGTGTTGCTTCTCAGCCAACAGCTTTTGCGCTCTGATCTGTCAGATCCTGTTAGATGCTTCTACATCACGGCACACCAGGCCTGGAACACACGGAGGCTCTAATCTTTGGATTTAATGCTCTCGCCTTCATGCACAATTTATGCACGTGGCGAGCGACGCAGTCACTCTCCCTCTCTCTCTCTTTCTCGCTCGCTCTCTCTCTCTCCTCTTGGAAAAGATGTCTTCTTTCCAGTCGACTCCTCGATCGGAGGACACCCCCATTCTGACAGCCCCCCCTGCTCATTGCATCACATTAAAATCAAGCAAATGCCGGCAGTGCAAATGAACTAGTCTCGGGGATAGTCATAAAAAGCATTAGAGCACAAAGATTTAAACGGGAGACAAGCAATGGAGACACAGAATGGGATGATGATCCAACGCAAACTGACCTACTTCTACACCTTCCTAATTTGGGTGTGCAGACTCAACAACCACTGAGCAGCAATCGCAGAAATGGTTGGGGCCAGCTGACGCACACAGTTTGGCTGTGTCGCTCAGCATTTAATCAGACTAATGACAGATAGCAAGCTGGGGACACGCCACGAGATCTGGGGATCCCAGCTTAGGTGGTCCTAAGAGTCTGTGTGTGACGATCCATAATTATAGCTACTGTTTGTTTCTCTGTGCGGCGTGCATGCACTGGGGTTTATGTGTGTGGATTTAGAGTTTTGTGGGTGGTAGAAAGGAAACAAGAAAGCATGGACATGAGTGCGGGCGGCCGTGTGTTTGTTTGTGTGCGTGTGTGTGCGCGTCCGAATGTGTGTGTGTGTGTGTGTGTGTGTGTGTGTGTGTGGTACCTGTAGGTAGGCCTGCTGGCAGCGCTGCACGAGCTGATGGAAGGCGGGCGTCCGTAGGTGGGCATGGATGTGTGCCGGGTTGAGCCGCTGCAGCGCCTCCATGATGATCTCCTGCAGCACGAACGGGCTGAGCACGCCTTTGGCAGCGCCCACGCAGAACTGGTAAACGTAGTTCACACCTGCAGCCAGACAAGACAGGGAGTGTGTTGTGTTAGTGTGTGTGTGGAGGCGATAGAAGGGTTTGTGTACAACAGACGGAGAGAGGATTAAGTCCAGAACCGAGAAGGTTTAGGAAAAGTCTGAATTTTTAAATCAGTCCGAAATCAGAGGGAGACGAGAACCCGGGGATCCCGCTGTGAGACCAGTTCTGCCATAAATGCTTGATGCCTCCGGCTTGTAAGATAGATGTCAAAATATCAATATCTGAGTGATGCCTGCTTTCCCTCTCACCCACTAAATATTCTACTTCCAGGCCCACAGGAGGCAAACTTGGAGCTGATCCATGTTTTATACAAATCCTGGCGCTTTTGTTTCCAGTAAGGTGGAGGATGAACGTTTACGTGTATGACGACATTCATCTGCACTTGAAGCGCGTTCCCACAACGTGCCGCTTACTCACCCAGACGAGCCGCCAGCCCCAGAAGCCACTTGACGTCCTCCGTGTAGGGAGGGCTACGTGAGAAGTTGTTGGGGTGGTCGTTGTGCGCCCTCCTTCCCAGCATCTCCAGGGCGAGCATACCTGTCCAAGAGAGAAACGTCACGCCACACCACAACAGGCACACAAGTGTCTCGCCTAGAACACTCCGAACTCTTTTCATCCACGAACAGCGCTACCTTTAGTTTCCTTTACTAATTAATTAGATGCTAAATTAATTAGTAAGAGAAGAGTATTTCTTATTTTAGTGACAACTCATGTATTAATCAACGAATGACTTAATATCTAAACGAGTACCAAAGTCTCTTGATAAATGAGAGCTGGAAAATAAATGTGTGTTGATGAATACATATTTGACTGAAACATTACCATTTGCCTTCAATTGTTCTATAATTTTGTATCATTTAGGATTTCTATATTTCATTCCGTCATACATTAAACACATTCATGCAGATTTCATATATCATCCGCCACTCACCAACTCTGTAGGCTGAGTGCAAATAGTGGAGACCCTGCTGGCTAATTGGCTGGCTGTGCTGTTCGTCTTCTGTGGGAAAGGGTGCGCTGACCAATGAGGTGGGCTGGGAGGCGAGACCCGGAAGGGCGGGAATAGCCTGGATGGTAGAGCTTGAATGCACCCCACCTGTTGGAAGAGGTGGAGAGAGAGGGGGAGCGAGAGAGGGAGGGAGGGAGGGAGAGAGAGAGAGAGAGAAAAAGAGAGAGAGAGAGATGGCTGAAAGGAACAGACATCATGGCTGACCGCCAGCACACCTTCACTGTGGCCACAACAGCGGCTCATTGCGCTCTCTCCATCTCCCAGGCGTCCACTCAAGACATGTTTTATTCATAAGGGCATAACGGTAGATCAGTGTTGTGAGGATAGGATACTTGAGTGCAGGTAAATACACAGTGGTATTTCAAAAAATAGCTGTTTTGGCTTAAAGTGGCTATGGAACCAAGACCTTGGCATTCTCACACCAAACACAATAAATATACACCTACGCACTTGACATACAGTACAGCTTTTTACGGTTTATATTAAGACTTCTCAGCAGGAAATAAAACAAACAATAGGCAGGCACAAACGGCAGTTCTCTCCTTCAACACACCTACAAACCCACACGGACCTGCTACAGTGGTGCCGAGCGGCAGCCCCGTTTCGGTGTGGTAGGGGTGGACGGTGATCTGGGTCATGGACGGCACAGGGACCCCTGGGAAGGTGACGGCGGTGGCAGCCATCGGGGGGCCAGTGGCCACTGAGAATGGGTACTGGGCACCAATGAAGGCCGGGTGCATCCCCTGCAAGAACATGACATGTGTAGAGTAAGGGACCGTCTTTGGGAGCACTGAAGTACACAAGTCTGCTGTTTCAACTGCATCTTAGTGGATCTTCACTATCAGCAAGTGTACTTGGAAAGCAATGAAAGACTATTGGGCTGCTTACAGGAGGGACACATTATCATGCATGCATGCATGCATACAAAGCACTTTATTATGGATGAGTTCCTCCAACTCAAAACTGGATACTAGAACATCAACATGACTACTTTATAATGCTGCCGTGGCACATGGAACTGTGCTAACACTGCACACGTTCCGGCATCCCTCTCCTGAGGGTTTGAGGGTCTCACCTGTGGATAAGCAGCCCCAGGTACGGGGAAGACGGCGGGCCGTGGCACGTGCTGGAGCGGGTGTCCCAGGTACTGCGAGGTGCACACGGTGGGCAGGTGCGCCTGGATGGTGGTGTAGGGGTGCAGGCCCTGCGTGTGCGCCATGGCGGCGCCGGGCAGCGTGTGCGACTGGTAGATGGTGGAGCCCACCGAGATGACGGGCACCACGGCCGCCGCCGTGACCGAGGCCGTGACCGCCGCCATGCTCTGCTGGTCCATGGTGCCGCCGCCCTCCAGCACGCTGCAGCCCGACTCCTGCTGCCGCCGGGCCGAGCCGCCGTTGGCCCCGCACCGGGCCGGCACCTCCCGCTGGGAGCCCGACCCGCCGCCGACCGTCTGCTCGTACAGCCAGTACCACTGGTGCGCCACCTCGAACAGCACCTCGGGGTACACGCCCCCGCCTTTGGCCGCCTCCTCCACCGCCATGCAGGCCTTCTCCAGCATCACGTTGTCCTGGGGAAACACACACGGGCCGTAAGGTTACCTCTGCTGCACTCATGCACTCTACAGGCCCCTAAGAATGCTTTCAGAAATTGCAATTCCAGCTTCTTCACACAGATTATATAGGGCCGACTTTTTTTTTTTTATGCATGGGTTAAGCCCTGTCCTGTATTAAAAGAATCTCAATGGGAGATTTGGATTCAGAAAAAAGCTTTTAGTTTAAGACCTGGCTTAATCCCTGTCTGGGAAACTGGCCCAAAAGTTTATACGTGACTTAACTGATAACCAGACAGTGATCAATCTTGAGTCAGTACTGATGGGGAAAGAAACCAAAATGCAGGAACTGACGCCAAGGGCAGTACAGCCTAGTGGGAAGCCAAGCCCAGAGGCTGACTGATGAGGATAACGGCAGTGCTGTGGTCAGCTGTGGTCAGCTGTGGTCAGTCGGTGGCCTACTGTACCTGCTCCTTGCACTGCACCAGGGCCCTCTGGATCTCGTTGGGGTTGAGCGCGTGGGCATGGGGCAGGCAGCTCAGTGCCAGCTCAGCCGCTGCGCGCACCATGTTGGGGTCCCGGGCCCGCGACGCCCGGTCTGCCAGCGACGCCACCTCGGGAGGGGTGAGGTGGCCATCCCAACACTCCACCAGGATGTTGAGGGCGGCGCTGCCGATCTCCATGGCCTGACCTGTAGGAGAGAGACACACAGCATGAGCAAACCTGGGGATTATCGCAACAACACCATCCTTCTTTTGATGATGATGATGATGATGATGATGATGGTGATGGTATTGATGATGATGATGATTTTGGTCAATACTGAAATCACAGTCATTCAACACAATTCTGGAATGATTTTGAAAACATCAACCATTTTCTTTACTTCACAAAAAATGAGCAGTAAATTCAAATGAAAAGCAAATAAAAAAAATTCATGCATACAACAATTACCAGTTTAAATGCATAAGGGTGTGTTGAGATTTACTACTCTAGACAAAATAAGAGCATTGTTGCAAAATAGAATGTAGCAATATAATTATAAATATATATATTTTGAGTCATAATTGGAAAATAATTGGAAAATTGCACAGTTGCGTGGTCTCTATCGGTTTGCTTAAGGAGCTTAAACCCTGAGGTCAATTACGTTCATAATAAACGATTGTATTAATAAATAAATAATTCATAAAAATAATACTGAATTGAAAACACAGCTAGAATTGAACATAACAGCACAATTAGTTCAAGCCTTAAGAAAAAGGCACTTTAATGAGCCCCATTAGCTCATGACAACTCCACTACACAGCTATCCACTCTGCGGAACTTTGCATTCTGTAACTTAGCAACAGCTACTGCTAGCCATCTCCTCTCATTAGCAAACCTCTACAAATTGGTTGGAAGGGCTTTCAAAGCAAGCAAGGCCAATTTAAACCCCAACTGCACCCAACTGCGAGACATATTTTAGCATTAGACCAGCTCCTCTATGTGGCTCCCCAGGCCACCACTTGTGAGTTTGTTATCCTGTAGCCTGTAGAACATATTCACCATATTCAAGTGAACTGACTTTCGAGTCTGCAAGAGAAAGACTTGACAGTATTCGTCGAGGTTGTCAGAAGTTTAGCCTGCGTCTGCGTTTAGCCTGATCTATTTCAACATCTGATTCTTTACTTTTTGTTTCAGTTTCATGAAAGCTTAAACCAGAATTCCCACAACATTCATCCAAATATGCAAACACATGTTAGCCAGACAGACCGACAGACAGACACACATATACACACACACACACACACACCTGTGATCCAGGACACATGGGAGGAGTAGGTCCTGGACAGCCAGTTGGGCGAGACGAAGTTGTGCAGGCCCAGCGCGTACAGGCCGATCTCGAAGGCACAGAGGTGCAGGTTGCGGTGGGGGCCCTGGTGGCCGCCGCTGGCCGAGGGCTGCGTGAAGATGGACGTGGAGCTGTTGCCGCCCGCCTTGATGAGCACCGTCTTGGCCAGCTCGAAGTAGAAGTGAGCCGCCGCCTCCGAGGGCTGATTGGGCACGTGCGGCGCGTGGCACTCGGGGCGACGCCCTTTATACCTGCAGGAGTGAGACACAGACGTGGCTATGAGCACTTACACCTGCGCGGTCCACTGAGCCATTAACACCTGTGTGCTGCCCCACTGAGCTCAATGTATGAATATTTAGTTCAATCACAGAATGATGCTTTTTATGCTTTAATCTAGTATTAATAAGAAATCTATGATTTTGTTTATGCATAGCACATTGAATGGCCTCTGTGTATAAAATAATAATAAACTTATATATATATATATATAAAACTTATATAACCTCTATAAATAAACTTGCCTTTCTTTACCTGGCTTTATGTTGCAACAAGGCATTAATACTCAAATACTGTATATTAACACAGCTTAGTGGGAAAAGGGGCATACCAACTTCAGGGGTCATATGACATAGTTCCTCAACAACAATGCTCTCATCTCATTGGCCGACTCACCTGCTGGTGTCGGTGCTTTTGGCTCTGGCCCCTCCTCCAGCGCGGCGAGAGCCGCTGGACGAGGACGAGCCCAGGGAGTCGGACGAGGAGCTGCTGATGCTGTCGCTGTCCTGACCCCTCCCCCAGGAGGCGGCCGCCCAGCCCCCGCGCAGCGGGCGGCGGCTGAGGGTGGGCGAGCTGTCCGAGGTGGTCTCCGGGGCGCTGCTGTCGATGCTCGCCATGCCTTCACACACACACACACACACACACACACACACACAGAGAACAGAGCAGAAAGGCAGAGAATGAGGGGGGAGACACACACCATGGCTACATACCGTCAACAGAAGTGCCTGTCCTCCAATGGAAATATTTACATTTACATCTATGCAAAGCCACTTATATATATATCAATATACACAACCACCACCACCATTTTATTAAATAAATATAATCTACATGACTATATGATGTCAAACTTCACCATACGACTTCTATGTTAGTGACAGATTGCTGATTGTGGAGCCATTGCACGTAGGATCTTTTGCTCGTTTCGTCCCCAACTTCCCAGATGTCTGTGCTACTAGTGATCTCAGATGAATTATGTCTACCAAGTCTGCAGAGAGTCTGAAAGCGTCTCTGCGCGGCGTTGATGAGGGGCGAGGCGGCGTGCCCACCTGTGTGCTTCTTCTTCTGCCGCACGGGGGAGCCCCAGCAGCGGCCGCTGTAGGCCCCGCGCCCCCCCAGCGCCAGGCGGCTGGGCACCGTGCCCTCGGGCTTGAAGGGGGCCGCCTCGTTCGGCTGCTCGCACGAGGAGGGCTGCGCTCCGTCTGCCAGCCCCAGGAGAGGGTGAGAAGAGAGAGAGATGAGAGAGAGAGATGAAGAGAGAAAGAGAGAGATGAGCAAGAGAGAGAGAGAGATGAGCAAGAGAGAGAGAGAAAGGAAGGATGCCCAGCGTTATAATTGTGGAGAGGTGGCTTGTGTACAAAAGCTATACACACACACACTTTCACACTCACACTCACACACACACAAACACACAATCACACAACAGGCTTTTAGCATTAAAATTTCATTCCCATGGCCTCCTCAGTGGGAGGTAAAGTAAACACAGGCTGGCACGGCCCTGGCGGCGGCATTGGGTCTCCTCGGGTCAGATCAGGTAACCCCGCAACACTGATCCCAGAAGAACGCCTGTGCCTCTACAGTAATTTCCCGCATATAAGCCGCATTGTGTATAAGCCGCAGGACAGTGTTTTATGCAAGTTAAAAGAAACAAAACCATATTATCACCATATTAACTGGCCCCCTGTATTAACCTCATAGTTGAAGAAATTTTGCTAAATTAATGTATAAGCCGCGGCTAATAGTCGGTATGCATCAAAAGTGCTAATCCATGTCTGTGTCCCAATGCCCTGTGCACCACTGCACCGCACTGCTCTCGTGTCATGTGATGTGTTGGGGTTCATCTGTCCGTGGCATGCTTTGTATATTCATTTGTTCCCTTCCAACTGTGTGTTTGAGCGTACATTAATGACTGCACTTCTGTCTTTTCCGATGGGCTTTGGCGTGAAGTTAGCAAATGGATAATAAATATTGCCTGGTTATTACACTCAAATTTCACACTTTGCCCATCATTCTAATGAGGGCCCTATTTCTCCACTTTCAGATGTGCTTGTGATGTGTTTCTCTCTTTTCTGATTGCGTTGGTGTTAAGTTAGCAAATGGATTTTTGCCTGGTTAATGAACTAAAATAAGACTTAAGACTTCATACTTTGCCTATTATTGAAACGAGGGCCCTGGTTCTCCACGTTCAGGTGTGCTTGTGAGGTGTGCTTGGTGTTTGTGCACTGATCCCTGGGCTCACCTTGATCCCTGCTCTCTCCCGCGATGGCGTCTCCCGTTGCCGTGGCAGCTACCGCCGCTGCGTTCTGCACCGTGCCGGCGCCCCCTAGCGCCCCCTGCTGCCCGGACGCGCATCCTCCCGCCACGCCCTGGGATGAGGACGAGGAGGCGGCCGCGCCCCCGCTGACGGCGGAGGCCACAGGGGCGGCGGCGGACGACGCGGCGTGCTTGGAGACGCCGCCGCCCTGCGAGGCCGAGTGGGCCGAGTGCGAGGAGGCGTGGGCGTGCGCGTGGGCGTGGGCCGCCGAGTGCTTGGACGGGCTCTTCTGGCTGCCGGCCGCCGGCTTGCTGGAGTAGAAGGAGCTCAGCGTCTGGGGCTTGTGGGTCTGGCTCTCACGGTCCAACAGCTTGTCCAGAATCTGAAGGACCCGAGGGGAACAGGGGAGAAGTGGAGAGAGGGAGAGAGAGAGAGAGAGAGAGAGAGAGAGAGAGAGAGAGAGAGAGAAAGAAAGAGAGAGATTATTCCTCCGTTCTAAGCTTTGGCAACTCCATCTTCCTTTAAGTGATCATGTCAATAAAGAGAGTACTGATCTGAATTGAATTAAACTGAATCCAGAGAGAGGAGAGAAGATTGAGCAAAAAAAAAAAAGACATGAAGGGCGGGGGAAAAAAACACACACACAGAAAGGCATAGAGATGAGAAGCAAAGCAACAGTCATGTAGTCTGGGAATGAGACAGATCCAGACTAATGGAGATGAAAAGGGGGAGGGCATCCAAAAGTGGATAAGAGAGGGAGAGAGCAAGCGAGAGAGAAGGCACACACAGACAGCGTGCGAGACAGCATGGGAGAGCACCAGAGGGTGGCAGAGGGATTAATGCCTGACGGAACACAGACTCACTAGGAGACAGATGGCTCTGGATGAGTGTGTGAGTGTGTATGTGAATGAGAAGGAAAGAGTGAATTTGTGTGTATGCCTGTGTGTGTGTGTATGACGTATAAGTGTGTGTGTGTGTGTGTGTGTGTGTGTGTGTGTGTGAGTGTGTTTGATGTGTGATTGCATCACGGTCGGTGTGGCGGCTGACCTTTTTCAGCTTGCTCTGGTCGTCCTTGTAGGTGATCATGAGAGCCAGCGCCAGGTCGCCTTTCTCCCTCCTGGTGCCTTCACACAGCAGGGGGTGTTCCGCTTCACTCACTGTGGTCTTCATGCCTGAGAGAGAGAGAGAGAGAGAGACAGAAAGAGGGAGAGAGAGAGACAGAGAGAGAGAGAGTGGGAGAGAAAGAGAGGGTGCGAGAGAGAAAGAGGGAGAGAAAGAAAGAGAGAAAGAGACAGAGGTTGACTTTTAAGTTTCCTTTCATTACCAGTAAAAAGGAAATGCACGAAATATAATATGAACACAAGCTCTTAAAAAAAAAGAGGAAAATAACCCACACAATCCAACATCTGAGACAGAGAGAGAGAGAGAGAGTGGGAGAAAAAAAAACAGACAGAGAGAGAGAGATGATCAAAGAAGCGAAGGGAGTTTGTGGAGACAGGGAGAGGCAGGAGTCATGGGAGGTGGGAGAGGCAGGAGGAGTCACGGCGAAGGCAGAGTCAGCTCAGGCCACGTGTGAGTGGAAGAACACGCAAGCGAGTTGAGGACAAAACGCATCGACGAGAGTGTGTTTGCGTGTGAGTGATACAGAACGAGTGAAGCAGAAAACAGAGATACAATACCTGTGTGGTGTGTGTGTGTGTGTGTGTGTGTGTGTGTGCATCTAAGAGCGACAGATTGTGAGAAAGCAGCATTGCTGGTCCCAGAGGAGAACTCCCAGGCTTTTTCTGTGTTCCACGTTTTGCGCGCACTCGGTGTAAAATTAGCAGATGAAGAGTGTGTCGCTCTCTTCCCCCCTCTCTTACCCAGCGCCGCCACGGCAGCCTCAAAGCCCAGCTCCTCGTCGCCCGGCATCTCCGTGTTCCGGTTTCGGCTGGGGGGGCGGGAGCCCGTGGGAGACACCGCTGTTTTCCGAGACAAAAAAGGCACACGATGAAGCACGGAATACAAACGACAAAGACAAGAAAGCAGCAAGGATGAAACTTAACTGAGGATCTGAGGCGGTGCGTTTGTCATTTGCCAAATCTGTGCTGCTGGTTTTCCACACCCTTGATGACAGCCGGAGAGCTTTTGTGTCTGAATACTGTGCTCTGTGATTGTAAAGACGAATGGGATTGTGGAACAGGGGTAAATTATGTGCAGTGTTTGTTTTGGGTAAGCATGGGTGGGTTGGGGGTTGGGGAGGTGGGGGGGCTTAAATGTCATGCAAATCATATTAATGCACTGTTCTGTATGCTATGCACAGCATGGAAGTGTTTCTGTGTAGATGAATGTGTGCGAGCATGTTCACAAACTGTTGTGTATATTTTGATCCATAAACAGTATTTTGTTTTTGTTTGTCTTTGAGCATACCCAAATGAAAAAGTCAACCATCAACAGGCAATGGAGACGGACTCTTCTGCTAGTTAACATTACCACCACAAGTCAATAATACTAAATTGGTCTTCGGGTGAAAACCGTGAAAAGACAAAACGGGTCAGTGTATGATTGTTGTTATTGAGTGTAGCGTGGTCATTCGGCGGGGGGGGGTCACCTGGGGTGCAGAGCACGTCGAATATGAAGCTGGCCAGCATGAGGGGCAGCACGGGCCGGTAGTCGCAGAAGTTGCCGTCGCGCAGCTGCTCGGCCCGGTCCCGGATCAGGCTCATCTCCACCACGCCCAGCGGGATCTTCTTCAGCAGGGCCACCACCTCCGACTCCTGATACGCCAGCTTAACCTGATCCACACACACACACACACACACACAGACACACACACACACACAGGGACAGAATGAGGTGAGAGACAGAGAGAGAGACAGAGAGACAGAGAGAGAGAGAGAGAGAGAGAGAGAGAGAGAGAGAGAGGGGGGGGGGGAGCAAGAGAGAGAACAAAAGAGAGATTGTAAGAGAGTAGAGGGTGGTTTTGTGTTCTAGAAATGTCACTTTCTTTATTAATCAGTCTTTCTCCCCAAACTATCGGTCAAGAAACGTATAGGTCTTGTTAGCGCACTCAAGTTAAATATTTCCACTCCAGAAACCAAGAGGTGGGAGGAGGGACGCAGCACACAGCCTGCTGTCTTGAAATGCTGCTGACAGTGGCTGTCACATAAACGCATGCCAGGACAGGAGCTGGCAAGCTCGGCGCTCTCCTGCTACACAGAGGCTTCCACACGGCTGCAGGGTGCACCGCTAAGCCTCCCGCCCCTCTCCACCCCCCCCACCCCCTGCAATACTGTAGGTTATTATCATTGGCAGATGTACAGGTTATAGCATCATGTGAATAGGTTATTATCAATGGCAGATGTACAGGTTGTAGCATCATGTGAATAGGTTATTATCAATAGCAAATGTACAGGTTAAAGCATCATGTGAATAGGTTATTATCAATAGCAAACGTACAGGTTATAGCATCATGTGAATAGGTTATTATCAATAGCAAACGTACAGGTTATAGCATCATGTGAATAGGTTATTATCAATGGCAGATGTACAGGTTGTAGCATCATGTGAATAGGTTATTATCAATGGCAGATGTACAGGTTGTAGCATCATGTGAATAGGTTATTATCAATGGCAGATGTACAGGTTGTACGTAGCATCATGTGAACAGGTTATTATCAATGGCAGATGTACAGGTTGTAGCATCATGTGAATAGGTTATTATCAATAGCAAATGTACAGGTCAATAAGGTCAGTGAGTGACGGCAGGGCTCGGTCACCTCGAGGGCCTTGGTGGAGGCGGGGGGCCGCTGCAGCTCCAGGGAGAACATGCCCATGTTGAAGGCCAGGTGGTGCAGCTCCAGCCGCTCGCTCAGCACCGTCAGCAGGAAGGCTGCTTTGGACAGCGTGTTGGTGGCCACCTGAGTCTGACGGCTGGTCGACACCTTGCTCTTCTTACCCTAGAGAGACAACAACAACGCACACAGATATAGAAAGAGTGCAGGATGTACAAAGTCATGAGGGAGAAAAAGAAAACAAAGTTTCCAAGGAGACGTCATGAAATCAAAATGGGGAGAGAGAGAAAGAACAACAGACACAGATACATAAAGAGAGACACAAAGAGTGCAGGAACTACTAGACTGCATAAACAAACACCATGATGTTGAAAGTCATGAGGGGGGAAAAAGAAAACAGAAAGTTTCCATGGTGGAATCAGAAAAATATGCAATCACAATGGGAGGAAATAAAGCAGAAGACAACGTCACTGAAGATAAAGAACAGAGAGAGTGAGTCAGTGAGGAGAGTGAGAGAAGAATAGGGGGAGAGAGGAAGTGGTGGTGACGGGTACCTTTGTTTGTGGCTGCTCCACCTTCAGGTCGGGAGGATTGGCTAGCAAGTCGCTGGCCAACTCCACAGCCAATCGGCAGGCTTCGTTACTGTAGCCGTGGGCATACAGAGCCTCCGCACACGCAAACAGCACCTGAGACACATAGAGGCGGAGTCAATCAACATACTCAGATCATAGAAATCCATGCATCCAACATAAAGGCCCAACACATTATCCATATGGTAGTGGTTCGAGCCGAAACGTCATTCAATCATCAGTGGATACAAAAAGAACGGTTGATATCAAAATACACAGCCCCAAACGGTACTCGAACAATCCAGCACATTTGATAGTTTAATAGTTTCATAATAATAATAATAATAATAGTGAATAGCGCCAGTGCAGGAGAATCGAGTGTGAACGGAGAGTGATCTGAGTGGATGTCCTCGCTCACCTCCATGCGCCCCTCCTGCTCCAGCGGTTTGATGCCGGCGAAGATGTCCGGCTCCTCCTCGTGATTGTTGTCGGGGGCGCCCCGGTCCCCCCCCTCCTCCGAGGCGGCGCTCAGGTAGTAGGCCTGGTAGTCGTCCTCCCCGATCGGGTCTCCTCCGGCACCACCGGCGGCGGCGGCCGCTCCCGCTCCCTCGGGGCCCGGGGGTCCTGCGGCGGCCCCGCTGCCCTCTCCTTCCCTGCGGGCCCCTCGCGGCGGCTTGCCCGTGACGGGCGCAGAGAGAGTTGGAGCGGGCGCGGCGGCGGCGGAGGAGGAGGTGGAAGGCCGGGCGTCGTCTGGCAGGCCGTCGTCCTCGCCTCCGTTCTCCTCCAGCTCGGCCTCCACCTCCACTTCCTTGTCGGCAGCAGGCGCCCCTGCAGCAGCAGCGGCGGCGGTGGCGGAAGCAGCAGCCCCAGGCAGAGCGCACTCCTTCGAGAACGCGGGCGCCTCGGCCGCGGGTGGCCCGGGGGCGTGGGAGACGCGCTTGCCCTCGAAGACCCGCTCCTTGGACGAGCTGCTACCGCCACTGCCGCCGCCGCCGCCTCCTCCGCCCCCGTACTTGCGCGGCTCTCGGAGCAGCGGGCTGGGCGAGGGCAGCATCTCGGGCGGCGGCGGGAGGAAGTCGAAGCTGTTGGTGTTGCTGGCCTCCGCGCCCAGCGCCAGGCTGGAGCCGTCGTCCAGGCTCAGCTCGGCCATGTCGGGCTCCAGGGAGCTGTCCTCGCTGCTGGTGCGGCGCTTGGCACTGGGGTGCTTGCCCCCGCTTCCCCCTCCGCCGCCGCCTCCTCCTCCTCCTCCTCCGCCACCTCCTCCACCTCCTCCTCCGCCGGACACCTTCCCGCCCTGCGCCAGCTTGGCCTTGCTCCCCGACGAGGAAGAGGAAGAGGCCACCGTCTTGTACACGCCCTTCCCCTCGCCCTCCAGAGCGAGAGACACGCCTCCTCCCAGGCGCATCATCACCCCGGCCCCTCCCACGGCCGACAGACCTTTCCTCTTGCTCACGATGGTCTCCTTGGGCCGGACGGCCACTTCCTGCTGGGGCTGGTAGCCGCTGCGAGGTTTGTGATCGTACGGGCCCCCGTCACACCCCACCGCCCTTCCTCCTCCTCCTCCTCCTCCTCCTCCTCCGGGCTCCTGCTGGTCCCCGCTCAGGCCGGCCTTGGCCCCGCGCTGCTGCTGCACTGCCCTGGCCCAGCAGAAGGAGGCGCTCTTCTTGTCGGTGCTGGAGTAGGTGATGCCGGCCAGCGGGTAGGCCACCTCCCAGTTGAAGTAGCAGGACTCCACGGCCGGCTTGAAGCCCTGGAAGAGCTTGTCCAAGGACTTGCGGTGCTGACCGCGCTTGACGATCTCGATCACTTTCAGGTGCCATTGCTTGAGCTGGGCTGCAAGCTCCAGGCGTCTACGGAGAGAGAGAGAGAGAGAGAGAGAGAGAGAGAGAGAGAGTGGTCAAAAACAGACAACACACTCAAATGTTTTCTCTTGCACTTGCAGGTGCCAGTGATACGTGCAGGCTTTTGTAATGACAAATTTCAAACAACAAGTTGACAAAACCTCAAAAAGTAAACAAAATAATGAACATCACACTTTGTTTTCTTAAAAGTAATCTTCTCTACAGATTGTATCGCCCACAGCAAGAAATCACATACAAATCTAGTGTTCCATTTCCTGGGGCTAGATTTGTTTCTAAATCTCTGTGCCTCTCTCTCTCACACACACACACACACACACACACATACACACACAAAAGGCAGTGTGTCCATGCACTCTGCAGGGCTGCCTTGCAAGCAGCCCGTGCAGACGGACACCACAGAAAGAAAGCTCTGTGCAGACGCCAAACTGTCATTATGTTTTAGTGCAACTCCGATCTCCACAAAGACCTCATTTACCCCACTGTCAAATGAAAGCACTTAGCAGAGGCACAGCCAATGTGAGCGGGGAGAGAGAGAGAGAGAGAGAGAGAGAGAGAGAGAGAGAGAGAGACAGAAAGAGACAGACAGACAGAGCGAGCAAGCAGGAGAGAAAGAGAGAGAAGAAAGGAGCTAGAGATTCAGTGAGAGCAGGAGAGGGAGAAAGGAGGAGGAGGAAGAGGAGGAGAGAGACAGAGAGAATGAGAGAGAGAGAAAGGGAGAGAGAGTGTGAGAGAGAGGGTGAGAGAGAGAGAGGGAGAGTGGGAGAAGGAAAAAAGCAAGAGTACACAGATTAAGTGACATGGTGGTTGGATGTCACATTTAGACTCCAGACTAAATAAAGTTAGCTGGCTCGGCAGATTAAGATCATCAGGGCCAGACACAGGGATTCCATCTCTACCACACAGTAGTGGACCTAAACACCTGTGTGGGCCTTACAGGTGAGAGGTCAGCAGCAGGGAGAACTGGCCAAAGCAGAGGTCAGACACAACAACAGAAAAAACAACCAGGTCAGCAGGTCTGCAAAGAATCTAGACCATGACCAGAAATAGGTCACCGGACTCACCGCTAGTAGCTTCCTATTAACAGCTTTTACCAGACTTAAACATTACACAACATACATACAGTGCCTATAGAAAGTCATCATACCCTTTTGAAATAGTTACTTTTTTTGTCTTACAGCCTGAAATCAAAACCCATTTTTAAAAAAATCTTTTCCAGTTTTATTAACAAATTTAGCTGTACAACATCAAAATAATGAAAAAAAAGTAAACAGTTCTGAAAATTAATAAAAAATGAAAAACTAGAATAACAGGGTTGGAAAAGTCATCATACCCCTGACTTAATACTTTGTAAAGCTTCCTTTTGCTTTCATTACAGCCATCAATCTGTTTGGATATGTATCTATTATAGCTTTGCACACCTAGATAGGGGAATATTTGCCCAATTTTCCGTACAGAAATGTTAAAATGTAGTCAAATTCTGTAGGGAATGGCGATGGACTGCTCTCTTCAAGTCAATCCACATATTTTCTATAGGATTTAAGTCAGGGCTCTGACTTTGCCACTCAAGGATATTCACCATCCTATCCTTAAGCCACTGCTTTGTTCTTTTGGCAGTATGTTTAGGATTATTGTCGTGTTGGAAGGCGAATGACCTCCCCATCCTCAGCTGTCTAGGAGAGGGACGCAGGTTTTCCTTAAGAATGTGGGTGTATTTGGCAGCATCCATTTTCCCTTCTATCCTGACCAATTGCCCAGTTCCCGCTGAAAATAAACATCCCCACAACATAATGTTGCCCCCACCATGCTTCACACTAGGTATGGTGTGTTTTGGGTGGTGTACTGTGTTGGTTTTCGCCAAACATTGCGCTTGGAGTTCAGTGCAAAAACACATCTGGAATATTCTGCTACCATGTGGAAAAAGCTTATATGGTCAGATGAGACTAAGATCGAACTTTTTGGAGACTAAGATTTAAGTTTTTGGACTGAGCTCCAGGCGCTAACAAAACACAGTATACACACCCAAACACACCCAAAACACACCATACCTACTTTGAAGCATGGTGGGAGCAACATTAAGTTTTGGGGATGTTTCTCTTCAGCGGGGACTGGGCAATTGGTCAGGATAGAAGGGAAAATGGATGCTGCCAAGTACACCAAATTCTTGAGGAAAACCTGCGTCCCTCTCCTAAACAGCTGAGGATGGGGAGGTCATTCGCCTTCCAACACGACAAAAATCCTAAACATACTGCCAAAAGAACAAAGCAGTGGCTTAAGGATAGGATGGTGAATATCCTTGAGTGGCAAAGTCAGAGCCCTGACTTAAATCCTATAGAAAATATGTGGATTGACTTGAAGAGAGCAGTCAATCGCCATTCCCTACAGAATTTGACTAAATTTTAACATTTCTGTACGGAAAATTGGGCAAATATTCCCCTATCTAGGTGTGCAAAGCTATAATAGAGACATATCCAAACAGATTGATGGCTCTAATGAAAGCAAAAGGAAGCTTTACAAAGTATTAAGTCAGGGGTATGATGACTTTTCCAACCCTGTTATTCTAGTTTTTCATTTTTTATTAATTTTCACAACTGTTTACTTTTTTTTCATTATTTTGATGTTGTACAGCTACATTTGTAAATAAAACTGGAAAAGATTTTTTTTAAAATGGGTTTTGATTTCAGGCTGTAAGACAAAAAAAAAGCAACTATTTCAAAAGGGTATGATAACTTTCTATAGGCACTGTACATACAGTACATACATACATACATACATACATAAAACATATGAACATATAAATAAGACATATACATTACATATACACCTTCATAGCTTTGAGTGTGGTGTGAGGTGAGGTGTCACGGCTTTGCCTGGCTCCTCTTCCTGTCTGTGCTACGTCTGTCTCCTACAGGTGAGCTGGACGCAGGTACTGTATGGTGTCGCAGTAAATTACTTCCTAGTTTGGGCCTTCAAAAGATTACTCCAGACGAGACTGGAGGTTGACCGCCGCTGCTCTGTCTCTCCCGCACCGACTTAGGATTTTGCTTTACTTACTAGCTTATACTGATTGCATACACTTTTATTTTCCAAGTTCAACTCCACTACTGACTTTACTTAACCTATTCTGCTCAATTCTATTCATTTAATAAATCGAAATATATATCGCTACTCCGCATGTGGCCTTTCCCTACTCGGTTGCGTGCTTTGAGCCAGGCTTTTAACATGAGGTGTAGTGTGGTGTGGTGTGGTTTGCTGTGTGAGGTGTGGTGAGGTGTAGTGTGAGGTGTAGGGTGTGGTGTGGTGAGGTGTAGTGTGGTGTGTGGTGAGGTGAGGTATAGTGTGTGGTGTCTGTGGTGTGTTGCGGGGGGGGGTCCTCACCTCTGTGGGCTCATGGTGGGGTCGAGCACAGCCAGCCTCCACAGCACCACCATCTCGTCACACATGCTGGCACAGGCATGCGCCGCCACCTCCGTCTGCCCGTTACTGCGGCCTGTGTGCCCGCTGGCACTGCTGTGGGAGGCCGAGGTGCGCACGCTGTACCACCAGCCAATGATCTGAATGGAGCACGAGGAGGATGAAGGAAGAGGAAGATGTGGAGGAGGAGGAGGAGGAGGAGGAGGAGGAGGAAGAGGGGGAGGGAGGAAGGCCAGAGTCAATGAAAGCTGGGTCAGAATGTTTCCTTTTCAATCACAAATAGCCCTACTACTTGCAAAAAAAAATTATGGGATTTCCCACAGGAGTTTAGTCACACCCTACTTCCATCTATTCTAAATACTGAACTGAGAGGAAAGGCAAAGAGAAAGAAAGAAAAAAAGAGAGAAAGAAAGAAAGAGAGAGAGAGCAAGAGAGAAAAAAGAGAAAAAGATAGAAAGAGAGAAAGATAGAAAGAGAGAGGAGAGAACAAGAGAAAGAAACAAAGAAACAAAGAAACAGAGTATGTGTATTTCCATAAAATATGTGTGTGTGTGTGTGTGTGTGTGTGTGTGTGTGTGTGTGTGTGTGTGAGTGTGAGAGAGTGTGCATGTGTGCGACTGTGCATATGTGCGCTTCACCTCACCTGTTCATACGTGAGACACTGCTCTGTGAGTATCTCCAGCAGAGGCGCGGCGTTGCTGTCCCTCCTCTTAAACATTTCCCTGACGATGGACAGAAGGTTCCAGATGCCCTCGGGCTCCCGCCCCCGCAGTGGCCGTAACAGGCAGGCCCACTCGGCTGCAGCCGGGGGCTCCGTGGACGACAGGTACATGGAGTTCACATCGCTGCACAAGGGGTAAACACACACACACACACACACACACACACACACACACACACACACACACACACACAGCCATCACACAATGGCACCGAGCAAATGGCTAGACAAGGTCTAAGCATTTGAAGATATTGATTAGTATTCATTAGTATTTGTGCAATTCGACAGTTATGTGGTTTAGCACAGGGTATGCCTATGCCAGTCACCTCTCCTAACTGTTACCCAAAACGTAGACACCCTCGTACTTGTAGACAAAATGTACCTGAACACTACTGGTGAGGGGCCACAAAACTTGTGCAGCGTCTTCTTGATGTTGTCGCTGAGCGTGGACTCGTCCAGGTACCAGGTGCTCTGATCTGAGGCGGATGGTCCGGCTGTGGGATCTGAAGACCAGGACACAAACCGTTAACCTGCAGGCCACTCTTAAAGAGTTGAGCGGAGCCTCAAAAGAGACTGAAATAAGTGAGCATTTCTTTGCACATCACGCCGTGTTATTTAATGCAAGAGGCGTGAATGACTATCTACAGACTCGGGGGACTCTATGCAAAGGCACCACTGATACAATTTTTTCGGACTCAAGAGGCGTGTAATAAAGAAACACATTGGTGGACGTCTTCATGCCCTGAAGAAGGCTCTCCGCGTGGGTTGCTGCCCAGCTTTTTTTTTACTTTTCCATGTGAAATAGCCATGTAACATAAAGGCTTTTTATACTTTTTGGATAGAGAAGAGTGCCTTGGTTTCCATCCTTCTTCAAATGACGTTTGTATTCCCTACACCAAAGAGCACCTTCAAACTTTTTTCTGCAATTCCTGAGCACTTTGGATTTTTCCTCTTTTTATGACATTGGTGGACGTGTTTGTGAGGAGCACAAAAGGGGGCCTAGAGGACGTACCTGGGGCTCCACAGACTGTGTTGATGGCAGTGGACTGGGAGGACAGGAGTTCATCCAGAAGCCTCTGTGCTGTGGGCAATATCTAGGGTGGGGGGGCGTAATCACAAGACACCACATTACTACACACAATATGACTCGACAAGAATCCTCTGGTGCATATTCAAGATGAGACGCTGACAAGGGAGATAGTCTCAAAATGTCTTCGCAGGATAAACTGCCAGGGACTGACTCAAGTCAAGCACGGGACCACAAGAACCACTTAAAGGCAAGCGAAAGAAAAAAAAAAAACACCCAACACAGTTACGGCGATAATATTACATTATACAGTCCAACACAAACGGTCAACACACAAGGAGACAATGTAGTCACTGTGTCCCCCTCTCAGGCTGGGGCTGTACGGCTGCAGCTAAAAGGCTGAGGTTTGGTCAAACAGGGGTGAGAGCAGAGAGCTGAAACCAAAAGTGACCTCTGGGCTTGAGTACTCAGAGAGCCCCTCCAAGCTGGAGTCAGCAGAGGATAGGTTTTTTTTTTATCGGCGATTTGGCGCAACAGAGAAACATTGTTTTGAGTAACTTCGATTAAGGCCAGATTTCTGTGGACAGAAACCTTATCTATAGAGCGCCCACACACTCTTTCTCTCTCAAAGACACACACAAACAGACTCACTCTTTCTCTCTGACACACACACACACACACACACACACACACATACACACATACACACATACACACACAAATACAGACTTCAGAGGATTGGTTTGTGGTCAGGGGGGCCAGTTTCCACCATCCCCCTCCTGGGACACACTGGTACCTGTTGCGGAAGCTCACTGATGAGGTACTGGGCAAACTTCTGCAGCTGGTCCCTCTGCAGCCTGGACAGCGACTCGGACACCGGCGCTCGCAGACAGACGGCGGAGGCCTGTAGGGGCGCAGAGAAAGACAAGTGAGTCACAGGACACATCAATCTGGGTTTAATCAGGCGCTCTAAAGAACTGAAGGCCAAAGGCAACACCACCATCACCACCACCACCACCACCACCACCACCACCACCACCCTGCACCGCCATCTGGATCCCCACTCCGATGATCAGCACTTCCTCTCCAGCTCCTGCTGTGCAGGGCAGCTCCATCATCGCTCTCTAGCAGGGCGTGGCCGGTTAGACATGGCCACTGTGGCAGTGAGACGCCACACAAAAGGCCAAGTAGCTGATCAATCATCACGCAGCCCTCCCGGTCGCAGATGAATCGGAAGTGGACGGCGGGAGCGACAGTATGCGAGAACAAGGACGCAACGACAGCGCGTCGGTCAACCGTTAGCCCGTCACTCCGCTGCAGACACCTGCAGACGCGCTCGTCTCCGGATCTTGTTTTCTCCTCCTGGAGTCGAGGAGCTCATCACGTGTGATTGGCCCATGCATAATACATGACTGCCGGCTAGCCGAGGAGCGCTGATGAGGGCTAATTCTCATTTCGCCTCTCCAGACGGCCTTGAAGGGGAATATGGAATGTCCCGGGGGGCCCGTGTTTGAGTATCTGTGGTGAAATATGATGCCTATTTGGGAGGAGAGGGGGGGGGCATCAGAGATGAAGGTGTGGGGTGAGGGCAGGGGAGGGGGGGGGCTGTTTGTGCCATGCTGTGGGAGAGGTGGCATTGTTGCTGGGGAAACAGGCAGCCGAGGCACTGACATTTGGGGAGTCGGAGACTGCTGGGTGCCATGGTGGCGGCTGGCTGCATCTGTGGCATAATCTGCCCTTCGCTGTTCACTCACCTCTCGTCCTGTTTTATGGGCTTGATTAATATGCTTCAGTCGTGTGCTTGCCCAACTCCAAACAACACCCACCCTCCACACACACACACACCATCCACACACACACACACAGTAAGATGACAAATTGGCGAGTCAGTCTCTGCTGTTTGATCTATGTGTCTCGCATTGAGCAGTCAGTCCATAGAATGACAGTCTTGTTTTCCTCGGCTCACCTCCCCGGAGCGACCAGGGCGGGCGGGGAACGAGCGAGCCAGCGAGCGAGCGAGCGACTGAGTGAATGAGTGAGCACACCGCCGCAAAGATTGATTCCCCCGGCCCTTCTTCTCTGCCTCCCTCTCCCATCTATTTTGAAGGACAAACCACATTAGAGGGGGTTTATTTTTTCGCGCTTCCAGGGAGGGCTGTGTCCAAACGTGGCCCGAGGATTAATGAGAGGTGCGTATCCATGGTGACAGGTCTCACAGAGAGAGAGGTGACCTGCGCGGGCCACCTGGTCTGGCTGCTAGGAGCCAGTAATTACCTTGGAATTACTCAGTCCAGCAGCAGCAGCATCTGGACAATACTGACTAACGAAGCTGCCTAGCAGGGTCAGGTGAGGTCAGAGGGAAGCTACGGAGGCCTACAAGGGACACTTAACAAAGGAGGTCTAAGGTCTGTGTATAATGAAATAAAAGCAGGTTTGGGTTACACCAAAGGGATTGTTTGTCATTCTTTATCTTTTATAGCTAAAAACCTTGTCGATATGCAGAGGCACAAACACTGTGGGCTGTTACACAGTGACCTAGAAGAGACTCGAGATTCATTTCACACATAAAATACCAAAGCACAATTTGGAGGAAATTCTATTGGAAAAACAAGGTGGAATCTCATAATTTATCCAAGCCCTTGAAACACAATGTTATCTACTATACAGCAATAAAATGTCCTTGAAGCCATAATCTAAACCAACTTCAAAACACATGCGAAAAATGAAGCGACTTAATACGGTTGAGATCTCATCATGCATATCACATGTTTATTTCAAACATCTAAAAACTGAATTCAATAACAATTCTCCCAGGAGCCGATTTCATAAGCGAACCCCCCCCCCCCCCCCTACACACACACACACACACACACACACAGAAAACATGAAACACGCAAAGCTCACATGCGAACGCGTTACCACCCACAGGCTCATCAGATGCCTGCGCGGTATCTGGCACGCCGTGGGCCTCCTACAGGGAGCTATCAGAACAAAACAGATCCACTCCTCCGCCCTCGCAGACCTGGGGGAGGGGGGAGGGGGGAGGGGGGAGGGGGGAGGAGGGCGGGGGGGGGGGGGGCGAGGGAGGAGGGGGGGGGGGTCTTCTTGAGGCATAACCTCATTTTACACTACAGTTGTATTGCTGAATTAATATGCTTTTATCACGGCGGGCCTGTTCTTATTAGACTGACAGAGGTGGAATGGGGGTCCCCCCCGAAATAAGCCGGCAGCGACGCTACGGTAGGTGGGACCCTGTCAGTGTGAATGGGGCTGCCGGAGTATTGCAGAATGACTGGGACACGTAGAGGCTGAGCCATGAATGAAGAACGCTACTGTGCCATCAGAACACGGCACATCTGATATGATAAGCGTTTAACATACTGCGTTGTTTCACTCTGAGAGCGAAAGAGTATTTTTGGAGCCATTTATGATAATCTAAATGTTTTTGAGAACATTTTGAGCTCAAGGACTGTCAGTTGTCAGTAATGTGCTTAAGTCAAAACTGATTTCAGCCTATTCAAGCTAATACAGCTAAAAGTGTGGATTTTATGAAATGGTAGAAACCAAACATGACGTTTGTCACTTAAAAATGACTTTCGAGACTCATTCTGTGGCTAATTTAAGGACTGATGCCACCTCTGTTTGAATGACTAAGACAGCATAATGCGGTCTCATCTTCTGATGATTACCGAGTGATCTCTAAAAAGGACATTCCAATCCTGCCCTGCCTACACACCTACAGAAAAATACAGATACAAACACATACATACACATGCACAAACCAGACACACAAACACATACAGTACATTCACTGTCAGACACAGAAATAATAGGGGCATAAATCACTGACATACAGAACATACAGTACACACACACACACACACACACACACACACACACGGTTGGTGGAGGTGTGTGTGGGGGTGACTCACGTTGTGGATGCGGAAGAGGCAGAGGGCCACCACGTGGGCGCACCACTTGGCCCCGGCGCCACAGGTGCAGCTGCAGGAAGTGATGCGGCAGCGGTCGAACATGACGGCCACATTGTAGGCGCCCTTGGACTGCCCGGCCTGCTGGGACACCACGGTGGCGCTGAGATGGAAGCCTGTGATGGATGGGCACACAAAACGGGCAACACATCAGACGCCTAATAAGTCCGGTACACTGCCACTGCCCACAACTCACAAGCACGGACAGACAGATTTCCCCCACTGAGGGCATAAACAAGAGACCTGGGGCGGCCCTGGAGAAGTGAACCCATTTGCCCTGGCTCCGTGGCACGGAGGCAACGGTAGTAATGGTATTATTAGCAACCCTGCTGCAGACCCGTGGCTATGGGCCTTTCTAGCTAGACAGGAAATTAAAGAGATTTTACTTTCAAGCACAAATAGAAAGGAGCTAAAGAGAGAGAGATGAAAACTGGATGTTTGTGTGTCTGTGCGTGTGTGTGTGTGTGTGTGTGTGTGTGTGTGTGTGTGTGTGTGTGTGTATGCGTGCATGTGTGGGTTGGGGAGGGGTAGGGAGGTTTTGGCAAAAAGCTTTTACCCACTGGACAACAGCCAGTGTTCTGCTAGCTAGTGAGCCAGAGCGGAGCAGGGAGCAGGGAGCAGAGAGGCTGGGGGATGGGGGATGGCAGGGGATCTAGACAGCGGACTCCAGGCCCCACTGCTCCATATTCAACCTCTGCAGCGTGGCAAGTCCTACCTACATCATCTCCCATGCCTCTCTTCCCACCTGGCAGCCAAACACCCCCTCCCCCCTCCCCCCTTCCCCCTTCCCTTCCCTTCCCTGACCCAATTCCTCCTCCCTGCCGACCACAGGCCCCAAAGACCGGGACAGAGGCACAGACCTCCACACTCTCACACACACACACTAAAGCGATTTAAGACGAAGAAAACAGATGAGCACGGCTTTGAGGTGACATTCAATATTTTGTCGTGATTAAAAGGTGCAGGCCTGCAGGAGATTAATGGACTACACTTCTAGGACTGAACACATCCCCTGGTGGGCAGCTGGGCACTAGGCAAGTCACCCAAATGGAATTGTAAAGGCTCGGCTGTTTACAGGGTCTAGGGTTTTTGTTTTTTTCCTTTTCGTTTTTTATTCCTGGACTTTATTTTGCACAAAACCTCTTGTAAAAAGCAAGCGAGTGGGAACTCCAGGGGCACAAACGAGCTGCAATACAACCCCCAGAGGACTGAGGGCATTTCACCTCGCTTACACTGATCCCAGCTGGCATCTCAGCTATGTGTTTTTTTATGGATTAATAGTCAGGTCATTAAGAGTGCCTGCGGGTTTCGGGGGCATGCTTGGCCAGCGGTGGAGTCCGACTGCCCCTTAGCCACGCCGGACCAGTAAACACACTCAGCCTCAGTTATGGACAGGCCTCGTTTACGCATCCGTTGTCATGGAAACCACAGAGGCCATTAGTATGTCCAGCTTCACGCAAAGGAACCTTGCCACTTTTATGTGTCGCGATGCATTCTATTCATGCAGTTTAAATAGCTGGCAAACAAGCACCACAACACAGAAGCTATGCAACAAGGGCCTTGGGTATTTGTGAATGCTTGTTGTCAATCACTGCTGCCAGCACATTATGCGAACTGTCACATTTTCCACATGCACTGCCTCAAATAACTTCAACAAATGTGCAGCTTTTCAACTGGATCAACAGTCTTCACAAATCTCTGGCCCAGTAGAGAAGATGGTCACCCAACAACAGCTCTCCTCTAGCTTTGTTGCCATTGTGTCAGAGTTCTGTCAGACTCTTAAAACAGACATTGACACTTAGAGAAAGGTGTGATGCCTTGACGATTGGCAGCTTTTTCATATGGCCAATGTTTGGTTGAAAGCTTTGTTAATTGCTTTTAAAAAAAAAGAGAGAGTGACATGGATTTTCTTATGTCTATTTATATCAAATTGAAAAGACACTTTTCAACAACCAAATCATCCAGAGTCTAGGAATCGCTCCCATCCAAACATTTATTGAGTCCTAGGCAGCTGCTGAGGACATGCAGGCTGCCGTCCTATGATCACACACTCACTCCTCTTCCTCCAGTGCCGCTAAACCGACTGTAATCCCAGCACATCCTGGAACCTGAGCTGGAATAATCTGGATGAGCAAACATGTAGAGGCCAAGAGGGCTCTACGCTACACGGGGGAAACTCAGCATCTGTCACAGATGCTCTATGGAGAGGTCGCTGGTTCAGTTTTTGGAATGACTGCAAAGAAACCAACGATTAATATTCAATGGACGGTACGCACAGTTATCTTAATTCAGAGAGTTATTGTTGGGGACAATAAAGCTAAAGGGAACATATTTGGGTAAATTTCACTTGAGATGCACTTTTCACCACCAGGATGGCCTTTTTACTGCTCCTAGCATCCATTAATAGGCACGATTACGTCAAGTTCTGGTGTAGCTTTTACTTCTTTTGGATTTCAGCTGTTTATTTTAATAATAAGCATGATTATGTCAAGCTCAGGTGTAGCGAATTATCTGAGATTTGAGCTGTTTATTATTATTAATAAGCACGATTATGTCAAGCTCTGACTTAGCTACGTATTTGTGAGTTTAGCTGTTTATCTTATGCAGATTTGAGCCATGTGGAGTTAGCAGGTCCTCCGACGGCTCAGGCAGGCAGAGGGGTCAGACTTCGGCCAGAGCATCCCCCCCTCTTAGCCGTCTTCCGGCCCACACCCCAACCGCGGCCAGCTGTGGGAAGGCAAGCTGGGGCTCGGCCCAAATACTCCCAACAATTGGCCCCATTGATGCCGCGTTGGTGTCGGAGTCGAAGCTGGAGCCGAAGCCGGCCGCGCTCCCTCTCTCTCACACAGCTCTCCCTGCCAAAGGCGGCTCGGGCCCAGAATAACTCGACTGTTTAGATCCACGCAGGGCCATCACAATGACACCGGGGAAACCTGAGCCGGGAGGCCGGAGCCCTCGGGTCCCTCCAGAGCCCAGACTCTGCCAGCGCAATAAAGCCAGATAAAAGTTGGCTCCACTCGGCACAAGCACAATAGCATACTATGATAGGCGTCGGGCCAGAGAGAGGGAAGGTGAAGTCATGTGAAGAGTGGGCGCCAAAGATCTGCTTAAGGTTGAAAGGGAGAGAGGCAGCTCTTTGCGGTGTTGACAGCGTTGACAGCTAGCTGTCTTTTTTTCTGACAAGTCTGACGAGATTCGGCGTGTCCTTTGCGATCATGCCAATAAAACTTTGACTGACGTATGTCTTTTCTTGACCTATGTTTACCCTCTGTGAAGGTTAAAATCGTGCATGGAGATTGTGACTGTTTTTGATATGCTATTTTGCATTTGGTGTTTAGAGAAAACAAATATTTGTGTGCTTTCTTATGGCAGATTTGAGTGACATAGAAGAAGGGGGATTTGCATGCAAAGACTTGCACATTTTGGTGATGATGACTATCTGCAACTACTGTATTATGTTAAAGCAGCACTAAAGAATTTTTTGTACCATAAAATTCCTCATCTCGTAACAGGGTGAACAGCACTTATGCATTCACTTTGCGTCTCTCTATCGCCTGTAAACGCACTACGTAAGTTTACCAGATCTAGTAGTGGATCTTTAGTTGGGTGGAGTGAGACATAAAAAAACTACAAATTTGACTTTCTACGATGTTGCAATACATCATACTTTCATTAAATCATGCAACATACTCTACCTTGTCTGTGGACATCGCTATTTGTTAGATAAACAAATAGCGTATGTGTGACAGAGGAAAAGTGCTTTAGTTTTGCTTTAACAATGTAAGATTCCATTACTGAAGCGACACATCCAAATCCAGTCATGCCACATAGATGGTAAACATCATTCTCTGTACCTGCTGTTAAAGTGCAGTTTGTTATTTCAAACCTCGTCATCCCTGGCTGGAAATGTGGGGGACCTGACAACACACTCACCAATCTGCAGGGGATCTCTCACGGCCTTTATCCTGTAGAGCTGTTCCCCTCGTTGAAATTCATCTGGACTCCCATTGGCCAGACAGGAGTAGAGCCTGTAGAGAGGGGTGAGGAGAGGGGTCAAAGGTCAGGGTGAAATAGCTTCTCTAACTGCCCTGTCCTAGCTCAGCAATATTGTAAACAAAGCGTCTGAAGACAAACGGTGTCAAGAACCAATGTGAGCAGATGCCCACATGGTGTCGGATGTTATTATAATCATCAATCCAGTGTATTTTGTTCTACTTCTGCCATTAGTCACCGTAAAAAAAAAAAGCCATCAAAGGCATCAGTCAAAGAGACTGAACGGTTCCATCCCCACCTGATGTCTTCCTCATTTTCTGGAAAGCTCCAGTAGGCAATGCGGAGCTGCAGCTGCTCTGGCACAGGGGGGTACACCTTCTCCACCACCTCAAATGGGATGTGGAACGCTACCTGCTTGGCAGACAGCTCCACCAGAGGGATTACCTGGCCATCTGCATGAAAAAAGGGGGGAGGGGGAGGGGGGAGAAAGAGAGACAAAGAAAGAAAGAAAGGTTTGATATATTTGCAAAAACAAGCATGACACACTGACTGAGAGAGAAAAAAAAGACTAAATAAAGCAGTGTGATATCCGTTATTTACTGCAAATAAAAATGCATATTCTTTCACCACCACATTCAATTTGAAACCCCAGAAGCCCTCATGAGAAAAATTAATGGTTCCTACTTTCCAGCACAGTCACACTCATACTCCCTCAACCCCTGGCCTGCCTATGTCTATATAAGGCATGAGGTTCAGTTGCCTAAATAGTACCATTCATCATCCCACTCAACAGCAATTCAGATGAATTCATCACAGATTAGGCCAGGCAGGCAGGGCAGGAGGAAGGCCATAGAGCCTGTTAAAAGGATGGTCCTGCGGCTTTACAGTCAATCTGAGTGGGACTGGTACCAGCTGCTTCCCTCATGATGGACATCACAGGGGATAGGATCAGGACAGCTGCCAAGCCGCCACAAGAGCCCTCCTCCCCAGCCCCGGCAGGCCCCGGAAGGGCTTGGGTTTCCTGAGACGCTCTGGACTCGAATGACCTCCTGCTCCCCAGACAGAGCGGGGCAGCGAGCGAGCAACCAGCGTCTTCAAACGCAAAAACAGGCCACCACACAGCCATAAAACCACCTGGCCTCAAGGACTCTCTCTTTTTGTCAGGTCTGCTGCCAATCTGACAAAGTGCCATTGACTAAGTGTTGTGTGAATTACAGTTACAACATCACAGACCCCTGAAAGCCTGCACACACCGTCAGGCAGACACAGACAAGATCGCTGTACATACAGACATCTATGCTGAGGACTCCTTAAACACCACAAAGACTGCAAGGAGGGAGGAGGAGGTGGGGCTATGTATAATTAGATGAGGCAACAGCGTTGCAATCCATTCCATGGCCTTCTTTCAGTGCTGCCACTTGGATTTCAGGTCACACACAGACCATAGGTGGCCAGATCAACACAGATTCATCAGACGGACAAGGCTATGCATCATCCGCAAGGGACAAAAGACACGAGCATGGGCAAAAAAAAAGCAGCTATATGAAAACAGTTGCTACCGGGGAGAAAATCTCTTCGAATCCCTTTTAGTGCTTCACACACAAGTGTGGTGAAGGATCATCTTTGTTGTTTTGAATGCAGTAAAGAAGCAGTGGAAAACTAGAGCGCTTCACTTATCGGGCCTTGAGATGTGCCCTAGCCCCAAGAGTTTTCCTACTCAGGTAAGGCCCCGTGTTTGTAAACAACGGTGACACTGGGGACAAACAAAGCATACGAAATGAGAATGCAAACGTAACGCTGTCACACTCTGCCCGTCCAAACACACTAAATGACTCCTTACAGCACGGTAGCTGTGTGAGTCATACAACAAACTCCCTAACAAAGTGTCCTCAACTGACACTTCTCCGCGCAGGAGAACGGAGGCCCCACTTTCTGAAAACAGCCATGAATGTGAGAGGGCAGCTGGGCCTCAATGGCTGGCATTGTGTTTGTCTGCCCCCCTACTGCCAGCTCCTGCCTGTGGGCATCTTTACACGTTGGCCGACAGACACACAGGTCGAATTCAGATGAGCCTATGGATGAATCAGAGGCCAGAATAGTACATTGAGAATAGTACATTGAGGGGGCATTGGACTCAGAAAATGGCAGGGGATCAGAAATATGTTCATGTGAAATGAAGCCTTTTCGCGTTTCAAGGCTATCAGTGTGTGGTTTAATATGACAGTCTGGGAAGAAAGGGCTGCATGTACTGAACTTAAACAGTTCTACTCATTACCGGCTGCTGAACACACACACCTGGCCTTTATGGCATGAGGGGTCCATGCACATAAGACTCATCTCTGCATGTGTGTACGTGTGTCCCAGTGTGTGATAGATTTATGTGTCTCTGTGTGGTGTGTGTGTGTGTGTGTGTGTGTGTGTGTGTGTGTGTATGTGTGTGTGTCATTAGTTGCAGGGGGCCGCGGGTGTTCAGTGAGTCAGGTGGTAGAGTCACGGTCAGTCATACGGTGACTAAATGCAGGCTGGCCAATGAGCGCGCGGCGTGAGAGCCATCTAGCAGCTGGGCTTTTGTTGAGTTCTGAAAAGGTGAAACACAGCTGAGCGTCTCATATCCATGGCACGGCACAGCCTTTCGTGCAACTTGTCGCTGCAAAAGTCTCAAAAGCAAGAAGAGCGGAAAAATAATTATAAGAAAAAGATAAATGGCACACAGCTGGCAGATGTGTGTGGCTGGCAAGTAGCAAAAGTCTTAAATAACAAGATTGCCTCTGTTCCCAAACGAGTGGAAGGGTGTTATGAACAGTTTCAAACTGAAGCTGAAGTAGAGGGGGGGGGGGGGGGATGGGATTTGGCTGCTGGTTAAGTCCACTGTGCAAGATCTGCAGCATTATGCAGATTCAAAAAAATACGGGGGTTTATTGCCTAACCAAAATCCCCTGCTCTGAAGCAGTGACCTGCATAAGACAAAGCTCTTTTTACAGCCGTGGGGGCTCCACCCAACCCCCACCACTCCTTCAATCCAAACACTACCACACATGGCCTCCCTTTCCCCAAGAACCCCCACAACCACTACCCCCACCAACCTACTCACTCGCTCGCTCGCTCCTGGCAGGCTCTCCAGATAAATGCCTCTTGGCCCAAGCAGTCTAACTTGCAAACTTCTGTCAGCTCTCACCTTCAGTGCTTATAAGCCCCACGGCTAGGCTACAGAAGCCTCGCTAAGGTCCAGCCTTAACTTTCCTACGAGAACACGGAGAGGGGCAGACCACTCCAGAAGTATCTCCGGCAGCACCAGGAATCTCAACAACCCCATTGACCCCCGTGGGCCGGCTTTATTACACAATGGCTGGAGGGGGGGAAATGCTCTAACAACCAAAACAAAGTGCAGCAGCCACAGAATGTCTTCTGTTCTACGGGTGACTGGAGGATGAATTCAAGAACAGTAAATAAACAGACGTGTTGGCAGAGAGAAATTGTACTTGGGTCCAGATGGGGGGGGGGGGGGGGGTCCGATTTGTCAATTAGGGAGGCACCAATCAGCATTCAATATACTAGACAGATACTATGTTCATATTGTCGTACTCATGAAAAGTCGCTGCCACACTTAATAAACTGCCGCTATACTTTCATGTACTGTCACCTGCCGCCACGCATATTTCAGACTTGCACTATGGACTTCAAAAACTAGCAGGATCTACGCAGCTTCAGCTCCAGGCCGTAGTCAGATCATTATAAAATGGTCCAATACCATTCAGTACTTAATTCACTTTTAATGCAAGCAACAGGCAGACGCAGGACGTAGCTTCAGTTCGGGAAATTGCAGCTTTATTCAATGACCAAGAAACTATGCATAAGTCTCCTTATGCATTAAACTATGCATAACTCTGCTTTGGTCACACACTTCCCTCTTCTACCTTCTAGCTATTAATCTGCATTTTGTCTCTTGCTCACTCTATCACTCAGTGACACTCTACGCAAGTTGTTCTTAAAGGAGCCGCACCTCTTTTACATAGATGTCTACAGCCTTACGGTGTCTTTTTGTTGCCCTGTCAGATTTGAGTGTCTATAGAGACATAACGTGGAGATGTGGAGTGCAAAATAGTTTTGATGACAATTTATTTAATTGAAATGTGAAGACACTGTCAGAGTGGGCGCTTGTTTTACACAGAAAGTTTTCTTTATTTTTGTCTTGAAACTGCCCACTATTACGCAATTCATTTGATACTCATTTCTATTTATTTTTAGCCTTAATGTCAACAGACAGAGCAGAAAAAAATATAAAAATATAGCAGTCTTCATATTAATTGCGTTGTTACGCTAACTTTACTCATTTGTCTGGCAGAAACATTGGTATCGGTACTCAGTATCAGCAAGTACACAAATGTAAATACTTAGTCACATTCAAGAAATGTATCAGTGCATTCCTATGATATGCTATTTACACAGCTAGATAGATAGATAGATAGATAGATAGATAGATAGATAGATAGATAGATAGATAGATACTTTATTGATCCCCAGCTACAGTTTAACAGTTGGATGTACATTCTGGTGAATGACTCATAGTACCAGTGGGTCAGTATGTGTAACTAAGGCTGGAAATCAGATTAACCCATCCCATCTTCAATTAAAACATCTGAAACCTATAAGACCTGCAGTATAGGGGCAGCATTACAGATTGTCAGAATTGTGTAAGAGCTGAGGACCTGAAGTACTATCTCATGAGACTGCAACCATAGTTACCTTTTCTGAAAAATACAGCTGCTAGGCCTACTACAGAAGAGTGCATGGCATGGCATTCCCTTCCATTATTAAAATGGATAGGCCTATTGGTTTCATTTAAATGTGTATCTGATTATATCCATATGAAGCTAATCATTTAAGATAAATAAGAAATATGATATATTATTCCATTCAAACTTTACTTTCCAACATAACGGTTCAACTCACCTTTGATCTTTACTGTAGGAGAATTGGGCCCAGCGGACTGTTTTCTCCACCCTCTCCAATTCTGACAGAGACTCTCTGCCTCGGATATGAAAGAGCAGAGCGAGTCCTCCTCAAACCGGTCGGAGTCTTCGAAGGAGAATCGCTCTCCGTCTTCCCACTCCGCGAACATTAGTTCCATTACATCCGCGGAGTACGACTAGGCAAACTAAGGACTGTGAACCCTTGACACAAAAATAAAAAAGTACAACTTTCAACTACTGACAGTACACAGGAGAAACACACTTGCCGTGGACTCCAGTCTAAAGTGGGGGAGGGGTGTCACACCACAACCAAAACACTGCAGGGAGGAAACTCCACAGCCCTCGACGAAAACTTTAGCCCTTGTGATTTTTGGTTCGACAGTTCTAGGAATAAAGCATGTGCGTCTTATAATATGTCCTTTTCGCTTGTAGGGAAAAATGACAATGAAACAGTACTATTTATTCATTAGGCTACTTGGGTTCGACAACTTTAAAAGTGGTATCCTGCTCTAATAACCACTAGTCATGTATGGAAAATGAACGACACTATAATATCCTCAAAGGAACTGGCAGTTTTGTCAAAACAACCTACAACACGAATGAAAAACAACATATTTTCTGGTTGCTGACTTTTAAATAGCCTACCATGTTGATGCAACAAACAATATGCACTAGTTTGTGTTTGGCTTTTAAATGGCTTTCAGAGTCGCACGCGACGTTATTACAAGAACATTCTGAAATGTGGCCCTAAATTATATTCTGTTGAAATAGTAGGGCAGTGTCTCACTGACGGCACCCCTTTTACTTTTCAAATCCGCTGATAAATTATGCTTTGACAGCTGTGACTTTGTTACTTAAAGGATATCTGCCTACTATAGAAACGTTAAATATAGAAACATATGGACTGTGTCGAAAATTACTACAATCGTGAGGATCACCATAAAAGCTCACCCTACGGTTCTTCATTCAGCTGAGTTAAGCTGGTCTGCCTTGTGTTGGATTGGAAGAGTATTCAAAGCTAGCTAAGTTAGCCGGCTAGCTAGTACCTTGAAGGTAAACTGCCTCTTCCTTTCCTTACTGGTGTCCACTTTCTTCACTCATCAATGCTAGTGCATTATAAATACTTATATATTTTGATTGATTGCATAAGCGGAATCTTGTATAATTAGTGCAAAGAGAGTAAGCAGCTTTGCCCATTATAACGTTAAAGGCTAAACATAACAGAAACGAGCTAGGTGCCTAGCTAGCTAAACTAGCCAATAGTTGGCTGGTTAGCTAGCTTGGTAAACACAAATACAGTAGTTGTCAATCGAGACACCCGACAGATGTCAAATTATCTCAATATTGATTTTAGACATATGTTAAGGTGATAACATATAATCATTTTATATCAGAACCATTCGCCGTGTAACCCAATGGTCATAATCCTATCCAATACCCCAACTGTAGTTGCTGAAAACAAAACGGTTCGCTGTTTATAACGTTACTGACAAGTCTGCGTTATTGTCATCCTGAGTACAGTAAACTGAACAATACATTTTTTTCACAAGTTCTAACCAATGATACACATATCTAATTGAATTGTCAATGCACAATTTTCGCAATGTATGCTAATGTTTTACCCTCTCGTATTTCTCTTCCTTTGTATTTTCAAAAGCTTGTCTTTCGTTCGCTCGATCTTCCACAAGTTCCCGTCACATCCTTGTCTTGACATGAATAAAACACCCTGTTCTGCAGAATCACACCAGTGTCCGTGCCGGTTTCCTGCACTGTCTTTGTGCCACTGAAAGAAGCCGGGATCCCCAAATTGTGTCCTCGTCCCCCCTTCACTCTCTTTCTCTCCCCGATAGGGAAGATGGCTCTCCAACACTCGTAAGCTTCAGTGGACTATCCTCTATCAGCTGATCCCAACTTCCGCCTTGCTGCCGTTCATGTTTGGTCTATGATCCGACCGCATCGTTTACACAATTTAGCCAACATTTCGGAGTTTTACTATTTAACAATCACGTTAAATAATTACCTCCTTAATGGTTACCTTAACACAACTTACGGTATTAAAGTAAATTTGCCAAATTTAGACTGAAAGCTGATTAGCCTATGCCCTGTCAGCATAATGAAGAGATAGCCTAGCTAGCTCTACCCACAAAGAAAACAAATCCACAGAAATTAGCCAAACCTTCGAAATGAAGAAGTAATGCTGTGTTTTTTGTTTGTTTTTTTGCTGGTCCTCCTCAGTCAAGAATGACATAAGAAATGTAGGCTGTATGGCATAATTAGCCTACTTTTATTAGGCCACACTGTTTAGACACATTGACCTTTATTTTAAAGATAGCTTATATTATGGACACAGGCTGCTGCAAGCTGATGTTGGTTATATTATATACTTATATATTACAGTATGATGTTTGTTTGAAACTCATCTTTGCAGCTAGTTTTAACTTTGCAAAACTCTACTAATTGACATATCTTTGATTACTATAAAGAGATCAAAATATGGACGAGCAGCCTACTCTCATTCCAGGCAGTAGGCATAGTGTTGGCAGGCCAATGTCACTATAGGATTAGGCTCCTGCTAAAGATCACGTTTCATTGTAAATCACTTCAAAGTCAGGAATGACTTCCACTTAAATGATATGCCAGCCATCTGCCATAACAGGCCTGGTTTGTCATTTTAATTAATTTAGGCTATTTTGAGGCAGGCTGGCTGTTATGAAAGGCAGAGAGAAACCTCTATTATAATAACATAATTCGGGGAGAGATTGTAGGTGATATTCACGTTTGTTACATTACAGATCCATTAGTATCATAAAGCTTGGTGGTGATCGACATGCCCTTATGTGCAATTACAATGTTTTTTTCGACATTGCCACTAGCATTGTCATGTCATAGCACTCAAAAGCCATCATGGCTTCCTCACCTTTTTTTTTTGTTATCAGGACTGACTTTTTGAAACCCTGCATTATGGATGTTGATGATATGTAGATGTTTTTTCAATGCATTTCTGCCAGCAATCCACAGCCGCAATATGAGCAATCTCAGTATATGGAGTACTAAACCTATTCAGCATACCATCGTGCAATTGCAAGGCACTGATGATTTGCTATGCAATTACATTGATTTCTGTTCAATTAAATATACTGCTCTTTGTCCCGGTCAGATTAATGCTTCCCTCTGTTGTTGAAGAGCAGTCACAGCATGTAGTTCCTCATCATTTTGCTAGGGGGCACAATTGATAAAATCATACAATTATAATAACAATGTAATAAGCAATGTAGGCTAAATGTAAGGAAACTACTGGCAAGAAACATACATCTTCTAATCTTAAAGTAAAATGATTACTGTCTGTGACACTGTAGGTAAGATGTATCATAAAAATGTAACCCTAGCCAAAGCATGATTCGCAAAGCAAAGCTGTGTCCAGGGAATTAATCCAAATGGTCTGTGGAATGGAGTTCTAATTCCACTATGTCACATGTTGACCTGATTTCAGAGAATAACTCTAATTTGTACTGTATATTGAAAGGTATATCAACATATTGCCACAACTATTGATATTCTATTGACTATTGATATTCTCACTGCAGAGTTTGCACATGATTATTGTTAGGAAGGACATTTGTTTTTTGAAAGGAAGGAAAGATACGATTTGCTTGGGAATATGTGAAGGATTCAGCCTTTCAGTCCTATTGAGATCTTTAATGCTCTCATCATTACTAGATCATATCCAATGAAATACTAGGCCCGTCCGTATACATATGAAATTGAACAAAAAACACACACAATGGAAGTTTCACTTGATATACATTTAATATGGTGGAACCATGGTTTAATGAGATGCACACTTTCAACAAGATAACAGGAGAGTTTTGCACCACAGACATGGCCTGATACACTACTATGTGTTCATTCAGAGTCAGACCATTTGATTGTCTTAAAATGACCTAGACAGGAGAACAGAAGTCAAATGAGAGACCTCCATCTAACTTATGTGGGGGCAGGAGTTTCATATTGACTCCTTTGCTTTGTATACTCCTGGAGATAGCTGTGGCTTTGTTACTGCAGTGCCTGCATTTTTGCCTATAACACAAGGAGAAACGTTAAGCCAGTGTAATTTGAGATAAGTTCAATATAGCTAATTTCTTAACTTTCTGGAGGTCGACTGAGTAATGACCTTGAATGCATACACATATGGCACATCTGACCTTTTAAAATAGCATTTAAAGTGACACTGAAAAACAGCACACAACATTTCTTTGTTCAACATAACATTCTTGTACCAGAAAATATCCACAATCCTGGATGAAGAAACCAAAGTAGACAAATGGTTTACTGACCTTTAAGGTCAATAACGTACAACTTAAAATGACAATAAAACACTACAGATAAAATCATGCATTTCCATAATTTTAAATATGACAAGCCACAAGATACTAGTTAATGAAATGTATGTCTACTCATTGTCCCACAAGACTTTGATGAGAGCATTTCTGTCTGTCCTGTGAAGAGGCATGTTCATATACATTCCCCTGCCTCTGTACCAGTTCATCAACAAAAAACCTCCTTTAAAAAGTCAAGTCTGGATTTTCAAACGATCACTGGAATTTTGTGTATTGTTTGGAATAAAAGCTGCTGTAAGCTGTTGTAGGGTGAGAGTGATTATACACTTGTAATAACACTCACAACCCTGGTGCAAATGTTATGGAATGCAACCAAGTGCAAGACAAAAAAGTAACAAATGTACTTCAAGTTTGGAACCCTCTCATGATACACAATGGCTTAATAGTCCTGAGGCAGGTAATATGTACAGCAAATAAATATGATACAATACAATAATTATTTGGCATTGACTTTCAATTGAACAACACGTATCAAGATTGCACCAGCAGTCTCTCTACACAGTGTCTTGCTTTCCCATAGAGGACATCAACTTTGTTTTTAAACACAGAGAAAGAGGATGGAACCACAGTACAGGCACAAAGGGAAGAGGCTAAGACATAGAGCTAAGCACTGCAAGACAGAAGTTAAAGGACTGCATTAGTCTCTCCTGGGGCTTGGACAGGGGTGGACCATGTGGCGAGAGATAGCTCAGGGATACATGCAGAGCAGGAATGTGGAATGGAGCTATTTTAAAGCCGCAAGTTCACTGTCTTACCGCTTGTGAGCAACTTCCTCTTGACCCTGGGACAGAAATGCAACACCGCACCAGTGAATGACACCTCTGGGACTTCAAGCCCACATGAAAATCATCAACAGATGTTTAGGTTGTTGTTGTTGTATTGGGGATTCATGCTGATTTAGTGCAACTGTTGTCACCTAGGCACATTTATGCTAGTAATCTCCTGTTTCCAGTGGAAACCTGACAGTGGTTTCTGTGTGTGTGTGTGTGTGTGTGTGTGTGTGTGTCAGCATGTGTCAGCACTAAAGAGGGCCACTCAACAGTTCTGTCTTTGTATGAGCACAGTGTGATGAGTTTGACTGAAGGAAAGCTCGGGGAGATGAAGTGGTATGAAGAAGATGCCCAGGAGGAGAAGACACCCGGTTCCCTGCCCGAGACCCCAGTTCCCCACCACACAGCAGCGAGGTCACGGCATCAAGCGCCGCAGTAACATCAGACCTTTGCTAAGCTGTGGGTCTGTTTCTCAATCCAACGCAGGAATCTGCTGACTCGGGTGTAAACGCCGGGATAGGTGGGGTCACCGCAGCCGTGACCCCAAGATATGACCCCCGTGAGCACCCAGCGACCTCCCTCGTCCTGGCACACTAGTGGACCCCCGCTGTCTCCCTGGCAACTGTCCACTCGCCGCCGGTCCGACAGGCTGCCTGCACACAGCATTCGGCTGGTGAAGCGGGTTCCATAGCGCTTCTTACACTTCCAAGAGGGCAGCAGGGGAACCCAGGCCTGCAGAAGTGTACGGGAGTACTCGGAATCTAGAGAGAGAGAGAGAGAGAGAGAGAGAGAGAGAGAGAGAGAGAGAGAGAGAGAGAGAGAGAGAGAGAGAGAGAGAGAGAGAGAGAGAGAGAGAGAGAGAGAGAGAGAGATAAAGACAAGGTATAAAAAGAGGCAAGGTCATACACCAGAGCTCATGGTGATATAATCTATCCGTACATAAACATGCTGTTGGCAATGCTCTTCATTCATCAGAAACAGCTACATTTTACTTCTTTAACACTATATCATAATTTGATATTCAATCCGTGTGAAATATAAATACAATATTGCCCTCTGTGGCTAATGAAAATGATAAACTTGGTACTGGGTTAAACACAGTTCTCCAGAGGCTGATGTGGAATACTGAGCCTTTGAATGCTTTGGTCTGACTTCCTCAGTACCTGTGATGCCCCAGCCCGTGATGACACATGCCGCAGGCCTTTTGCCCTTTTTACTGCTCAGGGCGGGCAGGCAAGCAGCGTTGGTGTGGGGATTGAAGGCCACGCAGGTCCCGTCCGAGCCTTTGAGCTTGAGCAGGGCGATGTCGTACTCCCAGCCCTGGCTGTGGTACTTCCTGTGGATGACGATGCGCTCGGGGGTGAGGCTGCGCTCAAAGTCGTCCCGCTCCACCGTGTGATAGTCTCCCAGCCGCACCACGTAGCGGGACGGGTCGGTGCCGAACCTGGGAAAGAGACAGAGAAGAGAGAACGAGAAGAGACGTTCACATGTGAGAAAAAGCCAAGCTCCCAGAGAAAGAATAACATTGTGAGCGCAACCGAGCCAGGTGACCTCTGGGGGCGGGTGGGGTGGTGACCTGCCAACACAAACACACTGGAGATAGGAGTGTGTGTGTGTGTGTGTGTGTGTGTGTGTGTGTGTGTGTGTGTGTGTGTGTGTGTGTGTGTGTGTGTGTGTGTGTGTGTGTGTGTGTGTGTGTGTGTGTGTGTGTGTGTGTGTGTGTGTGTGAGTCAAACAGACGGGTTAACAGACTCGGCACGGTAAGAGGCATGGAAAATCTCACCGTGCTGAGCATGAATGCACATGAAATTGACTGCAGCCGATTTGGCCAACCCTTCATGCTGGAGAGCTTGACTGCAGCAGGATTTCATTCTGGCTTTGCGTCAATTTATCTGGCCAGATGTTCCGTATAGTTTTAAATAGCTCAATCAGGTGTGTTCCATTGGGGGTAGAGCCTTTCATATGATGATTTCAATATGATCTCGTAATAAGTGAGCTATATTTCAACATCAGCTTTCTAGCTGAAACAACTATTTTCTTCCATTTATGAACAATGAAAATCAGACAAGTAAAACTTCCTTTCTGTCAGGACCATTTACGTTATGGAAAACAGTTCGAACAACTAAAAGCCTAGAACAGCTAGAAATATATACCAGTATCTTTTTTACAGTGAGCATTTGCATTTAGATATTGGTCTTCAACTTTCAAAGGTACAATCAACCCTTCTGATCCAGTCCTATTTCTGAACTAATTAGTCTCTAATTAGTCTAATTAGTCTCCAGTTAACCTGATTTCTCAGAGTCATACACAGTTCCAGCCAACCAACTTATTGTTGTCAAGTTCAAACATCAACAATTTCGCTAGAACAGCAGACTTCATTTTGCTTTGAATGCTCATATTTATCGGTTCATAATTGACCACCAGATGTCTCCCCCGCACCTCTTGAAGCAGTGTGCCGCCGTGACCACCCAGCAGGAGTTGACGAGGGTGGCTCCACACAGGGGGTGAGTCCCTTTCGACTGCGATCTCAGCCACAGGGACACCTGCCACGGCCAATCCCCTCTGCAAAGATTAAACACAATAGACTGTTCTTAATTCACTTAGTTAAGTTAACTTAATTTGCTTTTGTTCACTAAAGCCTTCTTTATTAAGTCAATTAATTCAACTACTTGCGAGTGAGACATTGTTATTTGTGTGTTGGTATGCGCTGTATGAGATTTAATGCTGCGCTGCACATTACCTGAGGGACTTATCCCCTCCGATGATCCTCCTACGCCGACGCTGCGTGTTCGGCCGAACGCCACAGACCGGCGCGGCCATGGCGCCGTCTCCCACGGGCTCCGTGACATAGTCACAGATGACCCCGGCGTCCTCGCTGTGGCGGCAGTCGTGGGCGTCTTGCCCATCAGCCTGGCACTCGCCCAGAGAGGACTCCTTGCCAGTGCATCTCACATTGTCCAGGTGGATGGGACCTTGGCCCTCCCCGAAATAGGCCATGGACCGTGCTTTGGACACCCCTCTAAAAGATAAGTGGGTCACAAGGCAACATTTAATCCACAATCTTTAATGTAGCATTGTTAATGACATAAAACATTTTTTGTGAAAAGAGTAATGATGTAAATTGGTGGGTTGATGCTGCGCATTAATTGTTGTTGCTGCTTGTGCCGGAAACTGGACTCTAACGAGTTAATCAGAGACTCCTAAACTCCCTAGTCAGAGAAATCAATATTCCATCCGACAAACTCCCCTTTCTTTTGTTTTTCTCCTTTGATGTGTGCTGGCTGCGCTGTGCTGTGCGCACATGTGTGCCTGATCATTCCCACAGGATGTCTCCACACGCTAGCTGGAGGGAGGGGATGGAAACAGTGAGTCGGTGGGCGAGCGAGCGAGCGAGCGAGCGAGCGAGCGAGCGCTACTCACACGAAGCCCAGCTGCCGGCACACCACCGTGGCGCTGACGTCATTCCAGCCGTCGTCGCACACGCTGCCCCACTGGCCGCTCAGGAACACCTCCACGCGACCCTCCTTCCTGCTCTCGCCCGCCACCAGCCTCACCAGGGGACCTGGGGGGGGGGGCACAGCACATAGGGGAGAGAGGGTTCACACTGGGCACTCTATCTCTCATACATACCAGGATCATGATTCAAAGACAGAAGGTGTATGGATGTCAGCTCAAAATGATTGCGACATATCTTGGCCATGTCAAGTTCAATACTATTTTATTGATTTATATGTTATAAAACTACATCTCAAGGCACTTTAGAGCTCTAAGCCCCCCACAGCAACAACTCAAAGCCTGGATCACCCCATACACACACACGCACAGACACACACACACACACACACACACACACACACACACACATGTACGCACACAAATACAGAAAGTGATTAAAAATCCCTCTCACAAGGAATGAACCCATAATCCAGCTCATAAATTGCAGAGGTGATGTGACGTGATGTGTCTGCTCTTAACATAAATCAGCACACTTAAAGGGGTACTGTATCTGTGCAGAGGTGGCAGCACAGACATGTTCTGATTTAAAATCTCTCTCTCTCTCTGTCTCTCTCTCTCTCTCTCTCTATTTTTCTCTCTCTCACCAGTGCCAGGTCTCCAGGCCTCAGCAGCCACCTTACTTTAATATCTACCTGAGACAGGCGCTGCTGCTGCTGGGATCTCGTTGGCCTCTCCTCCTCTGTCGCATCGGACCGCCACATCTTCGGAGTGCGAGCAGTCATGGCGGCCCCACTCAGCGTGGGCACAGTCCAGGAGCGAGGCCTCTGTGCCGGCGCAGCGCACCTCATCCAGATAGATCAGCCCGGAGCCCTCGCCAAAAGCGCTAATTGGCAACGACTCAGCTCGCCCTCTGGTGGTCAAAATGTACAATTACAATTTGCACGACAGCATCCAGAATTCATATATGATTTTACAGTTTTTAAAAGTCTCTGTATACTTAATTCCATATAGAAAGCTTCAACTTTAAAGTAGCTCACATTTAGAGGTCACACTTCTATCAAGAATCAGTATTAGGAATGAGTCTCTCCTCTACCAAATGTTCCAAAACACACCTTGAGGTCATATGGTGATGCACTTGGACATCACAGCTGTGTTTCTTCAAAAGTGAATGAAAGTGAATGTACTTCCGGAGGTCAGGCAGCACAACCACAGCTGCCCGGAGGCCTACCTGAAGCCAAGCTGCCGGCACACCACCTGGGCGCTGAGGTCTGTCCAGCTGTCGTCGCACACCGTGCCCCAGTCCCCGGAGTGGTAGACCTCCAGACGTCCCTCCCAGGGACTGTCCCCCCCAACCAGCCTCACCACGCCATCTGAAAACCAGCAGCTTCCTTTCAGCTGTCAACTTTGGAAAAATCATGTAGGCTCACTCAAAACCAGGTAATGTTAACCCCCTGAACTTTGATTAATGGCCTCAATTGAGAAGATCATGTTTTTTTCCCCTTATTTATGAGTTTGTTAGGCTAAATATAGCATGTGTAGATCAGGGATGGAAATTAGCACCAGCCACCAGCCAAATTCTGGCAAAATGTGAGAGTGGCTGGTAGATTTCAGACACAAAGTCATATTTTAACATTGAGTGGCTGGTTAATTTCACCAGAAATCTGCTATTGGCTGATAGATTGTCACATTTTCACATTTTAATTTCCACCCCTGGTGTAGATGTGTGTATTTTCTCCCTGTTCTGACCGTTCTCACCTGTGTAGGGGTTGCAGGACACCCCGGCATCCTCCATGTGGTCGCAGTTGTGCCGACCCCATCCTCCGTGAGGGCACTCCTCCAGGGACAGCTCATTTCCTGTGCACTGAACCCCATCTAAGTGGATGGGCCCGCTGCCCTGTCCGAAGTGGGCCCAGGTCCAAGCCTTTGCCACTCCTCTGTGTGAACACACACACACACACACGAGAACACATACACACACACACACACACAGACACACACACACACACACACAGATACACACACACACACACACACACACACACACACTAATAAAAACAGTCTCTCCAGGGAGCCTCAGACAGTACAGGAAAGCAAATGTGAAATGGCTATTTGATTGAATACTTAATGGTATGCTATATATAGCCAATGTGCCATACTTTTACTGTGAAGGCCATCTAGGCAATGAGGTTTTGATGACTGGGGGAGATAGGAAATTAGAACAAGGCCAATGCAGGAATGAGTCACTGTGTGTACGCACATTTGCGAGTTGTCGTGTCTCGCTGTGTGTCCTTGAGCTGTGACCTTCAGTCACTGCTTCACTCGTCATCTCTTGAAATACTAGCATTTTATATGAGCATACGTATGAGAATGGAGCAGAGGCATCACCGGTTAATGAGCAGTAATTGTGTGTTAATTAGAGAGTGGTGGTGGTGGCGGTGGTGTGTGTGTGTGTGTGTGTGTGTGGGGGGGGGGGGGGGGGTATAATATTTGATTCAGGGGATTCTCTATTTTCTGTTGGAGTTCCAGATTGACATTTGCCGAGAAAGACAAACAGCTGGGGTCAGAGAGAGTGAGACTGAGAGAGAGAAAGAGAGAGAAATAAAGAGAGAGAGAGAGAGAGAGAAAGAAATAAAGAGAGAGATTGAGAGAGAGAGAGAGTGCACGCATTCAAACCTCTCCCCCCCTCCTGTGAGAAGCACAAAGCCCCGGTGTAGCAAAAGGGCCTGTGAGGTGGGCAAGTTTATACACAGAGCACATTCTGTGACTTCCCTCCCTCTCTTGCACGCCGACCATCAATCATTCAGGCTTCTCATTTATCTATATTGATAAAGTTCACTCTCCATCAGCCCGGGGGAAGGATAAATAAAGCCGCTCCTCCTCCTAGCGGCACAGCGTCAGCATACAGAGAAGCGTCCAAGGCTGCGGGGCTACTGCAGGAATACTCCACATTTATAGGCCCGTGAGTTTCGACGGTAAATAATTGATGATGGTGGATGTTGGTGTAACCACTCTCTGACAGGCCAGACCAGACACGGGAGACTTCTTTAATAGTGCATCATTCAAAGTCGTTCAGAGTAGTTTTCATTTAAAAAAAAAAAACGACCTGCTTATAACAAAGTGGCTGTAATACAAGGTGTTTTACAGGGATAGTTTTGACTTGTTTTACCTGGGATATTTTAAGCTGAACAGAGAGAGAGGGATGGTGACACATACTCACCCAAGACCTAGGTGTCTGCACACCACCTCCGCATCGATGTCGTCCCATTGGTCGTCGCAGATGGTGCCCCACCTTCCACCGTGGTACACTTCCACACGGCCCTCGAAATCCTCAAGGCCTCCCACTAACCTCAAGGGGGCACCATTGCCTACAAAAGGGAAAGAAAGTGTTTACAAACTGTTGCGCAGTCAAAGAAGACATTTATCAGAATTGTTTCTGTTTTATTGAGGAACAGGACAAAACAGAACAGGAAGAATGTTGCTAAATCTACAATAAAAAAGGAAAGGAGGGGAGTTGCTGTCCATGTCCACCATAATAAAACATGGACACGTTTGACAACAATATTAGTTTTAGCGCCAAACACAAGATGACCAAAAATGTGATAGCCCAAATCCTCCTCTGCTTCTGGGCAGTCAGCTGAGCCAGTCACCCGAGAACGTAACAGTTATGTGAGCGATGCGTGTGGAGTATGGAGAGGGCAGGAAGGCAGTGGGGGGAAGAGAGGTGGGGGTGGCCAAAGAGGCGGAATAGATCACTTAGATGCAATTTCCAGTGTCTTCAAGGCGGAGTGTGTGTTTTTAGCAATAGGGTGGGTAGGGGTGGGTTGGGGGTCTGATGGGACCCCCCCCCTACCCCACCCTCAGCCGGACCTCAGATGTTTTTAGATAGCCCTCTCCCTCCTAATGTTTCTGACTGAATTATTCAGCGCAGGCGCTAAATATACCCACGGCGGACCGCTTCACTGGCCATTCACAGGGCGCAGCACACGCTACTCCTGCTGCTGCCACTGCTGCTGCTGCTGCTGCTGCCTGTTCTGGGACGTTAGGAATTCTCTCTTAGGAACAAAGATTGTAAGGGCATGTGAGAGAGAGAGAGTGTGAGAGAGAGAGCAAGAAAGAGAGATAGAGAGAGAAAGAGAGAGATCGTGAGGACAATATGGGGGTCTAAAAGGGGTTGACTTCCCCCTTTCTGGGTTCATCAGTCTGAGTCTCTTGCAGTGTTCCGAAATTGTAAGAGCAAATAAACGCAGCCTCCGGATGGCACTCTCATCCAAGCGTTATAGAACATTTAATTTAGGAATTAATCGAGTGCCCCGCCTCCAGACTGTGTTTTTTTCGACTGAAAACTAGAGGTGTGCTGGCCAGAACTAAGGGAGCAGGGCACTACCAAGCCCCGTGGTAATTCGAACACTGGTCTCTTGCCCAACTGGGCTGGCGAGGCATGTCATTGAAGTGCAGAGACAGGCGCAGCTGAAAAAAGAAACGCGTACGACGTCCCCCCTGGTCCTGAGGGTGCCAGGGGGAGAAGAATGCTGGAGCGCCACAATGTACAGGACAGGTGTGGGGGGCCGCTGTCATCTGAGGCCACACGACGTCATTGTCAACCGCGTTTTGTTTTATTTTTGATCGTTCAAAACGGAGCCGTGAAGATGTGTGTTGGCCTTGAGTGTTCATGTCTGTGTCAGCCAAAAGCAAAGATACTCATTGCCCAGAGTAGCAGTGGTATAGCAACAGTGCTAAATGTGTACGTTAACAAGACACAAGCAGACACTAGCTGTTGAGCTGTAGCTGTCTGGTAAGCCCTAAGACCCTTAGCGTCCCTCATAGTCTGAAGACATGGAGATTGAGATCCATCTGCTGGAGTGTGTTCTAAAGCCCTTCATCCTCACCTTCTGGTTCCACACACACAACCCCTGCTTCGTTGCCATGGTTGCAATCCCCAGAGATAAACTTCCTGGTTCGACATTCCAGCAAGGAGTTCTCATTGCCATGGCAGCCGAGGCGCTCATAGTGGAAAAGTCCGGAACCAGGGCCAAAGTATGAGTGCTGCAGTGCCGTGCCGATCTCTCTGTGGACAAGAGAGGAATTTAACCACAACTTCTTTTTCCAGCTTACACAATTTCATGTCAATATTTAGATTGAGTCTGGGTCTGATTTGAGAATTTATACAGATTGACGACATATGTAAATATTGCTCCATATTGACGCTTTGTTGCTTAGCTCTTTTCCTCTCGTACCCAAGGTCGAGCTGTCTACAGATCACGCTGGCGTCTCTGTCCGTCCAGTGGGTATCACACACAGCCCCCCATTGCCCGTTCAGGTACACCTCCAGCCGGCCACTCTTAGACAAGCCTCCCACCAGTCTGGCTGAACCTGGATGCGGATGGGGTAGAAAATGAGAAAGAGCAGACAGTGAGACACTGAAGTGTGTGCGTTAAGGAGAGTGAGCAAGGACACCTGTCTCTCTCTGTCACACATATACAGACACAGACGCATACACAGACACACACACACAGACACAATCAGGGGCAGACAGCCAACACTGCACACTCTGACAGACCAGAAATTCAACAAACCATGATTACTCCGAGATAATAGCGTAGCAGACTGATTTGCGGCTTTGCGTCTTGCTGCAAAGTTCAGACAGGGTAGGGAAAGTCATTAGCATACACAAATAAACAGAGTAAATCATAAACACACAGACGAGACAGGGAAAAGCAGACACATACGTGTACACACACACACACACACACACACACACACACACACACACACACACAAAGACACACATTCAGATATACACACAATACACACACGTAGAGCCATACAATCCATCAATCAGTCAACAGGTCCTCTAACAATGTGCTGCCTCAAAGTGAAAATGCTCCGGAGACCGAGAGTGAGATGATCAGAGCAAACACAGACCAGATGCAGTCCAGCACTCATCAACAGCAGCACTGCTCTGCTCTCACAAGCGCCATACAGCCAGGCGCTGACAGAGGAGCACACACAGGGCCAGACGCATGCGGCCACACAAAGTTAGCCAGTCCCACGGGGAGGCCTTGGCACAGACAAATACACACACACACACACACACACACACACACACACACACACACACACACACACACACACACACACATGGACTCTCTCCCTCTCCCTCTCCCTCTCCCTCTCCCTCTCCCTCTCTCTCTCTCTCTCTCTCTCTCTCTCTCTCTCTCTCTCTCTCTCTCTCTCTCTCCCTCTCTCCCTCTCTCTCTCTCTCTCTCTCTCTCTCTCTCTCTCTCTCTCTCTCCTTCTCTCTCTCGCACACACACACACACACACACACACACACAGTCTCTCTCATTCACACACATGTACATAAGACCCTGTGACAGCAGCCCTTGATTGATGGGCGGAAAACACAGAGAGGGGATCAACTCTGGTGATAAATAGATTCCTTTTTTTAAAACACACAAACAGAAAAGACAGGTGTCTCCATGTCATGGAGATCAGAGCCAGCTACCCATTAAGGTATACACAGACACACAATGAAGTGATGAGTTTTAGCTACTGAGGAGGACCCACCCCCCTCGACGGGCTCTTACCCTGGTGACAGTCACAGTAAGCCCAGCCGATGGCTCCGGAACCCTGCCGGTAGAAGCACCAGGGATTGGACTCTCGGTCCGGGTTGCGGCAGTAGCTGTGGTCCCCCAGTCCTCTGCTGGGGTACTGCAGGACGTAGTCGGGAAACTCGGTCCACTTCAGGCAGGGGGAGCCAGAATCCGTCTGAGCTACAGAGCCATTGTAGTAGCCCAGCTCCGTGAAGCCTTCAGAGCACGACAGCGGGGCTGAGAACATACACATCCATACAGTATACTGTCAGTCCAGAGGTAATGAGTGAATGGTAGACATCAGTCATCGGTCATACTTACTGACATGCTCTGTCCTGAGAACAACCCCATGAGGTGGTAGGATACACACACAAGGATGGTACAGTATACTTTGACACCAGAGAATATGATGTGCTTTATTTGAACTTGTCACATACTCAAAGGTATACCACATTCACAGTATGAACCATGACTGAAAAGCTTAGAGGTTTTTTTAACAAAAGTTCTCCAAAAGATATGTGGCTCAGGAGGAAAAATGGGCAAACTGTGAAATAACGTAAACAGTGTTATCAAAGTTATGAGTGTTTGTCTAGCTCTGCAGACCTCAAGCCATTCATAACATATTTACCTCTCTCTCTCCCTCCCTGTCTTTCTCCCTCCCTCCCAACTATCTGGCATTAAGAATGGGACTGATGAGGAGACAGTGGAGCCACCAGACGGCTCAGCCATACAGATGAGTCTAAGCTGCACTGCCGGGGTAGGGGATTGGATGGGGATCAGATCTGCTGAGTCACAGCAGGTAAACCAAACAACAACCCCAAAACCTGGCTTTCCAGGATGGCTTCTGCAGGCTAGATAAGCCAACCTGAATGTGAAGAAGCAGCACTTAGTGCAAAGAGCGCGTCTTAGCGTGTGTGAGGGACATGTATGTGCGATAAGGGGAGAGTGAGAGTGCTTGAGTGAAGTTTGAGTTTGATGTTTACAATTAAACGAGACATACTTTTGGGTGCCTCGAAGAAAAGAACGGATATTGCCTCTAAACCCCTGAATAATCTGAAGCATACAAATACCTCTCCAGAAGCCATAACCCCCGTCGTTCAGCAAAGCTGCGGGTAAACACGCCCGCCTGTAATGCTTTTAACGTCACCAATCCCATCCATAAGCCACAACGTGGCCCTGCATTGTTAAAAAGGCAGCGTTTAAGACCCCGAGAGGCTGCATTCCTGGGAGCTAGTCGGGGCTATTTCCCCCTCCTGCCTCCCCGCCAGAGCCAAATCGGACTGCTCAACATGTGCTGCACGTCTGGGCTTTATTGCAAGCCGGGCAGACGTCGGCACAGCCGAGAGGAAGTCTGGGCCCGGGGCCACAATCTAAAGTGAAGGTTAAAAAAGAATCGCAGGACCTCTTGTCAAAAGACAACGCTCCAAAGTGCGCGATGGTAGGAAATGAGATGAGAGCGAACCTCATCAGTTACACAGATTGCATTTTGAGGTGGGGGGGTGGGGTTGGGGGGGGGGGCATATGACAAGAGGGACATAAGGGAGATCAGGAGGATGTGCCCAGAATTAACACACTGTATAAAACACAATCTCATAAATGTCATCCGGGATGGGAAACAAAAATGTGCCGGGCTGAGATAAGAACTAATTTGCGATTAATGTCAAGGTAACTGCTGATCATGTGCGCGTATAATTTGATGAATCTTTAAACCAGATTGCACATGATTCTGGATGGGGTCCATCATAGCCCATCTGGGTCTGAGACCAGTTCCAGGGTCAGCTGCTATGGATAGGAACTTTGGCTTTGACTGCTTGTGGGATTTTGTCATGTCTCGCATACAGCTGAATTTTGGCTGGAGAGAGCACATTGGATAAGATCATCTTCCAAGTGAAGTCATGTAATGTAAAATGTATATGCATACTGTTAAAGCATAAGGCACAAAGTGCTAACTTCCTTCAATCAGCTCCACGGCTAGTGTGAAAACCTTGAGAAGAGTCGGGGAAAGCAGATATGCTTACTTAGGAAAATCACCCAGCTGCTCCACCACAACCACCACCACCACCTCCCAGCCCTTAGATTCTCGGTGGCCGAGGGCTTACCGACTCCTCACGAGATCCCTGAGGTGAGGCCAAGCAAGTATTCACACCTGTAAGCTTTCACTCACAAATATACACCCATGTGGGCAATCACCCTGGCCCCACCGTGCCTGTGCTTGTTCATAGCTTGCCTCTGTTTTAATGCAGGGCTTAGAGGGTTGGCTAGGACCGAGCTCCACTTCAGACAGCGCAGAAAGTGACTCGTGTAAAACAGGAGAGCTTTGTGTCTGTCGTTGTCCGTTGGAGAGCTTAGAACATTCAGAGAGCGTTTCCAAGAAGTGGTGTATCTAAGCAGAGGAGTCTGCGTTATTGCAGCCCGCCGCTTCCACTACAAGCAAACTGACAGATATTTGATCGGCTGCCAAAGAGTGAGTCACGGCAAGAAAAGTAGACAGTGTATATTTTCTCCTTTGAGAAGGTCGAGCTTGAGTTTCATACGAAATTAAAGCAGTTTCATCATCCTCCAAGTCTACGTCTAAGCTCTACACTCTACCTGCCCTTAGCAACAACAACACAAAAAGGTGCAATGGTTAGCGCCAAAACATGACTGATCTTGAAAATTGATGGAGGTATGCGGATGCATTCAGCACTGATATGTTCTTTAAGCCCTCTGAGACAAAACTGCCACGAAACATCCAAAGCAGGGTTGTGTGACATTTCTTTTCAATCACAACTATTAGCTTAGCTTGGAATGGGCTTTCCATAATCTATTCCCCTTTCGCCCCACAGGAGGTTTTTCACCGAGGCGTAATGAATATTTCATAAAGTTCATGTTGCACTTTCAGCCACATGAGAATGCCAGCCGGAAGCAAGCTATTAATGTCATTACTGGCCACTCTGTAAACATAGATATAGTCTTGACTGGCAATCTGCACATTACACATTCGCAAAACAAAGACCTCCTTGCACCCTCTGGGACTGGAGCTGGAGATATAGATTGCAGCAGGGCTAGGAGTTTGGATTTCATGCATCAAATAAAGTAAAGGTTTTAAATTGATTAGGCCTCTGACATTTTCCTCACCGCTCCACTCTCGTCTAAGAAAAAACAATGCACAATCCATGTCCATATCTTTTATAACTCACTGTTGCCCTTTCATAAATGAGCTTATCGTCCATGCTGTAATCTGGCCTGCAGCAAAGTCCACAACAAGAAGCAATTTACTGAAACACTATCGGGGTGTGTGGGAAATCCTAACCTTGACTCCCATAGCGCAACATTAGAAGAACCACAATAAAGATTCCATTGGGCCTGTGCTGACGGACAGAGCCTTCTTTTTTCATGATGAAGTCCATCAGTATGTGAACCGTGGATCCCATGCAGCACATCATAAGTAGCCTCTTTCTGATCAGGACAACCCAGGGGTGCGTTTCCCATAACCAAAGTTGCTAACCTGTTAGCAACTTAGTTGGTTGGCAATGGGAAATTGCATTGTAACCAACGAAGTTGCTAACTTAGTCAGCAACTATGGTTTTGGCAAACGTGGCCCAGAATGTGAATGAGGCAATAGCGATGGAATCTTCTTGTCTCCTTGTCTAAGCATGAACTGGAAGTGCGAGACAGAGCGTGAGGCTGAGGGGGGGGGGGGGGGGGTCAGTGAGGTGAATGCTGGAGCATCCAGCCTGAGGGATGTCAGTACTGGGAAGACCTGTCTAAGCTTGGCAAGCCAGCAGGAACGGTGCTGGGTTTAGACTGTATCATATAACCTGATGCGTGAAATTATGGAAATTTTTGTGCCTCAGTGAATATCCCATTGAAGATGATGTGCAAAACAACAGATCAGGTTACACCCAAAAGTCATGTTTATTGTTCATTTTTCATGAATACAACAACCATGTACTCTGTTGCGACAGTTTTACAGCTTCTGTGTCATAGCTGTGGGACAGAAGCGATATTTTTGTTTGGAAGAAGCTGCTTTAATCTATGAAGTTGTTTCACTCTAAATGCCAATTGCTCTTAGAGGTCTTGGCTAAGGATCCAGTGTTTATCATACTGCATAGAGGCATAAATAAATGCCTCTATGCAGTGGTTGTTACCTTGCACCAGAACAAAATGGTTTCACCTAATGTGAACTCCCCCAAAAGTCTTGTTCTAATTACAAGTGTCAACAACCACTTCAAAAGAGTTGATAACGCAGCCACTGTTCTAACAGGGGCTTAAAAGCTGTGAAGGTGAGAGGGTCATGAAAACAGGAGAATCAAATGTCTGTGTGGTGTCTAAAGCACTAAGATAACACCATACAAAATGCACTCACCTGAAATATGTACAATATTTAAGGTGCCATCTGGAGGGGACACCTATGGAGAATAATAAAGCAATTGGGAGAAGAATCAGCTTTCAATCAATATTCAAACTAATTAAACTTATTACAAACTAACAATTTATCCTCAATTGGACACCCCGTTACATGGGCTACATAATTCTAGCTCTGCTAGTGACTCTGCAGCATAAAGGCGAGTTTAGAGCAGGTGACATTCCAACACATTATTTTTCAGATGACCTGTACTCTCTCACACCCAGGGCATTTGACTGGCAAATCTACAGCATGGCTGTGCGGGCACGCACACGCTGAACACAACACTGGTTGTGATGACGTGTGGTTGGGTGGTGTCAGCTGTGTTCTATTCTAGCAGTCAATCTTGCAGGGCCGAGGGCCTGGGGCGTCCCTCAGGTTAACGACAGGAAAAATGCCAGTTTACGATGTGTGGTAGCCAGGGAGCTTTAATACTAAAATGTAAAAAAAAAAAAAAAAAAAAACAACATCAAAGACTGCCTTTATAACCACTAGCTAATTTCCAGCAACTGTTGTGGATGCAGGAAATTGCAGTGTCTGGACTCTCAACTCTTTCTCTAAAGTTTGGCTGTTTAGCCTATCAATTAGAGGAATTAGGCTACTGCTCCAGACCAAAGTACAGTAGGCTAAGCGGAAATAATGTGACCGTTTCAATAACACAACACTATTCTGATGATCCTATGGTTAGATAGGCTATTCCATTATCAAAAAGCACAGTCATGCTTTGATTTTCAAGGTCCAACTGTGGGCGCACTTCTTGCCTACGCTAAAGTCAAGTCATTACTTCAGCAGGGGTGCCAAGTAGGCTTGTTGTGGGGACTGGACTGTGGACATGCGCGAAAAAAACAGTCTGAGACTATCTTGCTGCGGGTTGAAACTATAACATGACAAACATTTGACATCATGATGAGCGGGCAGGTGCGTGGCATCGTAATAAAGCATGCATGACAGTGAAACATTAACAATAAATCCAAGCTATGCGTTTGTAGAAAGTTTCAATGACCAGCGAGTACACTGGTATAGCCTATATAATAGACATAGCCTATGCCGCATACATATTTACCTTACTACAGCGTCAATATGTTTTCGTTTTAATGACTTTCATGTTACAGCGTTTGCGCTGTCATAATATAATTCGACAACTCCCATACAGACGGTTGCTATATAGTTTCAATCAAATTTCAGGTTTTACCTTCAGTGACACGGTCTTTGAATGTAGGCTGCTAGACTGCAAATTAATTATGCATCCAACAGGATATTCATTCATTTCTTATTATCTGGAAATAGGCCTACCCTAAACCCAATAGAACATCAGATTAGACACTGTAAACAATGAAACCCACCTCTGTTGAGACGAACAATGCGCTGTAATATATAAGTAATCCCAGGAATAGCTGTCGACATGTCCCGATGTCCATCCTGAGTTCTCAGGTTCTCCACTTCTCCCTCATAGCTTTCCAGATTCTCCCTGTCCACTTTTAAGAATGGGACCGCTTTCTTCACATAGATAGTGTGGACAGCAACGTCACTGTGCTAGCGTCCCAAATATGAACGCAAGAGCCAGCGGAGTCTTTCTTTTTCCTATGTTGAATTAGGATTCTAAACTCAGGAACAGCATAGCACACCCATGGGTGGTTGAGACACTTTCCCTCCTAGACTAAATATCCTCCTCACTCACGAGGAAGTGACAGGGAAAGAAGATACAATTGAACCTTGCGCGGTGCTCGGTCGGTCTGCCCTCCTCCCAGCATATACGTCTTGCCTATATGACAGGAATAACGCTCTCAGAATAGATTATAACTATGTTGGCTAGTATGCTAGGTTAAGAAATACATTGAGCCTTAAATAAAAGTGTGTTTTTTCTAGAACAAAGCAGAAGTTAAAAACTCAGGAACATTTAGCTGCGCATTCATGGCACAAAAAGTCTTAGCCTACGTGGGTCTAAACTAAAGGCATAGCTGTTCAATATTCACTTAGTCTAGTTTATTGAGCGTTTCTTACGCGTTATGGTTTGTAAATCATTTTGTTATTTTCATTAAGCTATTGGTTGAAATGGCATTGCTGTTTATTATTGCTACTTTCCCAATGTAGTATTACCAACGTTTAAATTGGGTAAACCATTAGGCTAAATTGTTGTTATTTCTATCGCTTAGAAGAAAATGCGTCTTCTAATTGCCTGCCATAACCATAAAGTGGGGTTACAGTTTTAAATGCTAAATTAATAGTAGCCTACGCGTGAAAGTGGATTCTTAGGGAGTTAGTTGAAGTCATGGTAGTGTGTTTAAGGCGTGGTGCAGATAATCCATTGGAAATTGATTCATTTTGATAAGAGGCGAGGCGCACCTGCACGGAACGCATCGTGAAGTCCTCAACATAGCGAAAGAATTTTCCAAATATGCCTAAGCTGCATCTTTCGATCGGATAAAATGTTACGATAGATGTTGACATTCAATGACTCACCAAGTACTTCAATCAAAAAACACGATACACTTTCATATCGTCTAAAAGCATGACGAGATAACACTTTCTCACAGTTTGAAACCCGGTTTATTTTTCTTATGTATCTCTCTGGAAATACCCCTGAGAGAATTTCTACGAGGTTTAGCTGGGATAAAATCTGCTCAAAAGGAAAAGGGTCAAATGGGCAACTATAGGGAGAAGTGCCCTACATGTTTTTACGCTGTTGATAAGATGACGTTTTGGCACGTTGTATTGAAACAGTTGTGTATTTTCTTAAGTTGAAAATCTCGGTATTATCGGGCATCAAAGGATTTTCAACAAATGAGAGGAGAGGCATTTGTCTAATCGGCCCTTCAAAGGATTGGCATGGTGGCGGGTTGGCATCTGACCCATGGTAGTCCTTTCCACATAGGCACATTCATATTTGACACTGACATACTTGACAGACCCAGCAAGAACCGGAAAAAGGTCATGCATTCAATTCAAAGAATGTGATTGTAAAACATTAAAAAAAAAAATACACTTCCAGTTTGTTGACAACTAACCTTGATACACATTACTGAACATACATGTGCAAGTACATCATGGCCAAGCAATCCTTTCTGTTTCTACAATACTGCACAAGTTGGTTTGACGGATAATTAGGCACCCATTTTGATTCGTCCAGACAACATTTCCTTTGAAGTCTAGAGACACAGATGAAGGATGATAAGAGGAAGGAAGACATAGTTGGAGAGAAAGCTGTATCATTTAAGCAAACGTGTGCACATCATTTCAACTTTTCTTTGTTTACAACGGCCTGTAGAAATGCAAAGGGTGAAGTGCTAGAACAGGAGGTCTAGGACTATTTGTAATATGTGACTTACATTGAATATGCACATTTATGTAAACCACACAACAGGGCCCACGCCTTCTGGAATGTGATGCTATGCTGAAGTTTTGTAATGAGTAGAGACTGTGTATAATTGCTTTTAACCCACTGTCTGTAGAAACAAGATAATGAGCAAGGTTGCTGGAAAAACATACATTAAAACTAATGTAGGCTGAACCATTAGCCCTAATATAAAGAGTCCGCAGGAATAATTTCAGAGTATGATTAAAAGTATACAAAAAAACAAATCACAATCCACAGTGTGTCTTGGGCTAGTGGTGGTTTGCATAGCGACTGACTGGAAGAGAATCATAAAGTCAATTAATTTGAACTGTTTAATGTGATCTATTGCAGTTCATTCGATACAGTAATCATCCAGAGTGCATCAAAGGCTGGTACAGGCACCTAAAATGCACCCTTGGCCCGCATTGGCTGCTGATGTTGTAACAAATGACACTTGGCCAACCATGTCTTTCTTCTTCCTTCACAGCAATGAATCTCCAATTGATTCAGTACATCTCTGGACCTAAACATCCAGTCTCTTAGTCAAGGGCCACGCCCAGTCCTGTTGTGTGACTTTGCAATTCACTGCTCCAAGAAGTCTTTTGAGTCCAAGAGATACCCAATTTTGATCGGATCAGATGAAGGAGTCTAGAATTCGTTTTTAATACTTGGGAATCGCTTTAGCAGAGTATTGGCTTGCTTGGGAACAAGTCGTCCTCCTTGGCTGACCTTATGAGCTTGTTTCGACTTTGCTGCCTCTATCTACAAAGTGTAAAAAAAAGTATGGTTAATTTGGGCATTTACAAGAAGTAGTACATTCTTCTATGAGATCTTGAACCTATGGAGAGCATAAGGAACATATGCTGTAAACTATCCTGGAGATACACTAACACACACACACACACACGCACAGCTTTGCTTTGCTATTTATTCAATGGAATGAGAAGATGTCTACAAACATGACGTGACAAATTGGTGATTATTAAAAGCCTGCTGCTGAAGCCTGGGTGTGCCCCGTTAGTCACAGTTTAACCCAGGAAGGGGGCGAAAGCAAAACACTCATATTCTCAGCGGACATGGAGGGCTCTACCAGCACGGGAAAAACGGAAAAGAAAAGCAAAACACATGCGGAAAAGCCAACAGGAAACAACATGGAAAAGGGCAGAGCGTGTTTTGGTATGATTACTCCCTGGTCAGGGAAATAGCACAGAAAATTACTTTACTCCATTCTTAGTAATTACCCTTTCCGTCACCCCCAAACAAAGTCTGTGAGGAAGTAAGGGGGAAAACCCCTCTAGCCTAATTTAGTGATAGATAATTAAAGGGTTACATGAAAAGCTTCCTGCTTACAGTGAGCACTAGAACATGACAGAATACTGTACCTGAGCTTTCGCCACACACTTATAAAAGGTTGAGATTTCAGGGGAGCAGAGTGTATTATTGAATTCATTCTTCTTCCAACAAGCCATCAGCACGGACATCTCTGTGATGCAAGTGGCCTCTGAAAAAGACGTATCATGTGAACATTTAAAAACAGATCAAAACAACAACAACAACAAAACAACTAAATAATGACATAATAATAATGAATGAAGATAACGAATAATGAAATCATGATATTTAAACAAGACAACAAGTACCAATGGAGCTTTACAGACAATAATAGATGAACAAACAAGCTTTAACAAAAATAAGAAGTGAAAGATTAAGAAATAAGTAAACAAAAGACAAGCAAAAGAAAAGAAGTCTTGCAGATCTGATATTAGGAGAAAGGCTGCTCCAGAGTCTAGGGAACATGACAGCCAGTTTGGAAATACATAGTGGCTAAACCTGGATTAAATGGAGGTGTAAAATCTCTGGAAAATTATCAAATGCTAGGTAATGCAGTGCTCTGAATGCAATCATTAGAACATGATTCTAGAAGTCAGGAGCAAGGTTCAAAACTCATAGCGAGTGCTAGTCAGAAACGCCTGGCTCTGCTTCGAAGCTGTGTGATGCGCATGCCACCCAGACCGTTCAAAATATGGTCTACCTTCTTCAGGTAAAACGTTCTTACATATTCCCTATAACTAAATATGAATACTCATACTCCCATATATGCATAGTGTACAAAGCCTATACGCTGCAACCCATCTACATTGAAATACAGCTAACTTAAAATGTTACCCTAGATCAAATTAGCTAACAACACAAGACAGGCAACACTGATACGTTTTTTTTTTTTATGTAAACAAATAAACAAAAAGATTGTAACATATGAGCCAAACATTCTTTTCAAACCCAATGCATTACACCTATCAAATTTGTTGTCAACATATCACAACTGATGCAAAACTAGGCTATCACGTTAGACTAGTTGAGCACTGCTGACTAAAGTTAGCTAATGAGCCTTGACAGAGGTTAGCAGCTACAGAGTTCCCTTTGCTCATACTGGAAGATAGCTATTACAATTAACTTCATGGTTTGGACACTATGACACGATCATAGCGAAATAATAATTTCTGCATTTCATCTCAGATGTCTTACCCCCTCTTCGCAATTTGCGATTAGCCACTTCGTCCTTGAGGACGAGAGGCTTGTTTGGCTTTATAACAGGCTTTCCATTCGTTCGACTTAATAGCCGATTGACGTTCTCTTCGAGTGCAGTTACAGTTTTAGACGCCATTCTAATGGTTTATGGTTCAAATAATATTCAAGGATCCTCCAGCTGGTTGTTGTACCACTTTTACTTCTATCGTGTAGGCTACCTAGCTGTTGTCTCCTTTTACTGTCTAGGGTTGTTTCCTAACGCAGTCACATGCTGGCCGCCGCCATGTTGATCCGTAAAGTGTCACGACTGTCGTAAATTGCAAAGTTACAGTCATACGACAACGGCTTAGGTAGGCTGATGAACATGATTACAATTAAGACGCAAAATGTTTTGTATCTGTTTAGTAGGCCTATGTGTAAATTACAACGTTTAGCCTACTTTTATACTGCAGCTTTCCATTTGTGTGTGTGTGTGTGTGTGTGTGTGTGTGTGTGTGTGTGTGTGTGTGTGTGTGTGTGTGTGTGTGTTGGGCTCTTGATTTTGTTATTGTTTTGTGGGGCGAGGTTGTAGCTTCCACGTGAAGGCTAATTCCTTTTTAGTTCTCACACACACACACACACACACACACACACACACACACACACAGACACACACACACACACACACACACACACACACACACACACACACACACACACACACACACACACACACACACAGACACACACACACACACACCTGCAGTTGGTAAAGTGGTCAACTTATTAAATTACTCAGACTTTCCAGTGGATAGCTTGCTCATAAAATGCAACACTGTTGATCAGCATGCTAGGATTTTGGAGAGAGTAGAAGCCAAAACAAACACAGCTGTAGACCTAGCTATTTGGTAGTAAGATGGTATTATTCAAAGACTGCTTAAACCCTGCAGCATTCTTAATCCTCCCATTACTGCGCTATAAGCACCTTAAAATGTCCAAAACAGACCACACAATCTAATATTAGGAGAAGCTTGAAAGAAGGAAAAAAATAGAGAAGGCCTAACCCAAAGTAGGCTAATGCTACCTATTACCTTAGTCAGCAACAAGAATTTAAACAAACTTTTCTGTTTTGCTAAAGGACTTCTGTTAGGCTATACAATGCAGTGTAGTGGAGGATTCCGTTATCATTGCAAGATATGGAAAGATTCTTCTTAGTAGAGCTGAAAGTATGAAAGTATAGCACATGGCCTAAATAATAACAAGCAAAACCTGCAGGTTATGCATGTTACAAAAACTACAGGATAACATTACATTTGAAGACATAGCCTAATAATTTAATCCTTGTGAATAAATGCAGTAGCTGGTTCATAGGGTACTGTAGTAGCCTTGTGGTAGAGTTACAGTATAAATCAAACCGATCTCTCATCAGATGATGTCAATATCCTGTATCCAGTGGCATGAGGTTTGAATGCATGACACAGGTGTCTGGCTCTAGGTTTCATGTGGGTGTGAGTTACTGAACCCCCTTATCCCAAACTCACATCACTCCTACTGAACTCCAGCTATAAGTATTAAGTAGTGTCTTCATACCAGTGGAGGCTGTGCTGGTTGTGAGGGTATTGGGCAGGACAATTTTGGACTCCTAAAAGGTCACTTAATTTGGTCTTATTTTCCTAGCATATTGTTCCACGTGAGATTCCACACCAGCTACCTGCATTCCAGCTAGTTGGTGGGCCAGTTCTGGTATTCAGTTTGTGCCTCTGCTTGTTCATAGCTTGAGGTATAGACCCACTAAACTGTATCACTGACAGAGATAGTGTATGAGGGTTTGCATATTTGGTGCCTCAGGACAAAAAAAAAGCGTAGGAGGCTAAACCAAGCATGTGGAGACAGATTTGTTCTCTAGTCAGGGATGGGTTTTTTTCTTTATCTGTGGGGATATGGTAATGGGGATGAATCTGTAAACATCATTGCATGACAGATTTATTAATATATCATAATGCTGACAAGCACCTGTCTTTTTCCATGTTGTGTAAGTTACCTCACCAGCACATAAACAATGAGATTAATATGTAAAAGGAAATCAAGTCCAACATACACACAGACAACACATGTTGTTGTGTGTATGTTGGAGGGATGGGTGGTGTTTGCCCCATGTCTCTATGGGGTGTTCATTACTGATGTGCAGGCAGAATGAATTGACACTGACAAAACTGCAAAACAAACAATGTCCCTTCTGAACTCTGACCCCCTGCCCTGCAACCAATTGCTTGACTGCTCATGGCTCAAAGGCACTGTCAAACACTTTGCCAGGACCTGTAGTTGAGCTCTTTATTTCCTAAAGGTACCAATTATAAATCACAGTCTGACACCTTTGTTTTCCACTCCCTTTGCAATGCTCTACGAAGCTCTACTGCCAGGGAAAAGTCTGGCTGAAGGACAAAACTTAGTAAAAGTTTTGTCTGCCTTTCATTGTTTGAGACCAAGATGTTACAATGGTTGTCCCTCAGAACATTGTTTTCCTTCACAGAACACATCCTCAATCCCCTTCAGCTGCATCTGAACAGAGGTAGTTGGACAGGCTAGGCACATCGGATGACTTTAGGCTCAACCAATAGACTAATGGCAACTTGAAGAGCTACACAATTGTGCACCAAGAAAATTTAATTTAAAAATGGCAATTACCAGCATGCTGAATGATCCAGTTTAACTCAGGGCTATGTCAGGTCATCATCAAAATGCACATCGCCCTTAATTTTTAAATAATGTTTGAATAATGTGCCTAGATATTGTCTGCATCTCAGAGTGCATTATGGGTAAAGAGTTCTTAAACTCTTTGACATTGCTGATGTGGTTAGATGTGGCTCACTTATCGAGCCGCTACACAACCGCTCTTCTTTGATGGTGTGGTTGCAGGTGCAGCTTATGCTCTGAGTGGGAGGACAAAACAAAGACCTTAAAGCTTTAAGAAGAATCTAGAAGCTTTCATCGATTTGTTTACCAGGTATTCAAAGCCCTGTACTTGAATAACCCTGATAACTCACATTTCATCATGTTTGTGTAAGGCTTGACAAAAAAACGTTTGCTTTTGTTTAATTAAAAAAGAAGCAAGGTTGGATTTCTGTGGCCCAGTATCTGTAGGAGTCAGCTGTGCGTGTTTGCTTATGGGAACTTGTGCTGTCCACATGCATACCAGCCAGCGAGGAGGTCAGTGGTGATCACAGTTCTCATTGTTCTTCAGCGGCTGAGCTGACTGCTGCGCCTGTGGGTAAACTGACCCCTGAAGAATCCTCTCTTGTCTCTTCAGACCTCTCTCTCATAATGCCATTGTAGCTTTAGAGTAGCGTAGCTTTGGCTTCCCAGTAAACGTTTGCGTTGATGGGAGAACTCCCATCTTTTTTTCTAATGGGAAGTAATACCCAGCTTATAGTGGACAAGATGGACAGACAGATAAAAACTAACCCTCAAGCATGTATACTCCCTCTCTGAAATCAACATAAACAACAAACCAGCAAAGAGCTGTAAAGGGGACTGCACTTGCACTCCTCCGAGCACTCGAAACGTTTTACAGTTTCATGCCTGACATTTACCCCATTAACACACACACACACTCATGCACAGATGGCGAATAACAGTATGGGTAACAGTGCACTGCCATTGCAGTGAGGAGTATACTCACCGTGGTCTCTATGACACTAGTGGTATGTGGGTTGCTAATCAGTTGATCCTTGTTCTTTGTTTGCATGAGAGGATGAATATCTTGGCTGGGACAAGTGTTGTCTGGTGTTTATATTTAGGAACAGTCAATTATTATCCACCTTTAACTGAGCTTCCATGACTGATCACAGAATACTTACAGTTTATAATGGCTTGCTCTATTACTGAAGTCTGACACAACTTGTGGCTGTCCCAGACTGCAAGGAAAATGTAATTAAGTTTGCTTTAGAACCGAACCTAATTTGAAATGGAGCTATTTACGTTACGACTCTAGTCAGTGGAATGTTGAAGTCTGTCTGAAAGGCTGCAACAACGTGCACATCACCCACCGACCCACCATCACCCATCTTTCTTTTTGGGAATCATGAAACAGCTGGGAGAGATTGCAGTAGAGCTAAAGCACAGTACCGGGGTGAGCAGGGCACGTAAACCATCTCTCATGTCAGAGAGCGACCCTGTGGATTTTTGAGACAGTGGATCTGTTTAGTTAGCAATGGGGATTTACGTCGTCCTGCCAATGCTGTGTAAATCTACAGCATACCATTCCATCAAGTATCTAGCAACAACTTTTCTGCCAAAGTCAGCTTAAAGTGTCTGTTTTGTCAACTTTACTCGGTGTTGCTACAGACAAACGGCAACATGATTCTGCTTGCCATTCATTTGATTGATTGGCATACATGCCAATGTTAGAACCTATGTGTTGACATACAGACCAAGTCATTGAATAAAGCATATTGACGTTCATCTGAATTTGTAATACTTATATAAAATCCATCCAAGTTGACTCAACACGTACATTTGAATAATTATTACGGTTTTAAGAAGGTTTGTGCATGAATGATGCATATAGCATGGAAAGTAGGCGAGCTAATGAGAGCAGTAACAATGAGTAAATCTCTGACTGAATTTAAACTAGGCACATCACAGTATGCATTTCCTCATAGACAAAGACCCACACTCATGATGTACCCCCCAGTCAAGGTTACTTCATCCCTTTTTTCTTTTGTTGATCTCGTCTCCTTTTCAATGCGCTTTTCACTACTCCTGGTGTTTAATATTCACAGTGCCATATTGCCCCCACAATACAAAGCTCCAGAGTGCGCGTTGAGCTGGACTCGGGGGAGACGCGCGGTGGCTGCCCAGGTCTTTGGGTCGCTGAATATTTGATGAGGAGTTTGCCCCCCCCCCCCTCCCCAGTCCCCATCTTGTTGATTTCAGATGGCACACGGGTGAAGGAGCGCTGGCGGGCATGAGAACCTCTTTTTCCTGGCCCCCCCACTGCGTGCCGCCCTCAAAGACCCAGCTGGCGGAGACGGGCTTGTGTGTGTGTCTGTGTGTGTGTGTGTGTGTGTGTGTGTGTGTGTGGGTTTGTTTGTGTGTGTGTGTGTGTGTGAGGGGGGGTGCTGCACCTCTGCCCCTATCCTTACCACTTGACTCTCTAACTGCATTTCCATAATCTTTTATCTTTGCGGTCTTTTGTAATATGAACCGTTCGTTCACATCAAGCATAATTTCTAAAGCTTTTAATTTCTAGACACAGGCCAGAAAGGTGCGCTCACCTACATAAAATATAGGGTTTGGGTGCATAAGCAAGGAAACACTTAATTTTTTAGACTCAAATTTGTTATCATCTTTAAGTCTAGCACTCTGATGTTTTAAAAGACCACTATGTGTCCTGGGGGTTTGCAGACCAGCAGTTTAAGAGTCCCACCACATGCAATCCCATTAAAGAGTAACCCTCGCTTAAACCTTTTACTGGTCACTACGTCATCCCATGTACAGAGGGAGAGAGAGAGGGAGGGAGAGAGAGAAAGAGAGAGAGATAGAGTGAGAACAAGAAAGAGGGAGAATGAGATAAAGACAATTCAGGCATCAGGGGCAAATGTCTGGGATTGTGAATTGATTAATGCAGAGCAAATCCATTAGCTAATGAAATCCGTCTGGACAACAAGGCTGCTCAAAGGAAATTACCTCACCTCTGCATCCTCTGCTTCACAGGCAAGTCTCATGAGTTACTCCTGTGATGGAACTTTGTGATGGTGGTGACGGCATGGTATCTTCTAGAATGCCTATGTCAGCTGGTCCTTCAACATGGTCTCTCCTTTCAAGCATAACTGGAATAAACAGCATATTGGAGATAGAGAGAGAGAGAGAGAGAGAGAGAGAGATAAAGAGAGTCATAAAGTGAGAAAGAGGGAGAGGGAGTGTGTGTACAGCCATATACCACCTGGCATTGTACAGAGTTGATTCTTTCCATGAGGTAAACTGACGTCATCCCATTTCACTCATTAATCTTGTGGATGACCTATTCAACCTCATGAATTAACATGAATGATTACATGCAAGAGAGAGCTGAGGAGAATATCAATCAAATCATCTGAACTGAATCACAGAGTGTTCCTCGCACTGTTTCTTCTTTGTAGCCTACTTTCAACATTTTGAATATAAATATACCATCTGGTAATAAAGCATCGTTTTAATCTCATTTATTTTTCTACTCTAAAGTTATTTTTTTATTGTGGTGGTAGGATTACAGCCTGCAGACTCTTAAGTTGAGAAGCGCTCTGTGCTCCGATTTCTGCTAGGCTAATCAGAAAGCCATGAGAAACACTTGGTTTGATCCTTTTCAACAGCGCTCATTCATAGTGCTGCAAAGACGGAATTAATCCCTGTGGATGTCTACACCACAACGCATTCTGTGAAATATGGGACCTCAGAGTGTCTGGCAAGGAAAGTTCCCCCTTTGGTGTCCAATATCCTCAATGAAAAGTAATTCCATGACTCTGCCAATTCTTCCGAGCGCTGTGACTTCAGGATACCATGACAGAAAATAAATTGAATGGATTGTTGATTTATCTGTCTCACACAAAATATCTTTGGTCACTATGGCACTGTTAAACAGAGTAATTTATACGTGGGAAGCTGAATGACTTCAGAAGATTTTTTTAGACCTCTGAAGCCAATCCTGACTGTCTAACAAGACCCCTGATCCCAGGCTATGACCCTAGTGACACTTGGGACATTCATGCCATTATTTGAGGAAGAATCCTGCTTGCCTGAAAAGGACCATTTTTCACCAGTGTTGTTTAGTCTGTGGATGTCCTGTTTTTTCTAGGGGAGAGGTGATTTGAGGGGCAGTTTCAAAACAAGCAACAGAATCGTGCGAAACCTGAAAGGAAGTTTGATATCAAGTTGTTATCACTCATGGTTAAGATAGGCTTAGTTATGTTTGGCGTGCACACATTTTTAACATTCCTTTGAAAGCAAAAAAACTTAATTATTGTCTTAAATTGTTATCACACCGTACAGCAAATTTGTAATTTGTATTTATTTACCAAAACACAGAGGCAGAGGTATTTCAATCATCAAAACAAGAAATTCTGTGTGTAGGACCTTGGAAACAGAGCCGTAGATAAAGATATGGTGAGGCTGACATCTACTGTTAAGAATGGGAATTGCAACTGTATGCAATTGCATGTTTAATTTTTGGGCCAACGTTAAGGAAAATAATGCTTTTACACTCCACAGGTTAATGAAGCTTAATGAATATTCAAGATTCTCTGCGTTGGTTCTGATGCAGTCGTTTCCATTGGAAACCAGGTAATTTAGGTTCCCTCTTATGTAAACAGAAATGATTGTCTGAGAAAACTCCAATTAAAACAATGAATTACTCTTCTGTAATATTCATTCCTTTTGAAAGCGTGATGAGTAAGGTCTCCTCAGGACAGATTTTATTTCCTGCTGAGAGATGACATAAAGCTTTGTTCACTGCTGCTCTCTGCTGGCGGAGCATAAGACTCCATTACAATGATATTCATTCACAGTGATATTGAAAAGCAAGACTTGTATTGTTTCTAGTGTATTTTCAGTGTAATTTACTTTGAAATGGGAACACAACAGGCTTTGTTTAATATATTTTGACAGTGCGTGGCCTTAGGTGGATATAATGTCGACTGACTACTGAGTGTTTAACCTGCGGGAGGTGAAGGATTCTCGTGAAGACACATAAATATTACATCACTGCACAGATCTGCATTGATCTCTGACTGATAACACACTGCAGGGGAGATATGGAAGTGTAGTTTAAAATGATCATGATGATTTCATATTTCATATCTCAACACCATAATAACCAACATCTACTCTAAAGCTGACACCGCCAGTTACAAATCTGACAACTGGGGTCACTGTGAAATTGCTTTAAAATGGCAGCACTGGTAAACAGGGTGTGTGTCTCCTGGACAAAGCCACACGAAGAGCTGCGAAGCACCCTGGAGAAAGAGCAAGGAGCTGATGTAGCGCTCACCCTGTAGCTCGCGGGCTAATTGACAACTGATAAGCTTTGAAGAGATTTAGGGTTTAGAGTGCATTAAGAGGAGAGCCACGGAGAGAGGAGGAGAAGGCAGCGGGGGGAAACAGGCTGCTACTGCCCGGTAGGGGGTGGGGGAGGGAATCTGGCAGAGAGAGAGAAGAGAACGAGAGAGGGAAAGGGGGAAAGAGAGAGAGGGAGAGAGAGAGCGTGTGAGAGACGAAGAACGTGATAGAGAGAGAGAGAAATACAAGAGGGGAAATACAGTTTGACAGTCTGTGATGCCAAGAGAATCAGATACTGAGCATACACATGGACTGAAGAGGTAGAGAGAGAGAGAGGCAGAGAGAGAGAGAGGTAGAGGAGAGAGAGAGAGGCTGTGAATAAGACGGGATAAAGAGGAATTATTTTCAGGACAACAGACAGTCGGTAGAGAGAGGGTGTCAGGGGGAAAGTGTGTGGGAGGGGAACGAGGGAGCGTAATGTGCATGTAACACTGGGGGAAAGGAAAAGAGAGGAGGAAGAGAGAGTGAGAGAGAGAGAGAGAGAAAGGGGAATCACTGGCTGCTCAGCTGATGCGGAGCTGTTGATCTGAATGCTGGAGCTATAGCCTGGCCTTAAGCAGGGCTGCTCGCCGCTCGTTACTGAGTCTACGCTGACACACTCTCACACACACACACACACACTGACACATACACCCCACCCCCACACAAACACACGCACGCACACACACACAAACTCCCTCCTCACACACACACACACATACACACACACACACACACACACACACAGAGACAGCGGCGGAGAAAGACAGAGACAGACACTGGGAGACACCGTGGACCAGCAGCCATGGCAGATATGGGTAAGTGACAGACCCTTAGTTCTCTCTCTCTCTCTTTCTCTCTCTCTCTCCCTCTCTCTCTCTCGTCCTCTCTGTGTCTTGTGTCTGCATGCACATTGCGCTACAGTGCCTTTGATGCTACCGGGGACATAACAGACATTAGTCCTGGAGCGTTTGTGGGGGGTTGTGATGCACCGCTAGCAGTGGGGGTGAGTGTGAGGCAGAAAGGCAGTGCGGGCAACCGGCAACCAGGCGGCTCGTGTTCGGGTGCCTATCGTCCGTTGCCGCGGCTCCTGGCAGAGAGTGTAGCTCTAATGCCCTCCCTTGGGTAATGGTGAAAGGGCAGAGACTGGCTGCTGAATGGTGTGAGGGGGGGTCTTTTTTTTGGTGGGGGGGGCAGAGTCCTGGAGGATGCACTGAGATTCTCGGGGCTCACAGATACACTGAGATGTTTTTTATCCAGCAAGCTCGCCGTGAAGCAGACCGGCTCCAGTAGCAGCAACCACAGCAGGGGGGGGGGGTCTCTGCGTGTCTCCACAGCTGACTAACACACAGCCAGGCTCCCCTCCGCTACGTCTTTTCATCCTCTCCACGCCGCGACCCGACGTCTCGGTCCGGACGGAAGGGAGAAAAGACGAGGTTGAGCTGCGGGGGGCAGAGGGCTTGCCGTGATCGCTATCGCTTCACACTCTGCCAGGCTGCAGCACCTCGGCAGTAGAAAGGCAGATTGTCTATTTTCACTCTGATTACCGGGGGATTAGCTTGAGTGATTAGGTTCCACTCGGTGACACCGCCTGCACTGCCTCTTCCAGGAGTACTGACCACAGCTCTGGGTATACAGCCTGTATGCTCGTGGAGCTGGACATAGAGAGTCTGTCATGATTGCTGGACTGGCATCCAACTTTAACACACTGGCTGCAAACACAACACACGTAAATTAAACACCTGCCATGGAGCAGGGTAGTACACAAATAATTTCCTCTTATTCACAAATTATGGGATTTCAGACATGAGCTCATTCTTCAATACTGTCACTGAGACAAGTTCATGGTGATGGAAAGCGATTTGGCGCAGTAAATGGACTAATTGTCAAAGGGATACATATATTGACAGCTTGACTTCTAATGTAGTAGGGCTACTGCAGTATTTTTTTTTATCAAGTTTACTGATAGTCTTGGGAAAGGATGGTGTGAGAACAGATGCTTCTCAGTACACCCACAGGAATAACCAGAGACCTTCTGTGCAAGCCTACACAAACACAAAAGCGCAAACACACATTCACAGAAAAAGGGTGTGTTCAAACAACCACATCCTCGCCGTAATTCAGCAAGATGTGTGCAGTGTTCAACATAGTGTTAGGTTGATAAATAATGTATTGATCCTCAAAGGAACATAGTGTGTGTGTGTGTGTGTATGTGTTCCTGCCAGCAGGGTCCAGTTTGTGTACCAAGCAGAGGTGTTACAAAGGAGGGAAGCATCATTTTTCCGGATCATTGATATTCACAAACATGACTGTTCAAATCACGGCTACTGTATAGTTTGTTGCAAAACCAAAACATTTGTTACGATAAATACATGTGTGCGTGGTGTGTGTGTATGTTTGTATGTGTGTGTGTGCATGCATGCATCCATGTGTGTATGTCTGTTTTTGACCATGTGTGTGTGTGTGTGTGTGTGTGTGTGTGTGTGTGTGTGTGTGTGTGTGTGTGTGTCTGTGTCTGTGTCTCTGTGTCTGTGTCTGTGTGCATGTGTGTCTGTGTTTGTTTGTTTTCATGTGTGTGTGTTTGTTTGTTTATGTGTGTGTGTGTGTGTGTGTGTGTGTGTGTGTGTTTGCAGAGGCTCTGAGTGAGGCTCTGAAGGCCATCAGTGTGAGCACAGAGGTCATTGATGAGGAGCTGAAGCCCCACCTGGACACACTGCTGAGCACCCTTCTGGAGAAGAGTGAGTCTGTAACCCCAATTATTCTAACTAATACATGCAGGCCCATCAAGACCACTGCACACCACTGCAGTAAGCTACTGTACATCCTCTAACTTAACCCTTGCACTGGAGCAGTCTAGCACCAGCCTGGTGGTGTGAGAACATTAGCAAACCCATTTTAGTCCCTGTAAACCAAAAATAAAGAAAGGCTGAAGCCACGCGCAATCAGGGTTAAGTCTGTCTCAATTGTCTCATGGAGGATAAAAGCCTGTCGTCATTTCCTCTAGATGTAAAGGGCCGTCTATGGACTGTACTAGGCGAAAACAAAGCCACGTGGTTGTGTTTGTCCACTGAAGATACATACAGCTATTCTGATGAGCTAGGGAAATTGGGAAGATTAGTCTGAAATTGATGATAGTTTAATTGAATAAGTGCCCCTACAAACTACAACTGGCTCGCAGAAAAAAAATACCTGATTTCATTTTTGAATTCACATCAGTTGTCAAAGAGTCATAGTTGACCCAAACCAGAAGTGGTTGCAACAGTGGTTGTTATTATGACTTTGTTATAACACCTCACTGACAACTCGCCTCTTAACAAGCTTCGACTACTCGCTACCCATTGATAACGGCACATTTTCCAGGGTGTAACAAGCTGTAAGGTGTAACTGCATCAATGATCATCGACTGACTGACAAACTGTTTGTGTAGACCAACCGTGAGAAAAAGCATTAGAGTGCCATTTTGACACCGCGTGAAAGCTACAAGATTTTGTGTCGTTATTCAAACTGAGTGTCAAGAGTTCTCTGAGCAGTTTCTCCTGTTCAGAGCATCTGCATCTATATGCCACCTCGGCGACTATAAAAAGCCTCCACTCATCACATGAGCTAATGACGCAGTCAACCTCTTTTCAGAGGCACCCCAGTCGGGTTATTGAACCTTTCGACGCCACAGTCTCATTAAGCTCTTTAGCCTATTAGGCCTACTGACTGAGTGTACCCAGACATAGCAGGACCCTGCATTCCTAGATGTTTCGGTGGACCGCGTGTGATGATTCTAGGAAGCACGCTAATGCTAGGAGTAGTATAGTAGCATATGTGTTGGAGTGGAGTAACCTGGGACTCATCCTCATGTATCTAGGACAAAGCGCTAGCCGATAATCTGTGTTTGTGCGCAAGGCAGGAGGTGGGCTGTTGCTTAATGAGAGAGGTGAGATTATGTCCTGGGCGCCACCTCTCTCACTCGTTGTCCTTTTCCCCTTGTCAAGCTGAGTTAGGAGGGTTCCGTGTCACGTAAAATAAAGTGTCTGAGTTCCCAGACTTTTTTTTTATATATACCGGAATTTCAATGCCTCAGGAATATTGTAGAAAATAAACTACAGCAATAACATGGGCCACATCAAAAGAGCACAGGGATGTTACCATGGCAGCGCTGCCCACATTGACAGCTTGACCAACCTCCTTGGCCACACACATGTGGAGCTGCTATTTCAGACGCCATGGTCCCCGTTGCACCATCCACATCTTCAACCTCCATCACCAAGTCTCTGGTATTCAGTCTGTAGCAAATCAGGCTTTTTCTACACTCCCCCACATAGGTCTAGTGACACAAACATACTGGGAAGCACACAGGACACACACACACACACACGCACGCACACACACACACACACACACACACACACGCATGCACGCACGCACACACACACACACACACACACACACACAAGCTCTGTCTGACTAACACTGAGCTAATGAGCTGTTCACTCTGCCCGTCTCAGAGGAGGGCGCTGCCCAGAAGATCGCCTCCAGCGGCATCCTACCCACGCTGGCCAACTCCATCAGGAAGAAGGGCCCGCTCATCTCCCAGGTCACCCTGGTCGTGGCCGAGATGGCCAGGGAAGGTAATAGAGTCGGAACGTATGTGCAAATATGACCGTGTGTGTGTGTGTGTGTGTCTATATGTGTGTGTAGTGTGTGCAGGGATCATCGTGCTGTTCTATTTGTAGTTCTCATCGTTATTTAGTGACATCTGTGGGTACATCTGGTGGACTGAACCGCCTTCTTAATGAGCCTGACTGCAGAAGCACTGCTGAAGAAAGTCAAAGCCAGTGTAAACAAAATGGGTTGCGTCATGATGCTGGGATAAAGAAGACTTGGGTTTATTAGCTTTCTTATAGTTATGTGTGTCCTCCTTCACATTTTCAGATCGCTGAGCTTCTATCGACGCATGCAGGGTGTACTGTAGCTTTACTGACTGGTCAGCCTTGTCATCTGAATACCAGTTCAGTTGTACATATCCTCTCTGTGTTATTGGCTGTCCATGGATCAATCGCTATAATCCACACACAGCGATAGTCGCTCTCTCTCACAACCAGTCCGAAATGCCAGTGGCAGAAATTCGATCTGCCCTGGGTGGGAAGACATGGATTGCGGCAGTAAACCACAACATCTTTCCCTGACCTCCGTGTCATCCATTTTCGTTTAGTGTTCTCGTTTAGTATTCACGGTCGCGTCTGATCAGCAATCCTCTGGATTAGCCTCCTCATCAATAAGGCAGATTTCAGTGCCTTTTTGGCTCGGACTCACTGTTCTGTCTGTGTGTGTGTGTGTGTGTGTGTGTGTGTGTGTGTGTGTGTGTGCACCCATCCATCCTGCAGCTGGGGTGAGAGACAGCTGTATTGAGGCGGGCCTGGTGTCTGCCCTTTTGCCACATCTGAACAGCAAAGACGAGGAGCTTCTGCTGCACACGGGCAGGGCTATCGGACGGATCTGTTTCGAAAATGGTGAATGACACCTCTGACTTCAGAGCCTCTGACATTTTTAAAGCATTAGAACAATAGCAATATGTAAAATCATGTATTTTCATGCAGACCTATTTTCTATTCACTGTTCATGATGCTATCAGCTTTAATCCTGAAACCTCTTCAAACGACACATTGAAACTGAAACACCATTATTTGAAGTGCCAGAAGTAATTATAGGCCAAATGCTTGTTGTACTGAAGAGCTGATATTGCATTGTGGTCTTTCATGAGAACTCTCTCTTTGTCTCCCTCTCTTTTTCTCTCTCTCTCTCCCTCTATCTTCCACATACCCCCCCCCCCCCCCCACACACACACACATGTGTTTTCTCTCTCTCTCTCTCTCTCTTCCTTTCTCCTCCCTATGTCTCACAGCTACCCAGCAGGATAAGCTGGTTGAGGGGGGAGTCATTCCCAGACTGGTCACTATCATGAAGATTTACCCAGAGAACGATCCGCTGGTCAATGTGTGCCTACTGGCTTTGTGCAACTTGGCTGATATGGGTGAGGATAAACAAACAAACAAACAAATAAGCAAACAAACTGGACTTACACATGATTCTAAATCCATGGATAAACATAAACATCACATTGTCACTTATTTGCCGATTTGAGGATAGATTCAGTGGATACAGTCGGTGGAGTAAAGGAAGCATTGCAGACTAACTACATTAATTTCCATCTGTTTTCTCTGCCATCCAAATATCTCTCTAAAGAGAGAATCTCCATTTGCAATGCAATTTAACCTCCGTCTCGTGAAGGTTGTCCATCCCCCGCATTCTGTAAAGTGACAAAAAATCCCCCTGTGGATTTCTCCGTTGAAATATGGCGTGGATGTTTAAAACACTGACTGGTCCAGCAGAGGGCCCGCTTCAGTGAGGAGTGAGGGGGAGTGAGGAGGTGTGAGTGAATGAGTGCCCTCTGTGTGCCCTTGTGGTTTAGACACTGCCCGAGAGGCTCTGGCGGAGGTGGGTGTTGCGGAGGTGCTGACTGCCCAGCTGAAGCGTGCCCCCGACGCCGAGAGACGCCACCTCATACTGGAAATACTGGGATCGCTGGGAGAAAGCGGTGGGTTTGTCAGTCCGTTATTCTGCGTAACTATGTGTGTATGCATGCATTTTGTGTGCAGTTTTTACTGTATGTACGCATACATGTAAGTATGTGTGTGTCTGTCTGTCTGTTGATCTGTCTTAGTGGATAAGCTCTGGATTTGTCAAGCAGAAGCTTCTCATGCAGCTGCAGCTGCACTGATCACTATGTGGAGTTAAGGGAGAGAGAGCCACTGTTTTTGCTGATTGCAGTGCTAGCAGAGGCGTATATGTTGTGACAGTGTCTGAGTATCTGTGTGTGCGTGTGTGCGTGTGTGTGTGTGTGTGTGTGTGTGTGTGTGTGTGTGTCTCGCAGATGCGCTGAAGTTGCAGTTTGTGGAGGCTGGTGTGCCAGAGGTCCTGTCAGAGATGATCGGAGGTCTACAGGGAGGCTCTGACCCCCACGACCTCTGCAGCATCAAAATAGCTTCCAACCTCATTGTGTCTCTCCTGCTGGGGGGTGAGTCACCGTGTTTTGGCTCTCCCTAATGGAAACCTCCACATCCTACCACACACTACAGCTGTGCTATGCCCCTCCTCACTTAGCTTTCTCCAACAGAGGTGCAGATCATCCAACTCAGCCATCTGTCAGCTGACTGTTTTTATTATTTCTAATCATTTTGACCAACGATGATAATAGATCAATCTTTACATAACTGTATACACAGCTAATAATGGGCATCCCCACAGCAAACAAAAATGACGGAGTAGAAATAATGAACATGTAGCAATATCCATGTAGCCAGTCTGTGCACAGTTTTAAAATCCCTTTTTAAAAAAACCCACCTCTTTTCACTTGCTTTTAATTAGGGTTCCCCTTCTTATTAAGCACCTGTGCACAGTGTCCTATGGTTACCTTTTTAAATTGTCTCTCGTTTTGTTTTTATTTTTTATTTTAACTCCTTAAAATGTTTTGTGCCTTTTTATTTATTCTCCCGGCATTTTTTGCACTTTACTGTGAAGCACTTTGGTGCGGCTCAGCCGTCTGTAAATCATGTTATAGAAACAACATTTGACTTGACTTGACTATTATATGCAACAAAACTACATTTAACAAAACAAAAAAAAACACCTTTGTGATGTGTCTAATACTACATCATGCAAATGAAACGAGTGCTTGCTTTTAGTAGTCCTTTGACGCCCTGTGTCCTACAGTAATAGCATTGGTTTAGATGCTCTGTTCAGACGGTGTGGAGTCTAATGAGAGTGACTCTTTGTTCTGCCCTTATTTGGCCTTCCTTCCCCCCGGGGCTCCCCTGTGCCGGCGCTCCAGATGAGTCTATGCAGAAGTGCTTCGGCGAGGGCACGGGGAGCGTCTACAAGGACGTGCTCTCCTGGCTACAGTCTTCCAACACACAGCTGCAGCTGGCCGGAGCCCTGGCCATCGCCAACTTTGCCAGGAACGGTGAGACGGGCTCGGGGAGGGGTGGGGGCGGGGGGTCGGGGTGGGATTGGGTGAGATCTCTCTGTCTCTCTGTTGTGCCGCCGCTCGATTGAAGACTCGGGCCCTAATTGGAATGATGGGCATAGACTTAAGAACAAAGTCTTAAGTTTAACTAAACCTAATTTAATGACCAGGGAAAATACGTTTGCTAATTGAACACCATGAGCAAGATCAAAGTTTTACGTTTAGCTAAAGTTAATTTAATAACTAGGGAAAATAAATTTGCCTATTGAAGACCATGAGCAAGATCTTAAGCACAGATATTGATGAGCAGCTCAGTGTTCCTCAAGCCACACAGTGGCTTTAATTCATTGCTGACAGACAGACTTTGTGCTTTGCCTGCCATTTAAATGAGGGCCCTCAGTGTTTTTGAGTAGGAGTATAAAAATCAGACTCTCCAAAAATCTCGTAACAGCATCAGTTCAGGGTTGTAATTCTCTCCTCTCCTCGCACATCCGAGTGAAGAGGTTGTTATTATCAGTACTCATCGCATGGCAATGATCAGTTGATGTGCTTCATCTTGCTGAAAAATTCCCCTTGGGCTTTTTTATTCAGTCGGAATCTGCCTGTCTGCCCGTGTTTTCATATTGCCATTCATTATTTAGTAGAATTCATACCCCTCTGTCTGCGTCATAAAAATTCAACATTCTGTCTGCTCCTGTGCCCTGAGGCAGGCTACTGACAGAGACAGCCATAGAGAGAAGTGATATTCAAAGAGCACTTTTCATTTTGCATGGAGAGTTGTCAAAGGATGCGTGTGAGTGGCATTTTCAAAGAAGGGAGATATGAGAAAGGTCACTCTAGTCATTAACGTGGCAGAAGAAAGTGGGCATTTATCTCCTGCCAACTGACAAACAGCCTCAGACATGGGATGTGAGGATACTGGGGGGCCACCCATGTTAAACTGTTGGGCAAACGGCAGACAACAGCAAGAGAGGTTTTGTCTACATCAAACAGTGATGGGTTTCATCCATTTTTATGAACTCATTTCTCATCACAAAGGCATATCATTCCTCTTGGGTGCCTACACAGCAGTGATGGCTGTCAGGTGTGGGTTGGCCCACTAGGGGGCAGTCTAGTAGCGATAACATTAGCGCCCTATATTGGGCGCTAGATAACATGCTTTTGGGATTTGGTCAAGGCTTCCTCTTGCCATAGTGGAGATTTCTCCTTGGCACTGTTTGTTTCATAGACTTGCTCCTAGGATGTTTACGTCTTCTGTTAACAACTTGAAGGAATGCCTCTTGATAATGTGACAGTGGCGTAGAATTCTTTGACCTGCCATTACTTCCTTGTTGCTCACGTCACGGTAACGTGTGTCTTGCAGACAGTAACTGCGTGAAGATGCTGGAGCTGGGCGTGGTCCCTCACATCCTGGACCTCATGGAGAAGCATGTGGACGAGGGGGACGTGTCTGTCCAGCACGCGGGCCTCAGCGCCCTCCGGAACCTGGCCATCCCTGGTACTGACCGCCCCTCACCACAGCATGACTCATGTTAGATAGATAGATAGATAGACAGACAGATAGATAGATCGATCGATAGATAGATAGATACACTCAAAAAAATTATCATTGGTCCTAATACACTTTAGATACTAATTTTAAGTAAAATGTAACTGAAATGCATTAAGTCAAGAGTTTATTCGAGCAAAACACATAAACACAATGTGAATGTTTTCAATGTAAACTGAATGTAAACAAATCAGGTATACCTTACTTGATTATATCCTTTAAGGCAGTTATGTGTGTGACACTCCAGCAAACTAGGTGGCGGTATGCACTGACTTGCCAGATAGCAAAGTTTAGTTGAATCAACATTTAAATATGGTTTGAAATATTGAAACTGCGTTGAAGCCTGACGTTGAAGTGATATTGAAAGTGTCTCCTCTGTTTTACGTTGAATCAACGTTGGATTTTCAACTATACTGACACAGGTGATTGTGTGAAGTGCTGTCCCAAATACCTATCTGAGCCCATGTGGCAAAATACACGCACTCACTTAGCACCTGAAATCAATTAAGTCTGAGTTTAGTCATCAGGGCTCACATTGGCTGAATCTCAGTACAGCAGTTAGGGATTGGGTAAGTGTTAGTTTCTTGTTTATAATGTTTTTTTTTTTCTTCTAATAACTCTTTATTGCGTATTTTTGGGATATGTACAGTATGCCATAGAACAACTGACTGAACAGTCAACAGAAAATGACTGTGTAAGGGATTTGTCAAGATTACCACTATAGAGAAGACCATGATTAAAATACATTAACATTTTAGAGAAAACATATGTTTCTTCTTGGGTGTAATGCGAAATTGATTAGTTCTCAATTAGCATTCATCTGCACCCTTGGCAGTGTCACAAAGTTGGGCACTCAATGCTTACTCGCATTGGCTACGTTTCCCAGATTCCTTAAGAAGCTCTTAAGTGCTAAGAACTTCTTATGAGCGTTTTAAGAATGCTCCTAAGAAGTTCTTAGCACTTAAGAGCTTCTTAACGAATTTGGGAAACTCGGCCATTAAATCTATATATCACATATTAGTGGGAAAGGGTTTCTAATATAGTGTTATTGGGGAGGGAATTTTCTGGGCCCCCCCTTCCACCAGTGCTAGCTCTGCCCATATTGAAGCTGTAGCAATTGGACTAATTAAACTAAAAATTACTTTATAATCCCAACTTCACGGCTTGGGTTTGTATGTTTGTTCCTAGGAGGCAGGAACAATGCAACGGGCCTTAACCCTTCCCAAGTTGCACATCTACAGAACTGCAATACTAAAATTTAAGTATGCAGGCTGTAAAGGGTTAATTTCCATGCACTTTATTAAGCTGTTGTGGATGGTCATCTACTTAACGGTTTGTGGCACCAATAAACAATTACTCGAAAATATGATAACAGTATAGCCTTTAGTGTCACTGCCACCTAGTTGTATTTTATTTCAAGATTATATTTCAATATGCAGTATGCGTGTATGCGTGTATACAATCTCTTTAAGAATATGTTGACTGGGGCTGTTGCATTCTGGGAACAAGCTTTACATGCAAGCGCATAGGGGTTATGTAAAACTTCACCTTAACATAAGGTGTCCATTTAACTACAATTTATTTGATTAATTCACATTAAGCCAACCTGATAAAAATACATACTATTGAACTCTACCTTTTACATTCAACTTATGCAATATAATTACGTGGAAAATTGTTATGTAATTAAATCACATAAAGTCAACATTTTAGGCTTGATTCTTTTTTTGAGTGTAGATAGATAGATAGATAGATAGATAGATACAGTTACTTTAAACAGATAGATATACGTAGATACTTTATTGATTCCCAAGGGGAAATTCAAGGTCCCAGCAGCTTAGGAATGATATGTTAGGAATGACTCTCCCTGTATCACCACACATTACTATACTATACTATCCTGGGAGTGCAAGCTTCAATGTATTCTTAACACTTCTCAGAGAATGCTAGTTTTCATAAGCACTATAATAGAACTGAATCCACGTCAGCATTAATACCAGTCTTTATGAGCAGACTCGGGTGTTGCTGAGGTGGTCTGATTATTAATGCAACGAGGCTGCCCCCAGTAATTGACTCTTGTCCCCCGCCTTGTGTCATCAGATAGCAGCCCCATTATCCCAGTGGCTTAGTCACCATCACTCACACGGCTCTAATGATGCTGCTGTGCTCGGACGGTGAGTGGAGCGAGAGTGACCTGTGCTGACCCCTCTCTCTCTCTCTCTCTCACACTCCTCTTACTCTGCGCGTCTCACTCAGCCTCTAATAAGGTGCGGATGCTGGAGGACGGCGTGACGGAGAGGATCCAGACCCTGCTGCGCTCGGACATGCCCCCTGTCCAGTTCAAGCTGCTGGGCACCCTGCGCATGATGGTGGACGGCCAGGGTAAGAGTCTATGAGAGGGTGAGGGGTAGTAGCGGGCGGTGGTAGTGGAGTGGATAAGGAGACGGGCAGGGTAAGAGTCTATGAGAGGGTGAGGGGTAGTAGCGGGCGGTGGTAGTGGAGTGGATAAGGAGACGGGCAGGGTAAGAGTCTATGAGAGGGTGAGGGGTAGTAGCGGGCGGTGGTAGTGGAGTGGATAAGGAGACGGGCAGGGTAAGAGTCTATGAGAGGGTGAGGGGTAGTAGCGGGCGGTGGTAATGAAGTGGATAAAGGGGTGTACAGTACACACATAAAGATTTTATAAATCTCAACCAATTTTTTTATCAGTGAGAGAACCCACACATGACGATAAGTAATCTTTCTCGGCTGCCCTCGGAACACCCTACACACTACAGAATTTCCAGTCGTAAATATTGAACATGTTGAATATTTATGATTATCGGCGCAGAACGTTTTCCGTTGTGTCATAAAGGCTATTGTCGGGAGATTTTTTTGACTCTTAACACACCACACACTACAAGAGAATTGCATAAAAATAATCTTAAGAGCTTAAGATAATCGGCTGTTTTCTGTCGTTGGTCGCAAGGGGGGAAATCGAGGCAAAATCAGCCCGATTATCTTTATGTGCGTACCCCCCTTAAGGAGACGGGTTTGCATTCAGTAGCCTGACAAATGCTGAGTTTGATTCCAAGCTGCCACCTGAGCAAGGCACTTAACCCTGAGTTGCTCTCGGGAGTCTGGCCCTGCTGCTAATTGACATCTGTAAGTTGCTTTGAATAAAAGCTTCGACCACATAAATGAAAATAAGATTCACAACCTGTGCTTACTAGCATCTGATTGATGTCACAAAGGTGCACTGTAATTGTGCCATCTAATTGCCTTTTCTTTTGATATGTAAATCAAATGATGTTCAAGCATTGTAGGATAAAATATTGCAGAGTATGCACCTGTCGTTACTTTCAATTTGAGCAGCAGAGGCCAACGGTTCCCTTGTTCTTGCCAATCCCTTTGGGTATTGTTTAGTTCGCTTTTTATAGTTCTTTACAACTGATGTTTCTTTGTTGACACTTAAATTGACTACAACCTTAGCGTTAGACCTGTAAACATGCAATTATCTTCACCACCCACGATTGCCTCCATACACGCTACCTTTCAAACAGAGACACGTAATAGAGCCAGCCTGGCAGAGCTCTCTTCGCCTGACACAAAGTGTATTGTAATTACGGGTCAAACGCTTGTTATTATTCTGATGACCTGATGCTGTTGGAGCGGGCAATACCCAATGTTTATCTCAGCCTGTCTTTTGTCCTTTGTATAGTATCCCCTGCCCTCTCTTTTTTTTCTCTCTCCCTCCCTCTCTCTTTCTGTCTTCCCGATTTCTTTGTCTGTCTATATATACCTCCGTTCCCTTTCTTTCTCTTCTTCTCCTCCTCACTGCATCTGTCTGTCTTCTCCTGTTCCGTTCTCCCTCCATCAGCGAAAGCCGCCACTGTGCTGGGGAAGGATGAGGGCTTGCTGAAGCGGGTGATGGAGTGGTGCGAGGCCAAGGATCACGCAGGGGTCCGTGGAGAGGCCAACCGCCTGCTGGCCGCTCTCATCTGGCACAGCCGAGACCATGTGAGGAACACACACACACATACACACACACACACACACACATACACACACACACACACACACATACACACACACACACACACACACACACACACACACACACACACACACATACACACAAACAAACACACACACACACACACACACACACACACACACATACACACACACACACACACACACACACACACACACACACACACACACACACACACATACACACATACACACACACACACACACACACACACACACACACACACACACACACACACACACACACACACACACAAACACAAACACAGAACAGAAAGACACAGAAAACACGAAAAGTCACACAAATTTATACACAATGTCACGCAAAGACAAAACATAACTAGAGTGGTGGCACCCAGACTCAGTACATTTCCTCTCCTAAATTTGTTTTATTCTGTATTCTGTTGTGTTTAATCCTGCAGGAGGTTATCCACGCTGTTATCAATGCCCAGGGGATGCAACACCTTATCACCATGGCAACCAGCGAACATGTCATCATGCAGAACGAAGCTCTGGTTGCTTTGGCGATTGCTTCGGCAATAGATATTGGTGAGACTAAAACCCTCACACCTAAGATCAACTTTGATATCCTACCTGTGTAATATGTGAACATACACGTGTGTACTTTGTTGGAAATTCTTCTTACAGTATATCATGGACAAATTAAAAACGCAGTGTTAGTCTTTTGGTGATCTGTGTTGCTTTCCAAGTAAGTTGCTTATTTCAGAGCATCCTCCTATTATCTCATCCTCACGCTCTCTCTGCTCTGGCCTGTCCAGACGCTGTGCAGGAGCCCTTTGCCGAGGCGGAGCTGCTGCCCACTCTGCAGAAGATGCTGGAGGACCCGGTGGGGGCCGTGGAGGTCAAGTTCAGCACCATGGGCCTCATCTGCAGCCTGGCCAACTCCAGTACGTAACCAGCAAGACTATACGGCGGAGAGCCAGATGTGGCATACAGTAGAGATAGACTAGAAAAGCACTCAGAGAGCGCAAACCTCCGCCAAGCGAAAACATAACCGCCTCCTGGATCATGACGGTGATACGGATCACTCCCATCCCAAATTTAATCGTTTTTTCCTTGGGTCATTTCAGACCTTCCCTGAAAATTTCATGAAAATTCCATCCATATCTTTTTGAGTTATCTTGTGAACAGACAAACAAACAAACAAACAAACAGACAGACAGACAGACGAACAAACAAACAAACCCTGATGAAAACATAACCTTGTATAAATGAAGAACTGAAAACATAACCTCCTTGGCGGAGGTAACCAGCAGTGACTACAGCAGAGAGCCAGATGTGATGTAAAGATAGATAAAGACACGGAGGGAAAACTACTGAATGCTGTGCTGTGCTTCATGCTGCAAATAGACATGGAGGCTGACGATTACCTATCTTCACCTCTCTGCTTTCTGCTTGCTTTCTCTCTCCCTCCCTATCTCTGTCTCTCACACTCCCACTTTCAATCTTTCACACCCTTTCACTCCCACTCCCACTCCCACTCCCTCACTCTTTCACCTCCCTCTCCTCACCTTCTGTCGAATCACTGTGTCCCTCCATCTCTCTCTCTCTCTCTCTCCTCTCTCTCTCTCTCTCTCTGTGTTCCTCAGGTATGTTACGGGAGCAGATGGAGAAGCTGAACCTGAAGGACAGCCTTACTCAGCTCTCCAGCCACACCAACACCAGGCTGGCCGCGCAGGCGGACACCGTGCTGGCCGTTCTGGCCGAGACCAGCTAAAGCGAGACCGGAGCCGCCGCCTCGTCGGACCACCATAGACTATTAGCACCACCGAGTGTGCCGCCGCCGCCACAGCCCCTGCCACTACCAACAGACTAACCGAAAAAAACCTGAGCTTCACACTCCAGTCCGACCGAAACCAAAACTCAAACGCGTGATCTTCCATCCCGGGCAGCATCGAGACCAGAGGAGGGTTCTGTGGAGGGGGTGAGGGTGGGGGTGGGTGGGGTTGGGTTGGGTGCATGCCGTCATCTTTATTGTACGATCCATAGAAGCCTAAGGCAAAAATGTGAAAGACTATGAACAAAAACATAATCAGCAAAAACATAAGCACAGGACCTGAGATCATCCTGAGTGTCATCCTAACTTCACCCACTCTTCTCATCAAGGATAAGTGATTTTCACACTCTTAGAGAAGGATTGACCTCGGGAGAATAGGATATCTTTGCAGTGTTGTGAAAGTATTTGTCAGTGTGTCGAGTCTAATTGGGAGGGAAGAGATAAAGACAAACGGTGTGAAAAAGATAATTTAATCCTTTTCTTCGGGTGTGAATATTTTGCAGCCTTTAGCACATAAGCACAATATTAAACGGGGATGAAATCAGTACAGTACATGAATTCATAATCTAACTACACTAGCGATCCTTAACTGAAATAGCAATTTACTGCACAGCCAGCTGTCTAACAAGCACTTGTGTATTAGGGACCAGTGATATATGTCAAGCTGTATCCTTTTGTGCGCACTTTAGAAAAAAAACTAGAATAGACTCTAGTTTTTGTAGCATATTCAGAGCTATTTAATGTTGAATGAAGCCTGTCACTGTTATTGGTCTGTGTTAATTTTATATGGATGGATGTCTTTTTTTTGGATTTTGTTTTATTTTTCTCTGGTCAATTGCTCATATACCGTACATGTGATTCAAAACAGCAGCTGTACAATAATCAATGTGTAATCTAGTTTTGGAACTCTGTTGAATGTGATGCAATTAGATCATTGACTGCTGGATTCAATATGTAACATTACAACTCTCTGAAAGGGACATAAAAGCAATAACAATTGTGACTGACCGACGTATGTGTTTTTTGTGTGAGTAACCCATAAGTTGTGTTCTACATCCTATATTTGTATTTAATGTATGTATAAAGGAGTGTGTGTGTGTGTGTGTGTGTGTGTGTGTGTGTGTGCATGCGTGTGTGTGTGTGTGTGTGTGTGTGTGTGTGTGTGTGTTTTGAAAAGACATTCTCTCAGACCAGGGGTAAATACAAAGCCAGGAGGGAGGATGGGCTGGTTTCTCCTGCAAGCATTAAGTGAATGAGGAAGCTGTGTTCTCATCTGACCCCTCAAAAGGACACTGATCACTCAGAGAGCTGAGGCCACTTGATTAAAGAAGGATCAATGGCCGCTGCATCTCTAGAGGCCCGAGCAGTAGCCTTGTTATTAGGGGGCGCTTTAATGTTGCGGTCAGAGAGACCGCTGAATCACTGTTCCTCTGACAGTCCGAGCCAGAGAAACCCAACCAGCGTGGGGCTCCACTATCAAGAGGAGAGGCATAAAAGAAAACAGATTTGGGAGCCAAGGGAGGGAGGGAGGGAGGGAGGGAGAGAGAGAGAGATAGCGAGAAAGAGAGGGAGAGTCAGAGAGAGGTGATGTGCCGTTTACTCGAGGAGGACATTATGGAACAAGAGCAAATGTAGTGGGGAGGAGAGGGAGATGGGTATAATGTTGAATTAGTAGAGCAGCCATTGGCGGAGTGTGGGGCGAGAGTGATTCTCCACTCCGGTGAGCATGTGAATGAGACTGACCTTTGCCTCTCGTCTCTGACACAAAAGACGGCCGTGCGGCGTGCTCCTCATGGGCTCTGACCTGAATACTGATGCTGCTCTCGCCTCATTTAGCCTTTTGGTGGAGGTGCTCTCTCTCCAGGCCCAGGCTAGATTCACGGCTGCACATGTCTCTGGAAAGCACCTTGTCAACCTAAAAGTAAATAGCAAGAACGCTTCAGCATAACCTGTTGCCATATACACAAGGAGAACTAATGTAATGCATGACTTCTCATTCCAATCACATATCCTGTAGACTTAGGTAGATGTCTGCATGTGTGACATAATATTTATATCTGGCATACCTATGTACAGTATATATGCTAGCTGAGAAGACACCATATTACATTTTGCATCGTTGAGTCAGATTCATATCTTTGGGCAGGATGCTTTCAAATAGTGGAAATGCACTTCAACAGGTCACAAATACTGGTGCCAAACTAAGGTTCTTTTTGCAGATCAGGAACCAGCCGAATCTTGACTCTGACAGGGATGTCTGATGTGCGGCAGGGGCAGCAGAGTTGTCTACTTTGACTGGTCATGCTCTCTGCTCTTCTGGCCGCCAACTGCCCTGTTCTCAGGGGATGGTTATACACGCGTCTGACCACTGAGTGGAGACATTATACTGAGTTGTCCATCCAGCCTGAGCCATGAGGATGCACGAAAAACAAGCAGACTTTGACATCACCTGCACAAAAAGCCAAATCCAGCACTTCAGACTAGATTGGGCTGAAAAGAGAGAGTGATACGTTGACTGTGAGTGGTTTAGCACTGATTCAGGATTTTTTGGCGCTTGCATTTGGTTCTTGCTTCTAACCACATATATCCCAAAAACGTCTTCATAAAGGTGTGCTCTCCTATGCACAGAATACAGAGAATTTGGACTCTTACATAATGTGACTTATTACTGTATGTCTGCCACGAGTAAATCTTTTTTGTGTTATTTTATGTATACACCTGTAAAAGGTGTGTTTGCTCGGGGCTGTAGTATTTACAGTAATTTGATGATGTCAAGGAAACACATCAGTGAAACTTCTTAGACTGACAAAAAAAACTGGAAAGACAAGCTTGTGAATGTGTGCTGGGTGCTGGGTGTTTGTGTCTCCAATGTCGACTTCTGTTTTTTTGTCACGTGCATTCCGTCCATGTGTGCATAATTTTGTATGCATTTACATGTGTGTGTGTGTGTGTGTGTGTGTGTGTGTGTGTGTGTGTGTGTGTGTGTGTGTGTGTGTGTGTGTGTGTGTGTGTGTGTGTGTGTGTGTGTGTTGTTGTTGTTGTTGTTGTTGTTGCAAGTCCATGCTCAGTCTGTGGGCAGCATATGGGCCATCTCTGTGGGAGAGTGAGGAAGTGGGCTGCCAGCCTAGGCATCATCATGTCTCTCTCACTCACCCTCCTTCTCTCTCTCTCTCAACCACCATCCTTCCCTATCATCCCCTCTTTCTGTCACCATCCTTCTCTATCACTCTCTCTCTCTCTCTCTCACCATCATTCTCTCTCTTTCCATATTTCATTTGTCCCGTCTATCACTTATGTTCACACACACTGACACACCTCTGCTCCTCACACTCAGTGTTAAAATCAGAAGAAATAAATCAGATCTAACTCAAATAATACTCTAATTGATTCCAAAAACAAGCTACAGTACCAAGCACCAAAGTCCATGGCAGTGTCTGTCTACCCCTCACTGAGGACAGTAAGTTTAGGAGTGACCAGCACATATGGGCAGTGGAACGGACAAAACACACAAACACCGCTGTTTTGCTTTACATGATGTCTGGCAGTCTCCCATGTCACTCACTGAAGTGTTTCTCACCACAGCAAGTGCCTGTGTGGTGTCAGTTGGCATGGCAACCGCTCATTTATTGCACCCAATGAGCTGAGAGTGCTGACAGTCTTTCACAGCTCTGAGTCTCACGGCGCTGTGTCTCACAACTCTCTCTCTCTCTCTCTCTCTCTCTCTCTCTCTCTCTCTCTATCTCTTTCTCTCTGTGTTACATCTGGATGTCTCACAAATCAGTTTTTTTCTCAGGTCAGTCTCAGTCACATCCACTATCTGTCGCCAATCAGAAGAAAAAGAAAACAAGCTTTACTTGAATGTTATATGACATTAATTTGCATATTTATAAAGTGACTGAGAAGGACATCAGAAAAGCCATCACAGAGCAGAGGTCAGCTAGGGACATGCTGCCCCCCCACCCCCCCCCCCCCCCCCCCCCCGTCCCTAAAAGTGATGGCCTTTTCACCACCGTGAAACACATGCTGAGGTCTCTTCTCTACATAGACTTAAGACTCAAATGTTTTATTTTTTATAATTCAACTGATCATGTTATGCTCTTCAAGCCTCGTTTTAAGCGTCATCAAATGTGCGTTATAATATTTTGTTATTCTATTTCTTTCTTTCTATTTTCTTTTGTTATTATATTTCTATGAACGTTGTTCATTATTTTAATTTTCTTTCTATTCAATTCTACTTTGTTATATTTTTTTTTGTGTATGGAAATGCTTTTGAAAACAGCCGAAGTGTGCTGTGGAAGAGGCTAGATCAGTCATTTGATGAAGGTGTTTGTCCGATATTGTTGTGCACAAGTGAGGCTGTCAAATGAGAGGTGGTGGTGATGAGGGCGCGATCTGTCTTGATGAGTGATCGGGTAAAGACCACACATCTCCATTGGTCACATGCCCCCCCCCACCCCCTATCCACTATACACACACACACACACACTTTAATCTGAAACTCAATTGGCACGTTTGACCGCTGCCCTTTGACCCTTCAGACTGTGGGTCACGGAATCCCTAAGATGCCACGAGAGAGAGAGAGAGAGAGAGAGAGAGAGAGAGAGAGAGAGAGGGAGAGAGAAAGAAAGAGAGTGAGTGAGTGGAAACCTCATCAGCTGAGGCACTGAATGTCATTTCATAGGAATGAAAAAAAAACTGACCAAAGGGATTTCCAGATAATAAAAACAAGCAAACTCAGCACTTGCTCAATTTTCCAGTGCTAACTGCAGTGGGCCAGAGTTTTAACAGTAAACAAATGTGCTTCAGCTGCTACCCCTATGCCACCATACTGTGCATCTGTGTGTGTGTGTGTGAGAAAGAGCAAACTGAAAGTGTGCGTGTGTGTGTGTGTGTGTGAGAAAGTGTACACTCAAAGTGTGTGTGCGCGTGTGTGTATCTGTGTGTGGTGTCCGTGCGTTTACGTAAGAGGGCGTGTCAGACTGAGCAACTAAAACAATGGTGCACTTTGGAACTGCCATTACACCAGCAAACAGAGCACTTCGCACCAGCAAACACAGACACATTTCACAGCAACAGGTGCGAGAGACAGTCACACACAAGAGAAATCAACCCACTGCAGCAGCACCAGCAAGAAAAGTCAATCCACTGCGGACATAATCAGGTGAGTGTCAGGTAAACAGTACTTCAAACTTTCTTGTAAAAAGACATAAATATATCCTGAAAATGCTTGTGTTTGCGTTCATACACCAAGAGCACGTAGTGGTTCTGCATGAGGCACATCACTGAGGGACTCTTTAATTTGAAATAGCGGAACACATCTGCTTAGAACGTGTAAAGACGTTCATAAAAAGGTTCCCCTCTTGAAAGTGTGTGAATGTGCAAGATGCTTTGCCTGTCTGGTGTAGATGGTTTTACTGTGGAAAAGCGCTGTTGGGTTTGTGTACTCTGCGATAATAAATACAGCGTGTGTGGCACTTTCACTCCAGTGATTCGCTCTGCACACCAGCAATTTCTGTAAGCCTCAAATCTATCAATGTCCTCTTTCCTTTTGATGGCAATGGCTCGGTTTCAGCGGTGACCTTTATGGGGACAGTCTCTTTGTTTGGGTCTCCTGCCTCTGGCTCCTCGATGAGAAAAGGCTGACTGAGGTGAGGTCAGAGTCCTCGGCCAAGGGCACAGTTTATTATTGGCACTGCACAACAGATGGGTTGGAGGGGGAAATCTTATCTCCAATCATATCCAATGAAGTTTCTTAAGTTTACAGTTTAGTAAATATATTCCATGTCCAAGGTAGCCTGGACTGCCATGTTTGTATGGTTTGAGCGAGTGTTATGACATTGAATGAACAGATGATGTTTTTAAGTAAGCTTAATTAGGTCTTTCAGCAAGTCATTAACAACGATCACATGCACACACAGTGAGTAATGTACTGATTTAAATATCCTGAACAGCTTTTCTTTGTCTTAAAGCAGATGCCAAGAGTAATAACACTATAAGCGCGATCACCTCCTTTCCTCTCCTACTGTTTTGGTGGATTTATTTGGGGCTAGGTGCCTTTGTGTTGAGTCCCATGCAAAGCATGGTTGTCTCTGTGGAATCCTTCAGTCTAACACAGGGGCTTTTCTGTTCGCACTGACAAGAGTTTAATCCTCTCACAGCTGTGACTGTTCCTCTCTCCAGATGTTCAGCTGTCTTAGTGGGAACTCTGATGCTCGGGTAATCCCACACCACACACACTCACATATACCGAGACACAAACAGACATGTGCACACACACACACACACACACACATACACAATAAGGTACAAACACACCCGCACGTGTAACTCAGAGACACAGTGACACCTTTACAAGACGTTGGTACTCACAGGTCTTACATAGCTCAAATGGCAATCTTTATCACTTCCAAATAGTAATCTTTATAATTATCTTATTTTACATCTTTATAACTTACAGTAAAAATGTTCTCACTTTTCTTTGGAGAAAAAAACATTGTTACATTTAGAAATACAAACCTACAAAGACATTTCCACACATTTCTCCCGTTGAATTTTTCACCATGGATTAAGAACAAGGCAAACAACATTTCTCGAAGTCCCAGGGATTAAACATGCTTGTCAACAATCAACTGACAGCATCTGATACATTCTATTAATATCCTTTGGTTTGGGGCATGATTACAGATGGGACTGAACTGAGCATCCAAATTTGGCATTAAAAATCCATTCCACATTGTCATTGCTATTCATATGATGCCCTCATAACTTATTGGCCTCATGCACAGAAGTCCTGTGGCATAGATGAGGTGGCGGAGATAAAAACAGAGCATGAATTATTACAGGTCCTGGACATGGGCCATCACACAGCTGAATGGCTCCCCTCCATGTTGTTTTGCAGTTCAATCTTGGGAGGAAGATCCATGTGCACTCAGCCATGCAATAAAGCTTCTATCCACATTGATTGCATGTAGCAGCTCAATTGATTATGAAGTTATTGTGCATTTTGGCCGTGCAACGGATTTGTGCATTTTGATGCATTCTTTGATCATAGTTTGTGCACTCAGGCTATAGCGAAACCGGTAAAACGTTTAACATGTGATCACAGGCACATTTGTGTGTATGCCAGAGAGGTGTTTAATTGAAACATGATGGTAAGGAGGCGTCTCAGGCTGCATGCTTCATATCCGGTTGAGGCTGTTTGAGAGTACACAGGCTCTTGTCATCTTTTGGCCGGGGCTTCTCCAACATAAATAAATAAACGCAAAAGCGGTGTGCGCCATAAGCAGATTTACACTCATTACTTGACAGGCATGAACAGGGTTTTGCCTTTCTGATGTACTTCCTGTCTGTCACCGCGGAGAAGCATACAAAAAATGAACATTCATTTGGGCTCCCATTGAGCAATGCTGTTTCCATAGCAACAGAGCGAGAGTGATGGTTAGCGACAGTGAGACGAAACCAGCAGAGCGAAGGAGAGGGGATAGGTGAGAAAGAGAGAGAGGGAGAGGGAGTGAGAGAGAAGGCTAATGCTGTGATTGTGTGTTTGTGTGTGTGTGTGTTTGTTTGTGAGAGAGAAAAAAAATAAAGATAGAGAGGGATAGGAGGGAGGTGGTGTTAGATTGTGTCTGTGTGAGAGAGAGAGAATGAGAGAGATGGAAGAAGGACTGTGCAGGAAACAGTGTCTGTGTCAGTGGAAGTGGGTGGACATTTTGGGAACACCTCCCGTCTGTTCTCTCGGCGGCGTTCATTCATGCACTGCTCTTGTTCGAGCCTTCTCTCAGGTGGAGGAGGTGATAGGAGCAGTACATGGTGGCTTATCAGAGCATCTTCTCTCCCCTCAACCCCCCCCCCCCCCCACACACACACACCACACACACCCCCTGTCCCCAGAGCCTCAACAGCCTCTCCTCCCCTCCCCACCCCACACCATACACAGACCCAACCCCCTATACTTCACACCCTACACACATACACCACACACACATACGCACACCACTCGACACTCACTGTCTGTCTGTCTGCCTGCCTCTCTCCCTCTCTTTCTCCCTCAGATGAGGATTTGAAGATCCACGCGGGGCTTCTCTCTCGTTTGTAATCAGATGAAAAGAAGAGATTATCCTGAGGCAGCCTCCATCTTTCTTTTTTCACTGCCGGGAGGAGAGGAGGAGGAGGACGGTGGTGAAGGAGGAGACTTGACCAAGGGTGGGTGGGGTTTGCCGAGGCGAACGAGTGACTGACTGAGTGAGTGTGTGAGTGTGCGTGTGTGTGCGTATGTGTATGTGTGTGTGTGAGAGAGAGAGAAACAGACAGAGAGAGGGGAGAGGAGAAAGGGGGGGTCACCTGTGGATGAGCTGGAGGGAGCAGAGACCGCCTGTCTCTCCACCTTTTCAAGGTCCGCTCTGATGCACACACTGGGGAGGCTGGGAGATGACTGAACTCCGACATTAGTAAGAAAAGGCAAGGTGAGCAGGAGAGACCGGCGTGGAGAGGAGAGGAGAGGGAAGAGAGGAGAAACAGACCAAAAGAAGAGAGAGAGAGAGAGAGAAGAAAACAAGAGGCAAAGGGGAAGACACATTCCTGACTCTTTTCCGTCCTAAGGTAAGATGAACCTCTTTACCTCTTTGCATTTCAGACCACACAATACATTGCCTTTTGTCTGTGACCAGAGATCAGATGTCTGTCAATCAGTCAGGGGTTGAAGGGCGAGGGTGGTGTTGAATGGTCTGGGTGGAGTGGTGGTTGTGGACAGCTGTGGGTGGAGGTGCTGGGGGGCCGAGGGGAGTGGGGGGGTGCGGTGTTACCTTGCAGTGTATTTTTAGCACATATAGGAGAGAGAAAATGCAAGCAGGCCTTGAATGAGTCAGACCACACACTGATCACCTGGGCACGCTCCCAGTGAGACGCCACACGCCTCACACACTCAGTCTCTATCTCTCGCTCTCTCTATCTCTCTCTCATTCCCTCTCTCTATCTATCTTTCTCTCTCTCATTCCTCTCTCTCTCTCTCATTCCCTCTCTCTCCGCTCCGCTGGTGTCAGAGACGGTCGGTGTACATTTACAAGCTATGCTGTGCCTTAGCCTCACACAATTACAAACAGTGGCTGTGGTCATCCACGCAACAGATCTGTAACATGTTGACCTCACCATCTCCAAAAGGAAACACACAAATAACCTGACACAAGGCCATGTCGTTCTTATATACTGTTATACATGTATACTACAGTATATATCACAAAATGACCCCACACGTTTCATGTATGAATGATGTACTATTGATAACTCCACTGCTACATATTTCAAGATTTTACTCTTCATTCAGCTGATATCAGTTAATCACACACATACACACACACAAGTAAATAGTATTCCTGTTGGGTTCTCCCACACAGGTCGAGGTGTGTCGCTGGTGCTCAGGCGGTGTTGTTGTTCTAGGGGCTGTGGCGCTCCAGCCGCCTCTCAGCTGCCAGAGAGAGCCTGGAGGGACGTCGTGGATAAATTGGCCATTTCCAAGCCCGCTGACCTCAATATCGGACTGGGCGCTCTCGGGCCATTAGTCACCGAGTAACGGTCACACCTGCGGCTGTTTGTGAGGCTGGGGGTCGGGGTGTCGTCTGGATTTTGTGATTCCAATGCACGCTGTTTAGGGCCGTTCTCCACGCACGTCTACCTCATTCTTTCTCTCTCTCTCTCTCTCTCTCCAATTGGTTCCATTTTTTTTATTATTCTTCTGTCACTTTCTCCCAGTGGATTCAGTCACAGTCCCCCGTCATGAATCATATTGGTTGAGGCAACAGCGCTGCATTGTGATTGGTTCCGCGTGGACATGACAGCAGCAGCAGATCACCTGACTGACAGCTGCACATAGCAGTGGTGGGGTCAGATGAGCCTCATACATTTGGTTGGGGTTATTGTCATTCCTGCTGCTCCATCTTTGGCCTTTCGTCCCTGTGGAGCCAACACAAAAGGGTAGGAGAGGTGCACCATGGGAATGGTCCTCGGTAGCTCAAAGCCCAAGGCGTTCAGTTCCCTGGGTGGAGTCTCTGTGTGTGTGTGTGTGTGTGTGTGTGTGTGCTGTCAGCACATGGCTCTTTGATAGCTCAACCAGCTCACTAAAAGGCTCTCTGGGATGAGCCCTTACTTAAAGAGCATGTTTGGGTCCAGCTAAACCAGAATCAAAGGGCTTCTGAGGTTATTTGGATGGTCTTCTATAAATATATATCTCTGTGTGTGTGTGTGTGTGTGTCATTGCTGTATTGGGCTTGCTGTTCAAAAGACATTCTTAGATGAGTAAGAGGAACTCTGAGGAGAGACCGCTGGCTCCTCAGTGGGTTTGTTTGTGGTCATACTCCTCCTTTTTTGGCACTCTCTCTGCAGTAAGGATTGCTGCCGACTTTCTAACAAAGCATCAGAGATTTAAAGCAATCAAGCAGATTATGAAGTTCAAAAGAGCGGTTATCACTGCAATCATAAAACCATACCGGGGACATACGTCCACGTTGGGATTGTTTGCGAATGAAAAACGAGGCTCACAGGAGGTGCCTTGCTTGCCTTTTGACACCTGCATGACATGTGCCTGTGTTTGATGTCAGAACACACACAGACACTCCCTGGGCTGCTTTGCCACTGTAGTCAATCCTGAGGCTGCGTAACTTTGCCCGTGTAATCTCCGCGACTGGCACAGCCAGAGACCCAGATCTTCACCTAATCTCATCTGTTTAATCTCTAGCCATTGTGAGGAGGAGAGGGCCTCTGTTGTTTGTACCCCTGGCCCGATCCGTTCGCTGCTCAGTAATTTGGTGACGGGGGGTCACTGGCTTTCCTGCCTTCGTGGCCTAGTTTGGCTAAGCCTGCCTTGGTGCCCACATCACAAGGTGATTGAGGTAGACCAGTACCAGTATGACAACAAACACTGTACAGTCTGCCCTCAGGTGGGAGATCTCGTGGAGATACCTCCTATACCACCTGCAAAGTCTCCGACAATGATGAATCGCTCATCATTAATTATTTAGTCAGTTATGAACCCTTCTTACATCAGAACAAACCTATACATTATCTTTTAAGCCTGAATTTACAACTGACACTAGAGAATATTTCCATTCGCACTAAGAATACATGAAACATGAAAACATGTCATTTCATTTGAAAGGACCCCGATTGGTGTCAGGTGTAGTAACCATTTCAAAGGTGCACGATGACTCAACAAGATTCTCATCTTAAAACTAATCAAAGGACACAAAACTGAATATATCTGGATTAAGCCTAATCTAGGGCTAAAAGAACACTTCAATGAAAATCTGCGCTGAAAATTAGCGCAAAAATTTGTGTGTACTGTCTCTGTGTACTATATTTATATGTATGGTATTTTTTAAAGCCGTTGTTTCTTTGATGCATCCCAGGTGCCCTATGGCCGAGCGAGGGCGCCCTGAGTCAGAGCATTTCCCCTCCGGGTCTTCCTCCCCAGCAGACCCCAGGGTCACCACAGACGCTCTGTCCATCTCCAAGAGCTCCGCAGACATGGTGACATCTCCCCATCAACTGGACAAGGCCAACCAGGGCCCGAACGGCGCCGGTTCCTTGCCAACAGACGCCCAGAATGGTGCCAAGCAGCAGCCTCTTCGAGTCGGTGCCCACAGCGCTGAAAGCACCCCTGATCACCCGGCGGTCCGTAACGCGGGGCGACCGCACAGCATGGCAGAGCCGCACAGCGGGATGGAAGCGCTGCTGGAGGGGACGCTGAACCACCACCACCACCAGCACTACCAGCACCAGCTGCACCAGCACCACCACCAGCACTATGGCGCCCCCTGCTGTGGGGACAGAGGACTGGGCTCCTCAGGGTCCCACAGGGACCTCAGCGGGCACAGGCTTGCGCCCGGCGCCCTGCCCGTGCAGCGGAGCCACTCGGACTCGCTGCAGGCGCTGCGGGAGAGCCCCGTCCCGCACCCGCACCCCCACTGTGAATCCGCCGCGTCGCCGCTTCACCCAGCTCACCTGGCCCACGACGCCCACTTCTGCGGGACGCAGCCGTGCCCGGGCCTGGTGTGCAAGCAGTCTCTGCAGCTGCAGCCCAGCGGCAGCCTGACCACCTCAGCTCGGGGCCCCAGCCCCACGGCGCAGCTCCAGCTCCAGCCCCAGCACGGCTGCGTCCCGGCGGTGCCGTCCAACACGCCCAGCGAGAGAGCCGCCGAGTCCTGGCACCCGCACTACGAAGAGGCGGCGGCGGCGGCGGCGTACTGCGGCCCGTACGGCGTGCCCATGGTGCCCGGGGCGATGGACGAGACGCTGGCCGCCTACTGCCACCACCAGCCCATCTCCGCCGCCGTGCAGCTGCTGCCGGTGGCCGGACAGCGGGGTCTGCCGGGCGCCGAGGCCCAGATGCTCGCCCTGCCGCGCCTCATCTCCTCCATCAGCGAGACGGGCCTGGACGCCAAGCGCGTGCTGCGCTGCTGCAACCTGGACTGCACCTGGCCCAACGCCCCGGCCCTGCACCACGCCGGCAGCCAGCCGCACGTGGGCGACGAGGCCCACCACCTCCTCATGACCACCGCCGCCGCCGCTGCCGTCGTCGTCGCCACAAGGGACGCGGGCACCATGACGTCCCGCACGGAGCTGAGGGACGTGGGGGTGCAGGCGGAGCAGGTGGCCAAGACGCCTCCGCCGCGCCACATGTACCCCGAGGTGTGCCTGGCGGACGACGGGGCCGTGAACGGGGCGCCGGCCGCGGGCAAGAGCGGCGGCGGCGGCGGTGGCGCCGCGCAGTCCAAGTCGCCCGTCAAGGAGGTGAAGTGGGACGCGGAGGGCATGACCTGGGAGGTGTACGGCGCCTCGGTGGACCCCGAGGAGCTGGGCGTGGCCATCCAGAAACACCTGGAGCTGCAGATCAAAGAGACGGCCAGCCGCGCCGCCAAGCTGTCCCGCCAGAACACCAGCGCCTCGCAGGGCACCGCCGGCACAGGGACCGGGACGGGGGCCGGCAGCGATAGCACCGTGCGACGCAGGAAGAGAGGGGGACTCATGGGGTCCCTACGAGGGTCGCTGAGGGGTCCAGGGTGCTGTACGCGCGCCACCAATGCCGTGGACTGAGGAGGGGACTCTCATATTAGACAGTTGTACAGGCAAAGTGGTAGGGCATTTTTGTAAACATATAACCTTGCAACATACACGTACACAGTCACACAAAACACACACCCTTGTTTGGGAAGCATTTGAATTAGCTGGATGAACACTTTGTTTAACAGGACTGTTAGAGGATGAAAATGATACTGCATCACATATGGAAAAATATGATGGATTCATTTTTTTTGGAGTAGCCAATAGTTTACTGAATTGGTGAGGAGGGTAACGTTGGCTATGACATGTGCCTGTCTTCCTTAGTTTTCTGCTACCACACTTGGACAACAGGTTGTCACAAAGGGCTATTGATGCAACATACAGGTAAAGGTATTTGTCATTGTCCTTGCAGTTTCCATGGGGCCAGATAAAAACACAATGTGTGAAATTGTACTAAAATTGGATCGACCAGTACACCAGCTTCAGCAAGTTCTAGCAATGTGTGAGCATTGGCTCTGGAAAAATGAGAGGCTAGTTGTTGTTTGAAAGATAGTCTCCCTTCACCAAACCTGAAATACAGCATGTACTATATTTTTGGTGTACAAATTTCACTAATTTTATTAGGATAATATAGGTTATGAGTTTATGACTCCAGTCTAGAATACATATGACTTAAATATTCTTCTAACTAACATTAAATGACTCTGCTGTTACACTAACACTGGGCAGCCTACAGTACTTATATAAATGATTTTGCCATTGTTGTGCCACTTTTTATGTATGCCGTTTACTTATCAGAATGATCAGAATGGCATCTGAAAATGACAAACACCCTATTCAAATCTATCAGACAAACTTAAAATATTCGACATAACAAACTAAATTTGGCCCTCAAACACTGGATGATATCATATACTTGAGGCAAGAAAAACATTCTGCATGCTGCAAGGGAAGCTTGTGCATTCTGAGGTGCCAAAATGCCCAGGCTTACTGTAAATTCAGTTGTGGTGGATATGATGAACTAGGAAGTTGCCCAGGGTACAATGGCAGCAGTTGTATGGGTCTTTTTACCCCTTCCACCTGAGTTTACGCCCAGTAGGTGCTTAGCTGCAGGTGATGCACCTGACCCGTTAGCGGATCTTCACCTTGTGCTTCACCTTAGCAGGACACCTCATCTGATTATGTCCTTGTAAGAGCTATAACTTTACCCACCTCTAATGCACACAAGGGCGTATAATTTAAAGTGTCGCTGTGACCTAAAATTAAAGAGTGTTGCCTGAAACTGATCCTATCAAAAAGGTAATTCCATTAGCAAGGCCAAGAGGTCTAATACAATTTGTTCTAGGCCACAGAACTGTCACAGAAAAGTCTGCATAGGTTCTACAAATAAAAAATAAGGCTTTGTAGATTAAAGTCAATTTAAATGTAAATTTATATTTAACCCAAGGCTATGAACTAAATCCCTAACATTTCCATAACATTAAGAAGATTCTACTCAGAAGTAGCACATAATAGTTCAGTTATCGATAAATCTTGGGTTAGGATCAGGTTAGGTTATGGCAATCAGTCATTCTAAACCAGTTAAACATCCCTGCCATCAGTAAAGAGACCTAGGTCTGTGATCATTTTAGATATGCAGAATCTAGTAGTATTAGTTGTGTCCTGACATACTACATGTACCTTACGGTGCCATTGAGATACTGATGCTTAACATTTTTGGTAAATGGGATCACCCTGGTCGCTGAAAGTATTTTTGAAATATTGAAAATCACCAAATGTACATTTAGAAATTGAGCTATTTTAGAATTAGCCTACTTTGTGTTTCACATTTTGAAAATGAAAAGGTACTATCCCATTAACTTTGGTAATAACATAATTACAGACTAGAGGAGTGAGGGATGTCTTTTGTGTTAGTGCAAAGAGATGCACCAATTCAACACTAGAAACAATGTCACATTGTCTTCGACACACTTTAGGAACAGAGCACGGGTTTGACAGGCTGGGTTTTGATGTTGGCACCGATGACAGAGAATTGCTTTTGCGGACACTGTGTGAAAGAACAGTGCTTGTTTGGCTCAGAATGAAAAGATCTGGCAGAGGTCTGAAACAAATGCTTGCTTCAATTTCAAAAGCTGTTCCTGTCTTTGCACAATTTGTTTAATGAATCACCAGTGCCACAAGAAAAAAGAGGGAACATTCTGGAAAAACAGAATGCTACTGATGAATAAGGCTAGCAATAAATTCTCTGTAACGCGTTGAGTGTTAATGTTGCAGCTTAGATAATTGGCGTCTGTCTCCTCTGTATTAGCCTACTGAAGATGACCTAAGTTAACTGTATATGTATTATATTACTTAGAAAGCAAACATATTATCCAGTCCAAAAGTGTCAAACTTGGAGTCAATTACAGTCATTGTTTGTTTCTTTGCCTTTTATAACATGTTTTTTCAACATATTAAAGATGATTTATTTTCATTTTTCTTGACCTCTTGGAAAATTGCATCGACCATGCAGTATCTTTTTCTTCTGTAGGCCTATATGTTTTTGTTGTGATGTATTATTTTGAAAGATGTGTATATTTCACTTTCTCAGGGGATTATTTCCCTCTTTTGTACAGTCCTACCATGTGTACCCATTTTTTTTTTTGCGAATCCAACCAACATGTCCCCACTTTGTTTTACTTTTTTTTAATGTCATGTAATTTTCTTTCCAAAGATCTTAGAATCAAAGCAATGCTTGTATCCAACCTGCTGAAGCACCTATGTATTAGAGAAATTTACTATACATTTCAAAACGTGGTGATATATTTTAGGCTTGTTTAGTATTTATTTTGAAATAAAAAACATAAAAAATAACATCCATTTCAGGTTTGCTTATAAATAATGCATGCTCCTTATCATGAGGTTTTGCTATAGTGTAGAAGAGCCCTATATGCCGCTCTGTAGTGTAGTAGTGCCCTATATTAGGCGCTATAGTAGTATACACACACACACACACACACCATCTAGTGGTGGTTTCAGGTTCAACATGGTAAAATAAGGTTGCAATTGGAATATGGAGAGAGGTCTGCCTGCAATGTGATGATATTTGTACACATGAACTTACAGTTTTGAATCTAATCGATCAATCTAGAATAAACTCCCCCAAAACAATATGGTTGCAACTGGAAATGTTGGTCGTAATCAATTTCAAAGTACAATTTAAGGAAATCATATCAAGACAACTAAGACACCCTGTATTATACAGTGCAAGGCTAATACGTTTATCGACATAGGCCCTACATATTATGAGACTTGTTTATTTTCATCCTTAGGCTATCTTAAAAGCCTTGAAGTTATATAATCATTTGATAGGCTATCTATATCTTCACAATTCATATATCAATAATATTTCACTAGGATATAATGGAATATTGATCAAGATTATATATTTTTTTACTATAGGACTAGCTGTTTATCACTTAAAAAAAATAATTGTTCACTAGTCTTGGTTGTGTCACTAGTCCAGGTTTGTGCAACCACTTTAGGCCTAGGCCTACATGTGTAGTAGCGACATGGTTGAACGTTGAAGGATAAAATAAGTAGCAGGAAATATAATCTTGCCAGCCACTCAAGGCCTAATCCTGGCATATCATTAAATACATTGACATTTAATGAAACGCAGGCTAATGTATCTGCGCATGAATGGAATTAGCTTGATGGACCATGACCATTTAGGCCTACTTACCTTTACAAAAAGGATACAGATGTGGGACAAAAACTCCGCAGTTTTTCTCATGTAGCCTATACACAATGCAGTAGCCTATTGGGCCTAGTGGCTTATAATGTCCCATATTGTAGAAGCTCAACCTAAAGTGTTAATATGTAGAGCAATGCAGTTTCATGGTTAAATCATTGTATTTGCAACATATTGACATATTGCATCTTTAACACTTGAGGCCTGCTGTTTATTTTTTGTAATGTAGGCCTAAAGAAAGGTAAAATATCCTCCACGTTCTCACAAAGCTTGAACCAGAACCACACACATCCTTATTAGTCTATTTAGATCTAAGAAGGTATAAAACATTTAAATAGCTTTACCTCAGTTAACCCTTCTTGACCTTGGTTAGACTTTCCTACATATTTACTCAGGAGTGGAGAAGGCTTATTCAGCAGCACCCAAAGTCAGAACATTTCAGCGTTTCAGGATGTCAGATTAATTTCAGTGACGTGCTACAATATTCCATATCGATAGAGGGCGATAAAGAACTACAAAATACACTCTTCCTCACATCGAGTTGTTCACAGAGGTAACATGGCGGCTCCTATGAGCAACGTGGACGAGATTAGGAACAGAGTAATTTTGGGTGAATTCGGCGTGAGGAATGTAAGTCAACGACATCGAGTTCAATAATTTATGTTCAACATTTTTATTAGCTGTTAGTTTCCATGTAGAGCGGTTTATGCCGGATGACATAGAGGTTGACGGCTGTGTTGTGTTTCTGCCGCATCACATGCCGTGTAAACATGGCTAGCATGCTTCACTAAACTCTACATGCAAAACTTGTAGGGTACAGGGTACTTTTATATGTTCCTTTTGTTTCCCCGTTGGAAGTTTAAACGTGTTTGATCTTAACAGGTTCATACAACAGACTATCCTGGTAACTACCCAGGGTATGATGACACATGGAATTTTCAGAAATTCAAAAAGGTAGGTATCTTCTTTGAAAATGAATGAGAAGTGTTTGTGAGGACATACCCTTACTTGTCTCAAGCTATAACAGCTGCCTTTTTTGATGTCTTAGAATTTTAGGATAGACATAGTACAAATGGATGAAAATACCATGGAGTTTGATATGGTCGGCATAGATGCTTCCATTGCCAATGCCTTCCGAAGGATCTTGCTTGCAGAGGTATTTACCTGAGGAAATAAAACGTTTCATTCATGGAGATTTTGTGTATTCGGGATACATTTACGTTTGCATTAGGAAGGATATTGAATTGCTTGTTTACTTTAGATCCCAACGATGGCTGTTGAGAAAGTGTTCATCTACAACAACACATCCATCATTCAGGACGAGATCCTAGCTCACAGACTTGGATTAATCCCAATCAAGGCTGATCCACGACTCTTTGAATACAGAAATGCAGGTGGGCTTTGGGTTGTTATTGCTATTTCACACCATACTGGACAGTATACAGAATATAGAATATGAACGAGTTAAAAAAAAATGACTTTGTTTCCCCAGGTGATGAAGAGGGCACAGAGATTGACACAATTCAACTTCAGCTTAAAGTCAAGTGCACAATGAACCCTAGAGCTGCAAAGGATTCCGCTGATCCTCGTGAACTTTACCTCAATCACATGGGTGAGTCTTAGTTATTCACTGGTAAATCATCATGCATTCATCATGAACAAAGGATGATTGATTTTGGTACACAAGTGAAGATGCTTCTGAGTGACAAGCGATAGCGTAATAATGGCACGTAGTTCTGAGCAGCTACCTCTTCTCTTTATGCAGACAGGTAGGCCTACACCTCAAGTTTTTATTGAGCTGATGAGCACTACTCTATACTCACTCTCACTCTGCTACGGTTGAATGATGGGGCATGATATGTGTCTTCCAGAACAATATGATTACAGTACATACAATGTTATGACTAAGAACAATGGTCAGTCTCACTCTAAAACATAACTTGAAATATGGGCCTACATGTCTGTCTCAGGCCTGCATGAGCAGTACTGTAGCTTAGCTTTACTGTCACCCGAGAAGAATTTTGGTCAGGGTTTAGGCATTATAAATGAAATGGAATGGAATTATGGTCAGTGTGCCATCTGAAAGAGAGTGATGACTGCCACTTAAACTGTGCAGCAAGATGCATTTGTTTATAATGTAAGTTGTGTATTTCAGCTGGATGGGATGGGTCTGAGAAGCCTGAAATGGTTGGATTGTGTATAGATTTAGGCTTCTATCCTGTCTTGCCTTGAGAACACATTAGGGGGATATTTGCATTTCTTGTGGTGGTTTTGTTACCCAGTGTTTGTTTCCAAAGCACCTCCATCTCTTCAGTGTTAGGCCATGTTTCCCTCGACAACCCATATTCCCACAGTTCTTCTCCCATGGCATTACTTACTCAGTGCCTGACTGTTACACCGCGTCCTAACCGAACGCGATGCGAGCGAACATTAGCGATAAAATCAGTTTAATTCCATTGTTTTCAATTGGAGTGTCCTGACTGAAGCGACGCGAGCAGCGCAACGTTTTTGAGAGAACTTTTGTCGGACGCCCTGCTTCTATTTTCTTCTTGTCGCTCGCATTGCTCTGCTATTTTGAATGAGAAATAATGGAATCCTCTGACGCAACACAATGGCATATTTAACGCATTCAGTGTAGACAGACAACATTGCCAGTCGCTCGCTTGGATCCGGTTAGGACGAGGTGTTAGTGCCACTATCTGTTCTGTACCCATGACCTGGCTTCCTTGGCTCTGACCTCTGATCTGTAACCTGTGCTGTGTTCACCTCAAGTCTACTCCAAAGACATGAAATGGATGCCTATCGGGAACCAGGCCGATGTGTTTGCGGAGGCCGGTATTGGTCCGGTGTATGGGGACATCCTCCTTGCGCAGCTGCGGCCAGGGCAAGAGCTGGACATTGTAATGCACTGCGTGAAGGGCGTCGGTGAGTGTTATATTCATCCATACACTACAACATTCATGCCCAAACTATAAACATACTGTATGAATTAGGGATGCAACGGTTTTCAATAATTTATTGAACCGTTCGGTTTGGCCTGTTCGGTTCAATAGACTCACCTAAACCGCAATATTTCGGTATACGCGACATTAAACTTTTTATTTAATACAAGGTTATTGCGCGCGCGTAGCCTGGGAGCGATAGCGAGGAGTGCTTAGGACCCGGGGGATGCGTTTTCTCTGACTGTTCAGCTTGCCTCTCGTCAACCTTGCAACAACCAATCAGAATTTTACTGAATTTCCCAAGAGCCAATAAGCGCGTTGAAATGCAAATGAAGGAGTCATGTGAGAAGAAACAAACTTTACCGGCGGCTGCATGATCATGGCGACATTTGAAGTAGCCCACGAACAAGGCAAAAAGACCGTCAGTAAAGAAAGCACAGTGTGCATTGCAAGCACTGCTTCACAACGATCACCTAATAAAGGTAACACATCCAACATGTCGGCCCACTTGCGCCTTCATCACCCGGCTGTAACCTTAAGTGGAGCAGCACGGAGAGTTAGTTTGCCACCGAAAACCCAACCATCCATTGCTGCAGCCTTTCGACAACAATATTCCTATAATTCCCAAAGACATAACGAATACGACGACGTATTAGGGCCACGTATATATACTTTGTAAAGACGCAAATTTGCCACTTTAGAAGGTCGAACATTTGCCACATTATAAAGTCTGTGTGTAACATTGTAACCGTGGTTCTGCCCTGCGTTGATTGCTCGCTAGAGTAGCCTAAGAAAGCGTGACGCCGACACAGCTGAGTGTATTCTCTTTTTGATAGTTTACTGGAAAATATTGTAGGGATGGGAGGTTATAGGAGATGGGGAGGCTGACATGTCATTCCAAACTCGGGTCATTTATTTTCCTGACGTTGTACATGCTATATAGGCTACGGGCAGCGGGAGGTGTCCACTCGAAAAACAATAAACTCACTGCTAAATCAGTCAATCGCTCGTCCACTCGTCAATCACACAACTCTCTCGCACACACACGCACACACACACACACACACACACACACGACAGGAGACACAGGGGAAACAGACACTTTGTGAAGTGGCAAATTTGCCACTTTCTTCTCGGAATATTGCCCCCCCCCGACAACAGGTTGCAATAATGTTCATTTCATTGTTCTAATATTTTTAATGCTGCACTGCACTTTTGTCTATGTTTACATTTTTTACGTTCATAAAAGAGGACAGGGCAGGCACTCCCAAATCAAATATCCATTTGAAACTACACATAATACTACCTCACCAATTATTTTGAGAAGATTTTCAGAATTGTTCACTACTTTTTTGAGGGTGTATAACAGTTAAGTATTTTCTTTAAATGTGTGAAGAACAGTGAGTTTATTAAATAAATAACTACACATTACTTTATGCTGCACTGCACTATGGATAACATTGCCTGTTTATGACAGAAGGCAATGATGGTGTTCTTTTCTTTTAATACATTTTTGTGATTCTGCTTCATCTGTGTCAGGCTATGCATTTAATATTTTCTCTGCAAGTGTAAGTAGAAGCACATTGTTGATTTGAAATAGAAAAGGCAAATATAGCCTCCTGTATGCTAGAGCCAAGATAATATTGATATATTGAAACCGAACCGTTACCGTGGCCCAAAAACCGTGATACAAACCGAACCGTGGCAAAACTGTACCGTTGCATCCCTAGTATGAATGTAGTATCTTACCAATGCAGTTTAAAAATCAGATATATTATTTCAGTATACAGAATTTCAAATAAAGCAGGTGTTCAATGGTAAAGGTCTTAATGTATTTGTGAAATTTACATGACTTAATTTAATTGAAAGTAACAACCTTTGTTTAACAACAATAACCGTTGAGGATACTTTCGAGCTTAATCTGTAGAAGCTAAAGGTGTATGTTACACCATAAAGATCCACTGTCTGTACAGTCTTGTGGAGTCAGTGCCAACCCATATGTGTATTGACTCCACAGGTAAGGACCATGCCAAGTTTTCCCCAGTGGCCACAGCCAGCTACCGTCTCCTTCCGGAGATCACGTTACTGCAGCCAGTCGAGGGGGAGAAAGCTGAGAGGCTGAAGCGCTGCTTCACGCCAGGAGTCATCGAAGTGGAGAACAAAGACGGTAGGAGAGGCTCGCCTACTGAAGCAGGGAGTGGGGAGGGTCTTGCTTTGGGCTTTTGCCAAACTCTTCCTAACATTGTTTATACTGAAATGGGCACATTCATAGAGAGGAGACAACTGTTGTTCACTAGAGGTTTTTTTTTTTTTTTTTTTAAATCAAAGGTTTGTTTGGGCAGCTCGATTAAAAATCATTATCACCATTATTTTGTTCAATATTGAGATCACGGTTATTAAATGTGATTACGCAGTCATTTGGAACTATCATCCATACAGTATTTAAAATGGAAATGTTTTTACATTTTTAAATTAAATTTTAGATACAATCCAAAAAAATAATGCACACGACAACTCAAGACAAAAGGAAAACATTATTATGAAACTGAATGTAGCAAAACAATCATTATATTTCGATTATGTCATTTTCATAATTGTTGGAGGTCATACTCACGATTAATCGATTAATTGCACAGCCCTAGTTTGTTTCATAGCAGTGTTGCCAATGTTGTTTGGGTGAGCTCCCCATTTGAACACACATCAAAAATCCATAATGACCAATGATCAGTAACCGTTCATCCATGTCCGCAAAGCCCAAGTTCACCTGACCTGTCAGCTAACCAGTGATTAATTTCCCAAAAGCATAGTTGCTAACTGTGATCGCAACTACCTTGGTAGTGTCACTGCCTAATGTGAGTTCGTAGATTTGAATTACACAGACACTTAAGCTCCAGTTTGTCACAGATCATGTTTTTCATTTTGGAAAATGTTAAAATAATAGCATATTTGTTAACTTGTACTAAAATGTGACTGAGATACGATCGAATATCAACACAGCATTTATGTGTCGTTAACGCATCTGAAACGTGTGACTCAAATACTGTTACAGGGAGCTCTTTATTTAGTATGTCTGTTTGATTGTCCCTCTTTTCACTAGACCTTTTTAAGCCACCTCCATTATTTCCCTTCTCAGGAAAACAAGTTGCTAGGGTGGCAAACAGTCGCCAGGACACATGCAGCAGGGAAGTTCTGCGACATGATGATCTGAAGGATTTGGTGAAGTTAGGAAGAGTGCGAGACCATTTCATATGTAAGTTTATATTTATATTTTATGTGTATTTACTTGTATATTAAGTCATATAAAAGTTTGTTTCCATCAAAACTAAATTTACTTGTGCTTAGATGACTTCAGACATTTATTAGAAATCAATTATGGTAAGATGAAATGGGGCTACTGGTAAGCATTGCAAATAAAACAGACACCGTAGGAATGGTGTCAGAATTAAGTGGGAAGGGTAATATTTCTCCAGTGGTGTTCCTATAAGATTTTATTCCATTGTAAATCCAGCGGAATGAGAAATAAAAGTAATGAACCTGAACGTTTATCCGGTCAGCACTTAAGGCCTTTCATGCAAGTGTACATTTTAATTTACAAATAAATCAACAGTACACCCTAGAAGGTGTTTTGCACATTGTTGATTTTAAAGGTTTGTTGTAAAACCCTAAAGCAGGCTCCATTTTGCACTATTGTAACCATTTCTCATAAATGTGTCCCATGCTGTTCTAGTTACAGAGACATGTGTACACTACTCACACAAAGTTAGGGATATCTGGCTTACAGGTGAAATGTAATACAGTACAGAAGGTACTGAAACATTGACCTGTTGGACTTGCACATTCAGAAGTTTAGAGAGGGTCACATTAAGTTCACCTGTAAAGGTTCTAGTAGATTTTAGGTTCATCCTGAAATTTCACCTAAAAGCCAAATGTCCCTGACTTTTTGTTAGTAGTGTATATTCGGATACTATGGTACTGTTCCAAGGTTAACTCAAATCGTGCCAAACTTCCAATTAAACATATTATGACTATTTACCACAACAGACACTGTTAAAACTTGATATCACGGTCAAGTCATGTGGATCTGTTTTGAATAAATCTGTATTTTCTTTTTTCTTTTTTAATTAACTCTTCCTCTTTGCGTTTGTTCCCATGTGCAGTCTCGGTAGAATCAACGGGGATCCTACCTCCTGACGTGTTGGTTTCTGAAGCCATTAACGTCCTCTTGGCTAAGTGCCAGAGGTTCATTAACGAGCTGGACTCCACAGACATGGAGTAGAAGAAGCACTTGGGACCAAAGAGACATTAACCTTGAAGGGTGGAGGAGAAGAAGGAGGACGACACCGACGACGCCGCCGCCGCCATAGTTGCCTGTGCTGATTTGGCCATAGCTGTTGGATGCTCAGCTGGTATCGGTCTCTGTTACGAGGCGAAAAAAAGGAACCCCATTGCTCCCATTGAAGCTGGATCTATCTGACTGATGTTTCATTCACACAATAGCCACTGCTGCATGGCAGCAGCCAAAGTCAAGCTTTGTGTTGGCAAACCACTCTATGAGTTGAATAGCTCTCACTGTCAGTCATGGGCACACATTAGCTTTGCATAAGCTGCAGGGGAAGCAGCTTCTATATAGCAAAGTGTCATTCTTTATGGCTTTAGTTTCCATTTATTTTATGTAAAATTGCCCTTGGAATTATGGCACTGGTTTAAAAAAGAGTTACAAATATGTGCAACAGTATTAACAAAATGTTGAAGTTTAGTCCATGAAATGCATTATGTTTCTGGGGTATAGAAAATGGGAATATTCAGGTCTATGATTGCGGCTTGTGAATGTGGTGCACTGATATCTAACGTTGTTGTTAGGGACAACCCCAAGTTCTGTGTTAGACCCTGGCAGGATGTGTTCCCTCGACTCCGAGGAAGGCAGTGTGACCTCTTCTGTTCAGGAGGCGCATGTGTCTGTAACCACCCAGGCATGATATGTGAGTAATGATGGCTCCATGTAAAAAATAAAGGAAAACATTTGTACGTATTCATGAACCATCTTTGGCCCAACACTGTTCACTCTGAAACCCTGTCAAGCGGTTTAAAACCACCATCTCTCCAAATACTATGAATAATGCAACACGCAGACAATAAGTAAGCTCGTCTTAATCAGAATTTGACTTTGGGTAATGCAATATTGCGGACAGCGAGGCTGCGCTTCATCCTCTCCTGGTGGATTGATGATTGATTGCTCATGTCTGCCTGTTGCACTGAGCGCTACTTAAGTTAATTACTCACCGGGTGCATGTTTCGCGCCGCTCCTCTTACACCACTTTAATTACTGCTGAGTTGTCTGGCCTCCCCAATTCACCTTAATAATGCAGATGGCAGACGGGAGAGATTTCATTTCGCTGCCATTTCACTTGCGGTTGGCATCGGGGAAACTCAACACATGAGAGGAAGTTTGGTTTTGAAACAGGAGCCGTACTGCACAAACTGCCAGTGTTTTGGTCTTCTGTCAGATACAAAATGGTGTTCTGGTGTTCACAGTTAAGTGCAAATGAGTTACCCTGTGTTTTCTAAAGCTGATACACAAGGCAACGTTTTGAACCACATTGCTTTGGCTATGTTCCTAAGTATTGTTGTTCTGGCATGTTCCTGGCAATATTGGGCCACAATTGTTTTTCTGGAGAACTCATGATCCAACCAGAACACATGGAAACAGTTATGTGGTTGCCAAGCAACATTGCCCAAAAAATTGGCTCGTGTATCATCGCCTTAAGGAAGATCCATTTTACCTAATTAAAGTAAATGTCATTCGCTTTAAGATCACTGTCTTAATCTGAGGTTAGGGACATTGTGTGTGATCTGCAACATCTGTGTAACAAACACAGTTGTTGACTAGACCTCAGGGAGTTTGAGCTATGGTGATGTGACATGTCAGCTAAAGTGCTATTCTGTCATTGTGATTTCCGAGTACACCTCTGGCAGTAGTGCTGTCACTGCCATTAATGACTGCCTATCCAGGTGGGGTTAGCGTGGAGCACACCGGTGCTGGGCTTACTATATAGAATACCCTACAACAGCATAGGATCACAGCAAACTGCCTGCTTGTGGATGTGACTATGTTTTTGAGAAAGTGGTGTTTGTGTGTGTGTGTGTGTGTGTGTGAGGGAGAGAGAGAGAGAAAGAAAGAAGAGTCTTAGTGGGAGTACATGTGTCTGTGTGAGGTGAGACTAATTGGGTTTGCATGTACTTGCCTGGTAGAAACACAATAAATATTGCAGTGTCTGTTGGAGTCTGTGTGTGTGTCATACAGGAGGAGATCATTGAAATTGGGCCAGAACATCTTTGGAGACTGATGGCCAGCCGTGGGAGGGAGGTGCTGGAGCAGGAAGGCGAGGCGGTTGTGTGTGTGTGTGTGTGTGTGTGTGTGTGTGTGTGTATATGTGTGTGTGTGGTGAGGCACATTAAAGTGGGTCACCTTCCAGTAGTGCTGCACTCATCATTAGGACAGTCGCTGCCACTCTGGGGGCCCTGGTTGGCAGGCGCTGAGGCCGCCGGGCACACAGACATCCGCAGAATCCTCCTGACTTCTCCTCTCTCCTCTCCTCCACCCCTGCGTTCCCTCGCTCTCCTGCCTGGCTCATTACTGCGCTGGGCTTTTGGCAGGAAACGGACCATACCCCTCAAACCTATAAAAAGCAAGAAAGGGAGGGGAGGGTGAGGGGGGACCTCATATCCTTTCTGGCCGTAGTTTTTGTTTATAGGGCTTACTTTCCTTCTCAAAGCCACTTGTGAGAGAAAAGAGGCAGAGAGAGAGAGAGAGAGAGGTGATTTGTTCAGCATTCTTTTCTCTGTCACCTGCTTTTCTTGCAAACACTTATTTCCTGTGTGTGCTGATCTTGTTGGAGATGTGGAGAGGTCCCCCCTCACCTTTGTTTCCATCTCTAAACGGACGCGATCCTTATCGGCAGCCCTTGAGCAACTGTAGAATCACTCGCTGCCTTTACACGGACGCCAAAAATGCCATTTAAGTGAAGCCAAATGCGCCCTCCTTTCTCTTGAACACAGACTGCAGCACCAAGCCCTCCCAGAGTGTGTGCATTCCTCTACTGTGTGTCTCTCACAAGACCGCTGATACACTCCCTATTCTGGCCACTGACTCCTGGTCACTTTTGAATCCGCAGTCCAACTGAACTGTGTAGACTGTACAGTACATCTCCGACACAGCTCTCAGGCCCTCACTCGAGTCCTGTTGGGGACACTCTAGGACAGTGGTATTCAAAGTGGGGTCCGGGGATTCTCATAGCCAAGGGGTCCGCGAAATAATTTGCTCGAAATCATAAAGTTAACATTTTAAAAAGATGATGCTCTTTTCACCCATAAAACAAGCTAATTGTGTCTATTTGGTCCTACCCACATTAACTTGGGATAGTGGACCCGGGCCACAACTTCAGAGAATACGAATGGTTAACTGTTACGGTTACAGGGGGGTCCTCGGAAAATGTTATCCCCTAAAAGGGGTCCTTGGAACCAAAAACATTGAGAACCGCTGCTCTAGGAGCACTTGGGCTTGTTTAGACCTGTGTGTGCACAGTGCCTCTCCCAGATTTTTCAACATGAATTTTGCGTGGGTGGAAGAATTCGGTTTGGAAATTAAATATTTTTGGTGTGTTTTCAGACCCCTGAGCTCCGTTGAAACCAAGGAGTGTGTGTGGGCCCAAGGCAACTCCAAATTCATATTTATGTAAATTGGATTATTACAAGGAGGTCACAGTCTCGAAACCACTTCATCGCACTCCCGCCTGAAATTCTTTATCTCGAAAAATCACATTTCTATGAGCACGGAAATGTTTCCGTTAGTACTGCATATTCATGTGACTTACCCCGTGTCTCATAACCTTTCTTTTCAGTGGAAGCCTATTTTATTACAAGAAAGTTGTGTTTAAGCTTTCACTGTTCCTGTCTATTACTTATTTGGCCGTTGAGTCACACAGGGACTGTTTCGATTTACACGGCCCTCCCTGACAGGAAACAGCCCTGACTCTCTGATTCTCTGATCTTCCACAGCTGCAAATTATTGTCACCATCAATAAACCTGACTGCCAAACCGCAACAGAGTCTGTCAGTGAGATTGGACATTGTTCCTTTATTATGCATTCACCTCTGTCTCTTTGATGGAATTACATAATGGCTCGAGGAGACAGTAACTGGAGGTGATCAGAGAATGTATGAGACAGTGTTGAGTACGAGCACAATGTCTCTGACAGCTGTAGGTGCTGTTCATGGTGGGATGTGACTCTGATGATGGTGCAGCATTAGTCATATTCCATTTAGCCCCGACGTTCCATTCCTTCCCAGAAGCCTCCTGGGCCTCAATTATCTTGCCGCCGCTGTCACCCTTTTCGGAATCAATTCCTATTACCGATTCATCCCATTGATGCGCACGGCCCGCGATCCTCCTCCTCCCATCGACTAAGCAGTTAACGGGCAGTTTTCCACCCATTTGTCTTATCTGAGACACGTCTCAGCCCTCTCCTCCAGCCGATGGAGCTG